>NC_139705.1:32433955-32748955 GCF_964188405.1 Protomyctophum parallelum | reverse complement strand
TCACGTCATATCTCCTAGCTGTATTATTATATTCTGTAGTGTTTTAGTGGTTCACGTTGTAAGTCATGTGCATGCATGCCTGGCCTTGTCATAACGGTGGCCATTATTATTTTTCCATGAACACACAGGATTGGGTGATGAGGCTAACTGATCATTAATGTTTGGGTTCGCTTTGTCACAAAGAATCGTGTTTGTCACATTGAATATGTGAATTACCAGCGGCGCTATAATTTCCTGCTCACTGCTCACTTTTGTGAATCAATTCTGAACACTGCTTTGTGCGTGTGTGCTGTGCATGCGTGTGTCTGCACCGTGTTTGCGTGTGTTGGGAAGGGGGGGATATTTCCCCTCTGTGACATTCCTGGGCCTGGAAGCCAACGGGAGAGTGGGGGACAGGGGACGGTGGGATGGTCTATCGTGTCCACCACCACCACGATGTGGAGAGTATTGTATTGTATTGTGCTGCCGGAGTGTGTGAGGTCAGCACTTTCCTTCCCCACGTCAGTCAGTCACCACCGCCGTCCCGCGAGCTCGGCCACCAGCAACAGGAAACCGGAGGTCACCTAATCCCCACAGTGACTCCCCCCGACCCGTCGGCTCAGGGGTTTTCATTGTGGGCCCGCGGCCGGCCGCTCGGCAGCCTCATTCATTCAACCGCTTTGATTTTAGTTTTTTTTCTTTTTGCCCTGCTCCAGTGTTGTTTTCGTCGACTAATACTATGACGAAAAGTGTTCGTCGACTATACCTTTTTTAACAGACGAAAACTAAATAGAAACTAGATGAAAACTAAGCTATGGTGACTAAAACTAAGACTAAATATATCGACAATTTCGTGAAGAAATAAAAACTATACTGAAATGTTAGGAAGGGACTAGTGGACAAGAGATCCAGTATAAGTCATTTTACACTTGGTTGCATGCTGAAAATAGCTTATCTACAAGCTCACAACGCGTCCTGCTGCGACACGTTGTGAGCTTGTAGATCGGCTATTGTCAGCAAGTGTAAAATCAGCCAACACATTTTACTAAAACTAGACTAACACTAAAACATTCCAGGTGACTGAAATGTGACTAAAACTAAATGAAAACTATTCAAGAGACTATGACTAAAACTAAACTTGCTGCCAAAAACAACACTGCCCTGCTCGAGATATTTGGTATTTGTACAACCAAATGTCTTTACATCGTTAGGTAAACCAGGAAGCAGACCAGAAGTCATCAGAATCCAAGTGGTATAGGAACTGGGGTTTGTTGTCTTTTCTGCGTCACCTGGCTGTCTGTACTGGACCTGCCAGCACCATGCCAGTTCAGACCAAAGCCAGATGTGTCTTGGTAACCATGACTGGGGTCAAAGTGCACCACAGAGGAGTCTTATTGGAACGCGCTCCAGACGCCCTGTTTCATGTCAGGCAATTTATTAACCGCTTTCCAATGTGGCCGCGCGGCGCTATTCTTCTGGTCATAGGTGGAAATTGTCAAAAAATGTGGGAGGGGGGGGGAGAAACAACAACACAAAATACCCACACACTCACTCCTTTGTCTCTTCACCGTGAGCCGCACGGTTTAGGTGAGGAGACAGAGAGAGAGGTGTGAGAGAGAAAAGGGGATTAGGTGGTGCATTTTATTGTGTTTGTTAACAACACAGAGATGAAAGCGCCGGGTGCAATTGTGAAACAGATGTAATGCCCTTACACAGCTGCTCCATCGGTCAGCTAATCCTTTTGACTAATGTGCCCTCCTCCTCCCTCCGTCGGCCCTTTACACCTTTTAACTACCTCGACCGTCGTCCCCTCCCCTCCCATACCTCGGCCGGTGACCCCTCTGGGCTCGCGTTACATGGTAAACCTAACCCCCGCCATCATGAGAGACCTTCATTGTTCCACACCAACCCCAACCCCCCTCCTCCCATGCTAATGACACGTTGTCATCCGGCATACAAACAAAAGTGACATGACGTATTGCGCTCGGACCTCGGCTCTGGAACAGCATTGCCAACTCTCGTGAGAGAAATGAGCCAACCCACCTCCAAAAACAACCCAAAGGCAAGCCAACTCTTGAGAAGTAAAAGTCAAATCTCCCCTCGAAGCCAAAACAATCCAAAACAAGGCCAATAATATGATCCTATAATGAAAAATTCGATGCATTTATCATTATAAATACTATGTATGGCTATAATAATGAATGTTTTGGTCCTTTATTATACTATTACACACATACTTGAGCCAGGCTCAATAAGTAGAGACAACAGACCGATTCTGTCACTTAAGGTGATTCACGCTCCCCCAAACCAATGCAATGGGTATTTATAGTATATACATCATGTTCGATTTTCAAAACAAGCCACTGAATATTTTAAACAAGCCCAAAAAACCACAACCCGCGACTTGGGGGAAAAAAACACTGCAACTCTGGAAAAACAGTCAAACACAAGCCAAAAGTTGCGGGAAATAAGCAGACTTGGCAACCTTGCTCAGGAATGAAAATAGGGGGGTTTGGGTTGGTGACAGGTTAGACCCATTCATTATGCGTGTGTATGTAAGTACCTGAAAATAGCAGCTTTTACTTGCCGAAATTAGCATTATCTTCAAAGTGCGAATGCGGCACTCTGATGTGAGTTTGGAGATCTGCTATTTTCAGTTCGGGACACTGGCGCACATAACTAAGTATAACTCGGGCATTAGACCCCATTCATTACTCATGATGTGTATTTAGAAATCGCTCTTGACGTCGCAACAACTCCTTTCACATTATAGAGGAGAGAGGCTCTTCTGGGGAGTTGTCCTCGAATACAAGATCAAGACGGATGGCATTTTCTCCTTTTCCTTTGCGTATTTATTTATTTTACTTGGGGTTTTATTTTTCCACCGGGGCGACCGTACTTCTGAATTTAACCTCCACCCCCGTGAAACATGCCACCGGCCTGGCCTGGCTGCGTTCGCTCTCTCCTCTCCTCTCCTCTCCTCTCCTCTCCTCTCCTCTCCTCTCCTCTCCTCTCCTCTCCTCTCCTCTCCTCTCCTCTCCTCTCCTCTCCTCTCCTCTCCTCTCCTCTCCTCTCCTCTCCTCTCCTCTCCTTCGCTCCCTTGCTGCTTGCGTCTGTTTGTTTTAGTTGGCCATCGACTCCCCTGTAAGCCGTGGACAGTTTAACTCACAACTTGCCCTGAGGCAGACGTGACCTTTTGGCTCTTAAAAGCCAAGATCCCCCCCCCCTTCCCCTCACCCCAACCCATCTCGCGTCATGGCCTTTACTATGTACTCCCCCCCCCCCCCCCCCCCCCCCCCACAAACCACCACTTAGTTGTGGAGCCCTGGTCGCAGATTTCTCTTGTGGAGCCAGCCACCATATTAGCCATTCATCCATCCGTCCGACCAGGCATCCATCAATGTCTCACATCTCATCCATCTTAAACTGGGCCGCTGACAAACCGGGGGGCCCCACTCACTGCAGAGCCTCTCTCGGGGGGCTCCCAGAATGTAGTCAGGTCCCCTGCACAATAAACAAACGAAACGTCCTGCCTCTCAGGGCACATGGTGGGGGGGGGGGGGGGGGGGGGTGCTCTCAAATGACAAACAGAGCCTCGATCTCTGGGGAGAGTGAACAGAAAAGGGATCTTTTCCTTTTTAAAGTTTGACGCATGAGACGTTGAGAGACGTTTGTTTATGAGATACGGATAAGGTTCTCCTCAACAATCCCCCCCCACCAGACGTTTCAGAGCAGTTTTCTTTTTTTTTTGTACAGTGGTTCTCAAACTTCATTTCAAGATCCCCCATAACTCTGATAGTGTACATATGAATCCATTGGTTCCGTTCATACACTCTCAGAGCTATACAGACCTTAGTCTATTATTCGGAACTCCCTCAAGGAACCCTGAGGACCCCACTTTCTGTTATTGGTAGGGGGAGGGGGGGGGGGGTCCCACAATATCTTGTGTCTCTCGATCACTCTCTCCTGTACCTCGCAATGCTTTGATTGGCTGCTGTAGGAAGGAAGCGCCGCGTCAGCCTCACACTTCCTGCTTCCTGTTGTGTCCAGCAACAATCCAGAGACAAAGCCCCCAACACACACACGCACACACACACACACACACACACACACACACACACCGATTCTGTGGAACCAGGAACATTCCTTTTTTTTTACCGGAAATTTACTCTGCCCTGGCATTGTCGAGGAATCCCCTCAGTACCCAGTACTATACCCACAGCCAATGCTTGATTAAGTTTAATTTGCTGTCAGTCAGTCTGACTCATTATGTGCATAATGCAGGAAAACGCATAACTCATCCCCCTCCTGTTTTTGGAAAGTGAAATGGGCTGAGACAGAGACGGTATACACTCTGGGGTCCAGCGGCCTCCTGTTGGGTGGTGTCCACCCTGGAATGCACTCTTGATTATAGAGAGACGGCTCACGGTGTAAGAAAGCCATCGTCCCCACAGCCGTGCCCGTGACCACGGCGCGTTGCAGCCTACCGTGTTACCGGCCCTGTAACACGCACACATGCACGACACACGCACACACGCACAGCCTGAGGCTAGACTTCCCTTAATGGTGTTAGAGATAACTGAGATTCAGGGTCAGGACCACACCCCCAATGCAGCCACCTCCACCTCCTATCAGCTATCTCCAATCAAGCCACCTCCACCCATATATAACCAGCCCATCTAACCACTGGCTCTCCCCTGTTCTCATTTCTTGTCACACGAGATACGAGAGAACACAAGCGTTCGTTTAAAAAATCTAATCTTTAAACTTCGACCATCTACCATGGACCAGGACGACGTCCTCAACCTCGCGGTGTCCGACGAGGACATATTCGGTGGTCCAAGCTCCGACAGCGACCTTTATTCATCTTTCGACGAAGACGAGCAGTACAGAGAAATATTTGAGATTCCCGAGTCACCCAGCAGCGTCGACACTTCGTATCTCAGCCCAACAACAATCAACCCGCCGGCGCCCGCCGTTCACGCCCCCCCAACCTCCTCTCTCCTCTCTCGCCAGCAAAGAGATGACAACTCCAGCTCCACCGATTCAATTTCAAACTTTCCCGGCCCACAGAACAGAGGCCGACCCACTCACCGTCTTCGCCGCTTTCCACCCCCTCCCGCACGATCATCACACAGGTTCGGTAACGTAGCACCAGCTCACCCCACTCGTAATGCAGCTCCACCCGTAATGCACTCCACTCGTACTCCCCATAGTCACCTCGCACCAACTAGAAATGTTTCCGACACTGTCATCTCAGACTGGACCGTCATCTCACTGCAGAAAGCACTTAAATCCAAAAGCATTAAATTCCACCGCTCCGATAACAAAGCTTCACTTTTCCTCGCTCTCACGTCCACCAGCCCACCACAACAACAACGTTCACGTTCCTCCCACCGTCCACTTCCTGGCGACGTCACCACGGCCACACACCCCGCGGCACCCGCACGTCATGACGTCACCACTCCCTCCTCCTCCATGCTAGCCTCTATGCACCACTCCCAGCAGCATCACTTCCAAGCTTTAGATAGGTTCCCAAATGCCCAAACGTTTATACCAGCCTCCGTATTTGACCACATCTCCACGTTGGCACCCCCCGCACCCCCCGCACCCCCCGCCACCTTCCAAACCCACGGTTATCACTCAGCCCCAGCAGCGCCCCCTATCGTCCACAGAAGCCACAGACAGCGGCCAGCCCCGCCAGGGACCGCCGGCACCGGGATGCCGGCGCCCCCTACTGACCGCAGAGGCCATAGACAACGCTCAGCCTCGGCAGGGGTCGCCGGCACCGGGATGCCGGCGCCCCCTACTGACCGCAGTGGCCATAGACACCGTCCAGCCTCGGCAAGGATCGCCGGCACCGGGATGCCGGCGCCCCCTACTGCCCGTAGAGGCCGACACCAGCCAGCCCCAGCAGGGACGGCCGGCACCGAGATGCCGGCGCCCCCTACTGGCCACAGAAGCTACAGACACCAGCCAGCCCCAGCAGGGACGGCCGGCACCGAGATGCCGGCGCCCCCTACTGGCCACAGAAGGTACAGACACCAGCCAGCCTCAGCAGGGACAGCCGGCACCGAGATGCCGGCGCCCCCTACTGGCCACAGAAGGCGACACCAGCCAGAACCAGCAAGGACAGCCGGCTTAGTGATGCCGGCGCCCCCTACCGGCCACAGAAGGCGGCACCAGCCAGAACCAGCAGGGACAGCCGGCTTTGAGATGCCGGCGCCCCCTACTGGCCGAGGAGGCCGAAAACAACCACCAAGGCCACCAGCGCCCCCCGTCGCTTATCAAAGCCGCAAGCGGCAGTCAGCTCCAGCGCGGTACTCCGAAGTTGGGTCCCTAGCGCCCCCTGCTGCCCGCAGAAGCCGCAGACACCAGTCAGCCTCAGAGGGGGCCGCTCCACTCGGAGGCTACAGCCACCGCTACACTGAACCCGCCGTCTCCTTCTACCACCACCAGCAGCCCCAAGCGGGGGTCCCCAGCACCTCATCCAGCCAGCAGCACCACCTTGGCAGCTTCGTAGCGCCCGGCACCGTGATGCCAGTGCCCCCCGCTCATTATCCATTCACACCAGCCCATTTCGCCCCGACAGGAAGTGCCAACTTCAACTTCCAGCCGAGCGCTCAGGCAGAGAACTCCGGCACCGGGTGGCCAACTGCCTCAGCGCCCCTCCCCCTCCACCAGCAGCTCCCCACTCAGTTCCCAGACCCAGGTCCCGCCATCCAACCCGGAGGGAACTTCACCCTAGCCACAGCCATGCCACCCTCTCGCCATCCCCAATCGTTCTCTTCCCGCCCATCTCCAGTGCCATCCAGCCTCCGTCAACAGATCCTCCAGGGTAAATACATAGACCTCGCCCTCCTCATCATGCCATCCATCTCCGATCCCATCCCAACCTCCCCAGACGGACGAAACACCGACAAGAGGAAACCCAACCGATCCAGAGAGCTCTCCCCCATCGAGTTTACTTACGCTTTTTCCCTCCTCAGAGACGTCATCTGCTCCCCGTACCCCGCCCGCCGCCAAGAGCTAGATGACTACATACTCATCGTTACAAACCTCGCCCTCCGCTTCGGAGGCGACGGCTTCTACAAATATCATGTCCAGTTCGCCTCCGAAGCCGCAGCCCGTCTCAGCCAGTTTAATGAGCAAACATACTGGGGAGTCCTAGACAGCGAGCTGTACTGCCGCACCTTCGCGGCCAGAGCCTCACTCCCCTGCAATCTCTGCCTGGCTCCATCGCATCCAGCTTCCACCTGCACTGTCCCAGCTCACGTCAACCCGCCTCAAAGCTCCTCCAAGGCTTACAACTCCCGCGCCTCCGCCTTCACACGCCTGTCGCCAGCCCCTCCATCCACCACCCAAGCCCAGATCCCCTCGCTCCTCAACACGTCTGCCAGCTCGTCCTCCGCCAATCCATCCATTAACGGAGTAGACAAGAAAGGCAGACCCACATTCACGAAAGGAGGCAAACCTATATGCAACAATTACAACGACGGAGGCTGCGGGATGTCTTCCTGTCGCTTCCTCCACATCTGCACCTACTGTGCCGGAGGCCACGCCCGTCCAGGCTGCGCCCACAACCCCGTCAAATTCGGTAAGCACCTCTCCACACCGGTCAATGTTCCAGCACTCGCTTCAGCCCTCCAAAACCACCCCGACCCCGCTTTCGTCCAATTCCTCATCCGTGGCTTCAGCGACGGCTTCCATCCCGGCGTCATAGCCGTACCTTCGTCCTCCTTCACCTGCAAAAACCTCCAGTCCGGCCTACAGGAGCCGGAAGAGGTGGATCGTCTCCTCGCCAAGGAAGTCAAAGAAGGGTTCATGATCGGACCTTTCGACCTCCCCCCATTCCCCACCTTCCGCATCAGCCCCCTCGGCATCGCCACAAGGAAATACTCCGGCAAAAAACGCATCATAATCGATCTCTCAGCACCACACGGCACCCCAGTCCCGAGCATCAACAGCCTAATCCCAAGCGAAGACTTCTCCCTCCGTTACGTCTCCATCAACCACGCCATCGCCCTCATCAAACTTGCCGGTAAAGGGTCCTGGCTAGCAAAGGCAGACATCGTCAGCGCCTTCAAAATCTTGCCAATCCATCCCGACTTCTGGCACCTCTTCGGCGTCCGCTGGAAGGGATCTTGCTACTTTGCAGTCAGGCTCACCTTCGGGTGTAAAAGCAGCCCCAAACTCTTCGACTGCCTGTCCGAAGCCCTTTGCTGGATCCTCACAAACACCCACAAAATTCCTTACCTAATCCATCTCTTAGACGACTTCCTCATCATCTCCCCTCCCTCTTCCCCACCCGCCGACGGCATCGTCACCCTCACTTCAGTCTTCAAGGAACTAGGAGTCCCCCTGTCCATAGAGAAAACGGAAGGCCCGTCCACATCACTCGAATTCCTCGGGATCACGCTCGACACAGTAAAATTTCAAGCCTCCCTGCCAAAAGAGAAGCTCGACAGGATAACCCTCATCATTTCCAACTTCCTCATCTCCACCACATGCACCAAACACCAGCTTCTCTCCCTCCTGGGCCACCTAAACTACGCCATCCGAATCATCCCCCAAGGTCAAGGGTTCATCTCCCATCTGCTCTCCATCGCCTCTTCCGTCCCATCCCTCACCGACACAATAACACTCAACCATTCAAGCCGTGCCGAGCTGTGTCTCTGGCGTCATCTCCTTGCCAATTGGAACGGCATTTCGTTCTTCTACGAAGATCGCCTCGCCCACCCCCTGGACATCAATCTTTTCACGGACGCCGCTCCTTCCGCCGGTTTTGGGGGCTTCTATAATGGCAGGTGGTTCGCCGAAAGATGGCCCCCGGAACTAGCAGGAGAATGCCTGGTCCCGTCCTCAGCACTCGCTGAGATTTACCCCGTCGTCGCAGCCGTTGTCTTATGGGGCCATGAGTGGTCCCGCCAGTCTATCCTCGTCCATTCGGACAACATTGCCGTCGTTGATATAATCAACAAAGGCCGCTCCAACTCCCAGTCCATCATGCCGTTCGTGCGCCGCCTCACATGGCACTCTGTCTCCCATCAATTCATCCTCCGCGCCGCTCACGTTCCCGGATATTCAAATGCCATCGCCGACTCTCTGTCTCGTTTCTCGTTTCAGAAATTCAGACGCTTGGCCCCGCTTGCAGACCCGCTTCCAACCCCGGTTCCTCCCTATTCGGCTCTGACGTTCAACCTGTGACCCCCGCCCTGCTCCCCTTGGTCAACTCCTCCAGGATCCTCATCATAGACAGTCTGGCACCCTCAACCCTCTCCTCCTACTGGACAGCCTGGCAAAACTACCGCCACTTCCACAGCAAATTCAACCTACCTTTCCCGACGTTCGACCTCATCACCCTAACCTGTTTCATCACCCACTCCCGTTCAGTAGCGCACATCGGAATCCCCTCCATCAGAGCCTACCTCAGCGGCATCGCTTTCTTCTCCAAGCTCCTAACCGGCAGCCCTGTCCAAATCACCAGCCATCCCCAAGTCCTGTCCCTACTCAAAGGGCTCCAACGCCAGGAACCCGCTCAAGCCCCCCGACGTCTCCCCCTCACTGCAGACCTCCTATTCATCTGCATCGGAACTCTCCGCTCCCGGTACGGCTCCCCGCACGTCAGCAGGACCCTAGAGGCCATGTTCCTCCTGGCCTACTCCGGCTTCTTGAGGTGCTCCGAATTCACCTCCTCCTCTCAAGCCTTCGACCCTCGCCGCAACGCCCGCATCTCGGACCTGTCGCCGTACTCAAGCGACACCCTGGTCTATTACATCAAGCACTCAAAAACTAACCAAACCGGCCCCAGCACACCCGTCTTCATCTTCAAAAACCAGTCCGCCCTAAACCCGTTCCAAACCCTCTCAGCCTACCTCTCCTACCGGAAGTCTCAGAGCCACTCTCCTTCCGATCCCCTCTTCACCTCCGAGTCCGGCCGTGTCGCTTCCAGACATTGGTTCCTCAAACACCTCCGCAACGTACTCGCCCTGTCCGGCATCTCCCCCACACACTACTCGGGCCACTCCTTCAGGATCGGAGCTGCCACCTCCGCTTCTCGCAACGGCATCCCCGACCACCTCATCCAAATCATGGGCCGCTGGTCCTCCCAGGCGTACCTACGCTACATCAGATTAGATCTGCAAGATCTGAAGGCCGCCCAATCCCGTCTCCTTAATGAGGCTTTGGGGGTCTGACGTGCCTCGGGAGCACGCCGGGTCCCCGAGGCTTCCCCACTCTGCTTAAACCTCGACGCCGCCGCTGGCCCGTCGTGGGCCATCCGTCATAACCTAACCATGCTTTCCTCCCCTATACATTTCAATAAATGGTTAAATGTTTCCATTGGTGGTGTGGTCCTTGATAGTGAAATGGTGTTAGAGATAACTGAGATTCAGGGTCAGGACCACACCCCCAATGCAGCCACCTCCACCTCCTATCAGCTATCTCCAATCAAGCCACCTCCACCCATATATAACCAGCCCATCTAACCACTGGCTCTCCCCTGTTCTCATTTCTTGTCACCCCTCCCCCCCACCCCATTTCTCATCCTACTCCCCCTACAGGTTCCTAAAGGGGGTCTGACGTGCCTCGGGAGCACGCCGGGTCCCCGAGGCTTCCCCACTCTGCTTAAACCTCGACGCCGCCGCTGGCCCGTCGTGGGCCATCCGTCATAACCTAACCATGCTTTCCTCCCCTATACATTTCAATAAATGGTTAAATGTTTCCATTGGTGGTGTGGTCCTTGATAGTGAATTCAGTGTGCCATGTGGCATCGAGGCTATACCCATTCGTAACAAGTGTGTGTGCATGCATTTCTTTTTTCCTCCTCCTTTCTGCCTTGCTTTGGCAGTTGAATGGTACCGCATTCTCCTTGTCTGCTGCCGGGCGGCAGTGAATAGCCATGTTAATGGGTTAGCTGGGAGTCTTTTTTTTCTTCGTCTTTTTTTGCGAGGGAAGGGAGGGGACAGAGGAATTCGGGGATTACGATGAGGAGGAGAGGTAGGGGAGTTGGGGATGTGAATCAGGGTTCAGGGCGGCAGCTGTTACCCCTACTCAATGGCACAATTCCGCCTCTCTCTCTCTCTCTCCCTCTCTCTCTCTCCCTCCCTCTATCTCCACTGTTTTCCTCAAGTCCCCCAGCAGGACTGAGTAACCCTCTCTCTCTCCGTGTTCCTGTCTCTTTCTTTCTTTGACCTTCTGTCTCTTCATCCCTCCATTTTCCGCCTCAGCCATCCTCTGCGTAAAGTCTGTGTTAACGAGTAGCTGTGGCAGCTATTGGTCAAACAGCTGCCGATGATGAAGAAAGCGAGGAGGAGAGGTCGTCTTGAAAGGACGAATGAGCCAACATGTGAGGCCGTCGGACAAAAGGTCACGCTTGGCTCTGGTACGCTGTCATCAACTTCAGCTAATCCTCACCTATCCCTTAACAACAGTCGGCTCCACTGAGATGCGGAGATGGTTGAAGTGAAACTTTTGGAGTCAATTGAGTAAATCCCCTGGATATGCTGGCCGGGGAGAGACGGTTGGCTCTCCGCAGTGTCGTCACTTGTGGCTTCTATGTGAACCTCGCTCAAAACCCCGACCACAATGAAAGCCGGGTGCAGATCAATGGAATACATGCCCTGAGAATATGATCTCGCCGCCGTTCTTTGGTTTCGTCTTGTAACTCGCCTTAACTCTTTGGATGCCAACGGTGAAACTGCCTGCCTGTCTGTCACTTACTTGACACGTTTCACCTCTTCACTCAGGTCACCACGGTTAAACTTCAAACTCGCCATCTGTCACACCTCTCGTTCTTTCCCCTTTGAATGCTTTCTGTTTCTGTCTCTAAAGCTCAGCGGTTGTCACATGCTGGCCCCCAAACTGACTTTCTGTAGGTCCTGCAGCACCCCATTTCAAACAATTCTGTATGGACGGTCGCGGATATAAAAACAGATGTGGTTTAAATTGTACTTGAAATATAAATTTAATATAATTTAACAACTAACAACAAACTCAAAAATACCCCCAAGATTAAACTTAGGTCTCAGACAGTAAATAAAGTACTCCAGCCTGCCATAATCACATGTAGATTTTAAGAGTTAATGCAAACCACATTTGTCATTCATTGACTAAAGAGCTTAATTGTGGATTTGCTTATTTCTAACCTAGTGGTGATATTGAAACATATTATTTTAGATTTGTATTGAAGAAAGTGAGTTAAGTATAGTGAAATTAAACAACTCCATTTGTCTGGGGACCCCTTGAAAGGACCTTCGGGGGATACCAGACCCTACTTTTAGAACCGGTCCGGTGTCAAGGCTGCTGCCATTTCTTTCCACTTCATTCTCAGTATCTGTACAACCGGACACTGGTTATGTAAAATTGTAAATATATGTATGCCTCATCATCTCTCTCTCGCTCTCTCTCTCTCACACACACACATACACACACACGCACGCACGCACGCACAAACACACTCTTGTTGCAACCTTGTATTCTTTGTTCTTTCAAACTAGTTTAGTGTGCTTCTGCAGTATGTGTTCATGTTAATCACCGGAAGTATTCATAGAAAAGTGTGTGTGCGTGTGCGTGTGTGTGTGTGTGTTCGGAAATTGAGGTATGAGAGAACAGGTGACAGGGAGATCACATAATCCATCTTCTGATGTCAATTTTACCCGCCCACAGGTGTGTGTGTGTGTGTGTGTGTGTGTGTGTGTGGGTGGGTGGGTGTGGTTGTCAGCGTGTGTAGGGTATGTGTGAGTGAGTGAGAGATCAAGTGCATTGCGCTTTGCATACATGTGGGTGTATTTTGTGCATACATGTGCACGTGGCTATGTAGTCTGTACATGCTTGTGTGTGTGTGTAACTATGTATGTGTACTGTACGTGTGAAATGGGATAGCTGTGTGTGTGTGCGTGTGTCTGTCTGTGTGTGTCTGTGTGTGTGTGTGTGTGGACATGACTGTAACAGTTAAAGGGAGGTCAGTCTTCTCATTTTCTCTCTCCTTTTGGCACGCTCGCCGAGAGATTTCACAGCGCATTAAGTTCATATTTCGACACCGCCACGCACAGCTGGATTCCGTACCTGCCTCCCTTTTATTCGGAGCTGGACGTGTGAAATTAGTTGTCATCTTATCTAAGCGATATAGTTTCAGCAGCCCCACACGGGGGTCTGTAAGGCAGAACATATATTAAAAAAGACAGTGGTGTAAAGTAACTAAGGGCATTTACTTAAGTACTGCACTTAAGTACAATTTTGAGGTGTTTTGTACTTTACTTGAGTCTTTCCAATTTCCAATACTTTTACCTCTACTCCACTACATTTCAGATATAAATATTGTACCTCTACTCCACTACATTTCAGATATAAATATTGTACTTTTACTTCACTACATTTCAGATATAAATATTGTACTTTTACTTCACTACATTTCAGATATAAATATTGCAATATTATTGCAACACATACATTAACCACATCAGCCCTATATAGCCTACATTTCGGCGATCTACAAGCTCACAATGTGATGCATTGTGAGCTTGTAGATCGGCTATTTTCAAAAGATCTTTATGCATTTGAAAACTTGAAAATTCTGCATAATGAGCATACTTTCTACTTTTGGTATGTAGGTACATTTTTATACCAATATCTTTTTTTTACTCAAGTACATTTTGAATTCCGGTATTATACTTGTAACAGAGTAGTTAACAGGGTGGGCACAGGGACCGTGGGCAAGCTCGCTCATTTCTCCTTTTGCTCATTTCTTGATGTTTTCTTTTGTGTCCCAGCAATCGATGACTGACTTACTGTCCTGGAATGTGGAATGACTTGTTGTGTTTGTTGAGAGAGAGAGAGAGAGAGAGAGAGAGAGAGAGAGACAGAGTGGGGGATGGTTTCAAAACTAGACTGAACACTGAACAGATCCTTAGATCGATGCACAATAATGACATGCGTGTGTGTGTCAGTTTAACTCAGTGACCTGTACAGGGTCAATTTGTTCACTGTATTAATCACTAGAGTCAACACTGCAGAGTCCTGACTCTGTTTTCCCTCCCGCGTCTCAGCTCTGACCTTTAACCCTGACCCAAAATGGTATAGGCGACTATGCTTGCTCGCAGGCGAGGTGAAAAGTTCACATTTACACAAACGCGCTTGAAGAGCTGTGTGAGAAGAAGAACAACGGATCGTGTGCCTCATTATAAATTCCCATTGTTGTTCTCTCTCGTGTGTTTGTTACAGAATGCCAGCCTGGCTTCTTCAAGGCGTCGGCGTCCGGCGAGAAGTGTGTGTCGTGTCCTGCCAACAGCCGGCAGCTGGTCTCCGGGGGGCTGCTCTGCCCCTGCGCCGACGGCTTCTATCGCGCCTCTGACGACCCGCCCACCGGACTCTGCTCAGGTGAGGGAACCTGGTTTGACTGAGAAACAGACCCTGCCTTTTGCCTGTGACCTTTCCCCCCCCCATTGAAGCCTGACTTGTACTACTTATACATGAACCCATTCTGACCTGAGATCAGATTCTAAAAATGTCTGTTTGAAAATGACAGTTTTCTGAAAAAGCTATGTTTCTACATGTCAGTCGTTCTTCGATTAAGATTAAAAAACGTTTTGACCCGACCTTTAGTCTGGGCTTAAGACTAAAACAATTTCAGGAGACTAAATACTATGACTAAGACTAAATGGTGTGTATTTCAAAAGACAAAGACTAAATCATTTCTGGCTGAATTAACATTGCATTAAGACTAAGACTAAAAGACTAAGATTTAGATTTGTAGTCAACTGAGACTAGACTAAACCATTTCAGAAGACTAAATAGGCTAAAGCCCTAACCACACCAAAGGGTCACCATGCAACTCCTTGGGTCCAAACGGTTGCAAGGAGTTAAGGCTTAAACCGTCTCGACCCTTTGGTGTGGTTTGGGCCATTGAATTCTATGCGTTGAATCACTAGGGTCAACGTGCAACAGGACATCTCACACCGCAGATACAACGTTAAAACCGTCTCGACCCTTTGGTGTGGTTAGGGCTTTAATGCTGTGTTATCAAAAGACTAACTGTAAATCTTCTGAAAAAATTAACACTGGCCAGAATAGGCACGCTGGGCTTCAAAAGCCCAGCATGCCTGATGAAGTACAAATCAGGAGTAAAACCTCCCTCCCCTCCCCTCCCCTCCCCTCCCTTGCGCTCCATTCCACAACAGGCCCTCCCTCCGCCCCGCGGGACCTGACGGCCGCCACCGCCTCTTCCGGCAAGCTCCTGCTCTCCTGGAGCCCGCCCGAGGACACGGGCGGCCGCAGCGACGTCACCTACGGCGTGGAGTGCCGGCGGTGCGAGGGCTCCTCTGCGTCGGAGTGCGGTCTGCCGTGCGGCGACAAGGTCCGCTACGAGCCGGCCAGCGCGGGCCTGACGGACACCAAGGTCTGGGTGAGCGAGCTGGACGCCCACCTCAACTACACGTTCACCGTGGAGGCGCATAGCGGCGTGTCGCACCTCGCCGGCCAGGAGACGCCGGCGCGCGCGGGCAGGCCGCCGTCCACCAGCGCCCTGACGGCCACGCTGCAGCACACAGGTGAGCATCGTCACGCGCCCTGTGATTGTTATTATGTGATTATAATACGTGCCCTGTGATTATTAGATCTTTAACTCTTGAGAGCGTATACAATGAAACCAAATGCTTGGTTACATTTCATACGCTCTCAAGGGTTACATTATTGTTAAACATCTGCATGACTTCATTTACAAGAAGTCTACGTTAGAGAATGTAAAATATTTGATCGTTGTCGCCTGTTATCTCTAACCTGACGCTGCCAGATGAGGGCGGTATTGGGTAACCATGTTCCCCAACACAACACTCATCTGGGATCTCTCAGGCAGTTGAGCTGACAAAAATCTGTTCCGTACCGGACCAATCAGCGTGAGCTAAGGGCGGGACATGGGCGAAACCGGATGTGAAGCTATATAGACACGTCAATATGATTGGTTGTGTTTGCACGCCCACACGGTGATAGACAGACGGTCCCATCCAATCATCTACCAAGTATCTTGAAAAAAAGGAACAGCCCCGTCATCGAATTTGCTTCCGCGATCCCAGATCCCAATAAGCTGTGAAACAAATTTGTGTAGCAAGCTTCTTGGATCTGGCAGCGTCAGGTTATGTTATCTCTGCTATGGTACCAATATCAATACAGCATGGAATTGTGGGCAAAGATTTTCCCAACGATAACAAAATATTCTTCAGTTTTGGGTTAGGGTTAGAGAGGCTAAATCTGATCAAATGGTGGTCCGTGGCTCAAATACCGAATAAATAATGGTCCTTGATATGAAAAAGGTTGAAAACCACTGGCCTAGGGTGATTTTGTGGTGTGTTTTTCCTGTAGGTTAAAAACTACAGAAGCGTAGGAACTACAAACATGGCAGGCAGAGCTTATAGTACACTGTGATGTGAGCAACTCACAAAACAATGAATAGAGTGTCTCGCCCCCTTTCAGAACGACGAGCGGAAGAGAATTTCCCATTCATTTTTCCATAGACGTTTCAAAAAGCTTGCACATTGGCAGTGGCACGCCTTAATCTAACACACCCATTATAATGTGTATTAGCTGCAACTGTGCATTGCTTACACAATGTTCCACAGGGCAGGGCTTCTCAAAGTGGGTGCTGCGGCACCCCAGGGTGCCTTGACTCCAGCAGTGCCACTAATGATTTGATATTGGACATTTACCAATATTACTTATACAATTATTTTATATCAGTTTAAATGTCAACTACAAAATTAATTTCAATCACTTGTAATGAAATCAGATATTCTCTCAAGTTTTAAATGCGACATATCTTAGAGGGTGGGGAAAAACATGTTTACAGTTATGCTAAATATCTGTACTGTAATGTCAGATACAGGAATGTTATACATGGGAAAGAGAGAATAGTGAAGAAATGAACACAGACTTGGTCGATTTCAGAGTTTGAAACTGAAAGTTACAGCTTTACTTCTCAGTTGGAGTTATAATTATTTTATTAAGTATGCTTAAGAATTGACTCACATCATTGGCTCGATCCCCTTCCCTCCCCCAGAACCCACCAAGGTGACATCCATGCGTCTAGACGAGCGGACCCCCACTAGCCTGTCCCTGTCCTGGGCCGTGTCCCCCCGTCCACGGACCCAGCAGCCCCGGCCCACGCGCTACGAACTCACCTACCGCAAGAAGGTACCGTACCACACTCCTGATGCTCTCCTGTTCACTGACATCAACAATAGTAACTTGAAATATAATTTATCTTATAACTGCCAGGTGCAGCAAGCTCTCATGTTAGCTCATAACATTAGTGCTCTCACTTGCGTTCTCATACAAACCCCTTACACAACAGCAGACGTTCAAACTATGTGATTTATGGGTAAGTCTCCCATTGGCTTAGAGGCAGCCAATCATGAAAAAGTGTCTATTAAGGTCGTCTTTACCAGAGTAATCTAGTAGGAGAGTGGCGACACTAGCGTTGACTCCAACAATGGAATGCGGAAGTGCTCATTCTATCTCAATGGGATAGTTCCAATGTTTGGAACTATAGCCCATAGGCACCCGCTTTGCGGCGAGATCAAAGCGTGTTGCCACTCTCTTACTAGATTACGGTCGCTAGTAGAGAAGTAGCATATGTGGTCTAGTTGCTTTTCAAGCACCTGACAAAGAGCAGATCTACAAGCTCACAAGTTGTCGCGATGTGACACGTTGTGAGCATGAGCTTGTTTTTTCTTTAAATAATATCTAATGATGTGAAACGTTTTTAAACGTTTTTTAAATTACTTGCCCAAAACAGGGCCTCCAGGTTGAAAGTGTTAAACAAGTTGCAGTTTTTCATTAAAGTGCATAAGCAAGCACACCCAGAAAGCACACCCGGAAAACGTCTCGTATGGGTTGCATGATTGTGGCTATTTTCCTAGCGATGTTTTACAAGACATGCATAGCATATGGTTTATATGCTTTTACTTACTGTTTAAACCCAAGCTTGTAATATTTAACTTATCACAAAATCCTACGAGATTTCCTGTAAAACGTGATGCATGAGAAAACAGCGGAGCATGTAGTGAAATTTGAGATGTATGTGTACGAAGCCACAGGAGACCATAATAAACTAAACGTTTAGGGGGCAAATTGATGAATACATTTATCACAGATAGATCTGTCGTGTCAAAGATTACACCACAGTGCAAACAATTTAATAATAATATACTCGGCGCATAAGCAATCACAATAAACTTTGTGACAGCATATTATTATATACAGTAAACGACATCCTGTTTAATCACTTGATCCCTAGCGTCCCTATTCTTGGGGGCAAACATAGGCAAAAACAGAAGATTTCCACGCTCACAACGGGCATAACACAGAGCATAAACAGGAGGGGCCCTAGGTGTAAGACTCATGGGGAACTCCAGTCAACAAAGTATAGGGTTTAAGTCAGTGAAAATACAGAATATATACACACAAAGGACACTAGCTCCATACCATGCCGTACCCGTGAAAGGGATATACGGAACTTATCAGAGCTTGACATGTCACTTGAAATCACGTGACTATAGCAGAGGTTTTCAACCAGTGGTCCTTGAGGGGGTTCCGGGTGGTCCCCAGCTAAATGATGGAGAGTTGGTAACCAAATGGACCCTTATAGATCTTTAACTCTTGAGAGTGTCAAATGAAACCAAATGGAGGGTCCGTTTGGTTTCATTTTACGCTCTGAAGAGTTAAATTATTGCTAAAAAATAATGTAGTAGAGTTGTTATTTTGATCAACGTTTGCCTGTTATCTCTTCTAATGGCACCATAACAATACGGCATGGAATTGTGTACAAAATCTTATCCAACGATAACAAAAAGTCTGAGAGGCAAAATCTCATCAAATGGTGGTCCGTGGCACAAATGCTGGATAAAATAATTGAAAACCACTGGACTAGAGCATCAGGTATGGACCATCATATACGTCAAGTGATAACTAACAGCACGGGAAAAGGGAAATATAATCTTAACATATTATAATGGTCCTCTTCATCTTTACGAAGCTCTGTTTGTCATTGTCCGTTCCACAGGACGACAACCTGGACGTGAGCACGTCCATGTACACGGTGCTGATGCTGGAGAAGAGCTCTGTGCAGATCAGTGAGCTGGCCCCAGGCACGGCGTACCTGTTCAAGGTCCAAGCACTGCCCAGCGGCTCCAGCATGGAGGACGAGTTCGAGACCCTACCAGAAGGTATTCATGGATTAAAGCTCTCAGTCACCACGACTGGTTTCAGTCTTTCGGATTCCATATAAAGCCTTCTGTGAAAGCATGCTGCGCACCGTAGCAGATCTACAAGCTCACAACATGTCGCAGCGTGACGTGTTGTAAGCTTGTAGATCGGCTAGCAATAGAATACAAGTTTAGAAGCATCTTCCAGAAACATTTCTGGTGTCAGAAAAAAAGTTAATGCCTCAAATCTGTGATTTCTTCGTCTGGTTGGAAACAATATGGGTATTGGAGAGATGAGGAGTTTAAACAGCTTTGACCCTGTCGCCAAGGGACCATGTTCTTCACAGTGTTTTTTTTTGTACGTAAATGTTTATAACGACGAAATCCCTCCATGTGTTCCAGTGCCTCTGGCCCAGAGCAACACCGCGGTCATCTTCGGGGCAGCGGTCGGCGGAGGGGCGATGCTGTTTATCGTGGTCGTGGTCCTGCTCATACGCAAGCGGTGAGCGGCACTCCCCCCCCCCACCCACACTCACTGCTCTCTCTGTCTTAAACAGTTTGAACACTCCTTCAAGCAGCTTCCTTTCCCATTCTTCCCTTCTTCCTTTGTGGGGCCTCCAAATGGCCCCCCATGCATTCACTCTCTCTTCACCTCTCTCTTTTCTCTCTTCCTTTGGCCAACTCTCTCGCTCTCTCTTTATCTGGATCTGTGTCCCAGCACTTGCTGGGGAAGAATTGGTGTTGAATGGGTCTTGTCATTGCTCAATGGGCATAAAATTATAGGAGGGAGTGTTGGGGGCTTTTGAAAGGAAATGGGCCCAGAGTGGCACATTGTTGGTGATAAGAGGCGCTCGGCTCTTTCTGTACCAGACCGTAGCCACTTTGTAAAGGTGACCCTGACCTATACTGTAGCAGTGTGTAGCTGTCTGTCCGCCTTGCTGCCTGCCTGTCTGTCTGTCTGTCTTTAAATCGGTTTGGCAAACAGAGTCTGACGACAGCTTTTTATCAAAGCACCGCGTCTATCTGAATGGGGGCAGCGCACTGATGTCTGGTTTCTTTGATAGTACAAAGTCTCAAAGCTCCTTGACAAATCACGACAATGGCTGCTATCTGCAATTAGGATTGAATCAAGACAAATGACGCAAGGATGTTGGGACAGAATCTGCTGAAATTAGATAATAATTTTCAGATTATGTTTTTGTTTAGGAGAAGAAACTCCCACACCAGACAAGGACCAGAGGACACCTACTTTTCCAGCTCAGGTAGACAGAAGAAAATCACTCCCTCTCTTATAATCTTGTTTTTCTTTTCTATTTGTCCAGGTTATATTCACCTTCTTTCACTAAAATCTGTTTATACTTGTGTCTCCCAGAACAATTGAAGCCTCTGAAGACCTACGTGGATCCACACACTTATGAGGACCCCAACATTGCTGTCCTTAAGTTTGCCAGTGAGATCCATCCCAGCCACATAACCAAACAGAAAGTCATTGGAGCTGGTGAGTGAGAACACTGTTGAAACAATGTGTGCTTTGGGGCTTAACTCCAAGATGTTGAAAGATTTTTCCAATCTCTAAAGTCACTGTTTATATTGCGTCTTTTTCTTCATACAGCTTAGCAGATTGACTGACAGTGGTTACTTGAGCAAGATTAACATCTTTGCGGCTGAGTTCTCATTCGACATGTTTGAACATATTTCCGTGTGGCAACCCCTTTTTTGGCTGCAATATCCACATGTTTTGGTAGACACGCAAAACAGTCAAATCAATGCGCTTCATTGGCAAATGAGAGAAACTGTTGCAGAAGTTCTGTGGGAATTCCAGAGCACCTGGCTTCTCGTTAAATTAGAAAGTTTATTGAAGCGACCACCTTTACCCTTTGAACCAACACCCCATTGCCCCCCATCCCCCACGTGACAGCTGATTCCCATGCCCCCACACCACAGGCACTCCAGAAATCATGCAACGCTGGCTATCAACACCCCAGCCAGCACACACACCTACATGAGAGCGCCTGAGGCAAAACAGCCGATGAGACTTCCCTGTTTACTTTCTCTCTGTTACAACCAAGTCAGGAAACCGGAGGAGACTGGAGACTTTTTCTTGATTTTTCTTTTTTTATGTCATGCCCCGCAGGGGAGTTCGGCGAGGTGTACCGTGGAATTCTGAAGGCGCCGAGCAGGAAGGAAGCGGCCGTGGCCATCAAGACGCTGAAACCGGGCTACTCCGAGAAGCAGAGGCAGGACTTCCTCAGCGAGGCCTCCATCATGGGACAGTTCTCCCACCAGAACATCATCCGCCTGGAGGGCGTTGTCACCAAATGTAAGGATTCAAGTTCTCAGTCCCCGTGACCGATTTCAGTCATTTTGGATCCTAGAGATGCCAGCATTTCTTCTATTTAAGCATAAGCGAATAAGCCTATTCTGTAAGCTTGTAGAATGGGCTACTTTAGCTTATTTTAACATTAGAGCATTTCAAGTGTTCAAACTAAGCATTATGTGCAGAAGCATCGTTCCATAAAACCCTATAGTCTCGGATGTTTCATATAAAAGCAAACGTTACGGCCTCTGTCTGTGATTTCAGTCACTGTTTCAGTCGTAAGATTACATTTTGCTTTAATCCATGTGTAAGGACCCTCCACCCACCCATATAAATCATGAGTGTGAAATTAACGCTGGGAGTGAAAATGTTTTTTTTTACTCATCAGCATTTATTTTACCCTCTCATAATAAAACTGACACTCAGGATCTTGCAGTGTACCTTCCTTCCTAGCTATTATCGTCTCTTATTGCAGTTGTATAAATGTACAAGGTGCCAGTTTGAGCAGTCGGTAAACTTCTCTTTTTTTGTGCTTTCAGTCAAACACGCCATGATCGTGACAGAATACATGGAGAATGGAGCACTGGATAAGTACCTCAGGGTAAGATTTGTTGAGAATTATGATATTTCTCATTGAGTGCAAACTGTACCTCTCTGACATATACAATACATCTACATATTTAACAACTTTAATCCGCCTGCCGTCCTTGTTTTGGGCATGCCATATTTGTCATTATAGGTGAACATTTCCCCCAAAGAACTCTATGAAACACAGTTATACGAAAGTATTAAATAGTATTGTCAAGTCACAGTGGTGGAAAGTAACTAAGTAAATCTACTTAGGTACTGTACTTAAGTACAGTTTTGATGTATTTGTACTTTACAATTTCCAATACTTCTGCTCCACTACATTTCAGAGGCAAATATTGTACTGTCACAATGCGAGCGCATTGTGATCAGCTATTTTCAAAAATATAAACATTTGAAATTTTGAAATGAGCCATTCTGCAAAATGAGTACTTTTACTGTTGGTACTTAACTACATTTTGATGTCAATACTTTTGCACTTTCACTCCAGTACATTTTGTATTCCGGACTTTTACTTGTATACATTGCAGTATACTTTTAGTTATTTACTTTTAGTATACTTTTACTTTTAAGTAAAACATGCAAGTACTTTTTCCACCACTGTCAATTCATCTTTCATTCCAGTGTTCCATATTTCAGCCTAAGCTTATAACTAATTCCACTTCCCAGCAGCCTGTAGCCATGTGTTTCACAGAACATTGTGCAACGGCCGTACGCAAATAATGAATTTTAGCTCTGAAATGACCAAAACATCTGTTGTTGTGGTCTTCTCGTCCCAATCAGGACCACGATGGCGAGATCTCCTCCTTCCAGCTGGTGGGCATGATGCGCGGCATCGCCGCGGGCATGAAGTACCTCTCCGACATGAGCTACGTTCACCGCGACCTGGCTGCCCGCAACATCCTGGTCAACTGCAACTGCGAGTGCAAGGTGTCAGACTTCGGCCTGTCCCGCGTGCTAGAGGACGACCCCGAGGGGACGTACACCACTAGCGTGAGTTGAGGAGGTCACACCTGTCATGGCGGAGGATATTCTTTTCTTGTTTTTGAGGAGGGCGCTAGCCCCTCCTGTGCCCAGCTTTGTGTGTTTGTGTGTACTGTGTACCACGTAGCGATGATTTGATTGGCTGAGCAGGTGTGATATTTTCTTATTTATGATACTTTTTTAGTTTTTTGCCTTTATTGATAGATTGATAGTAAGTTGGCAGGAAATGGGGAGAGAGATGGGGGGAAGACTGCAAAGGTCGTCGGGATCAGGACTCGAACCTGAGCCTAGCCTAGGTGCCTGGACCGTTAGGCCGGCCCGGGCCAAGAGTGTGTAATAGTTTGCTAGTTTTGTCTGCTAGCATGCTGAATCTACCTAACGTATGTTTGTCTATGCCAGTGGCTTTCAACGCTTTTCATATCAAGGCCCATTATTTATTCTGCATTTGAGCCACGGACCACCATTTGATTACATTTAGCCTTAATGCAGACCCCAAACTAAAGAATATGTCCACATTTCCATGCTGTTGGTACCATAGGAGAGATAACAGACAAACGTTGATCAAAATACCAATTCTTCTACATTCTCCAATTGTGTAGACTTCTTATAAATGAAGTAATGCAGATGTTTAACAATCACTTAACTCTTGAGAGTGTAAAATGAAACCAAATGGACGCGTAAGGGTCCATTTGGTTTAATTTATAAAGCTCAAGGCCAAGTGGGGACTGCATCTTTGCCTCTTGAGTAGTAGAAATGTAACACTCTTGCCTGAGAGTGGTAGAAGAAATGTAACACTCTTGTGTCTGAGAGTGTTAAAGTTTAACCAAATGGACCCAGACCCAGAAGCATCCATATGGTCGCATTAGTACACTCAGATTTAAGTCAACACTTTTTTTTGTCATCAACGATTTTCAATAAATAATACAAAATACACAAGACTTACATAAAAGAAAAGAAACTGACATGAAAAAACAAACAAAAACAAAACACAACTAGCAGTCAAAAAACTAAGCTAAATGGACAACACCCCTCCACATTCTGTTGACAATAGTGATTATATCATCTGTAATGTATTACAAATTGTTAATGCAACAATCCTTTAATATACAAATAAAAGTAGTCCCATATTAAATGGAACTTCCCTTTCAGATTGAAGTCAACACTGAGGATCTGACATGGGAAGATCAAGTAAACAGGGATTGTTCTTTTGTGGTAGAGTAGACACTTTATCCATTAACCAAGTTAACCATTATTTTATACTTTAGCTATTGAAAAATTGCAGATGTACAAGCTATGAGCTTGTAGATCTGCTATTTTTGAAAAATCATGAATATGTGTGCACATCTTTGAATATATATTCTTTCAGAGCAAACCTTTTTTTCACTTCATTTTTATTGAGAAAAAAGACAGTGACAACAAAAAGGAAAAAAACACTACAAAAATAAACAAGAAAAAACAAATCAAGAGACAAAAGAAAAGAAAAAAGGCTGCATTTTTCATATTACAGGATACATTCATTGAATTCTTCATACATAGGCTGGATGAAGAGATCCCACTTTTACCAGTTTTTCCATGACATACAATTCCTGTCCATCCAATGTTCTTTCGTTGGTGGGTAGAGCGAACGTTTTTAACTCAAATCTTTGCTTCTGGGAGGTCCCTGGAACAAACTATTTTGAGATGGGAGTTTGCGGCCAAATACATATCATTCTGGGGGTCCTTGACATGAAAACGTTTGAGGCACCACTGATTATAGAAACAGAGTTCAGAAAACTGTCAGCATTTAGAAGACATTTGTAGAATCCGGTCTCAGGTTGAAATGTGAGAGTGAATAATAACCACACGGATCATCAGAGTTCGTCTGTATAATCATCCATATACTTTTCAACAGGGTGGTAAGATCCCTATCCGCTGGACAGCTCCGGAGGCCATCGCATACAGGAAGTTCACCTCGGCCAGCGACGTGTGGAGCTTTGGCATCGTCATGTGGGAGGTCATGGCCTTCGGGGAGAGGCCTTACTGGGACATGAGTAACCATGAGGTAAAGCTTCAGCTTCAACTGTCACTTTGCTATCATACACTAATGTTAGAGCAGATGTGAAAAGAAGGCGGAGGACTTTTAAGTACTTACTGGGTCAACATTTCAGAGCAATGGAGAGTGTGGAAAAGAGGCGAAGAAACGAGTGCAAGCAGGTTGGAATGGGTGGAGAAAAGTGTCAGGTGTGATGCGTGATAGGAATGTAACAGCAAGAATGAAAGGGAAGATGTACAAGACGGTGGTGAGACCAGCTATGTTGTATGGTTTAGACTAGAGACAGTCGCACTGACTGAGGAAAAGACAGGTAGCAGAGACTAAAATGTTGAGGTTCTCTCTGGGAGTAACAAGGATGGATAGGATCAGGAACGAGTACATCAGAGGGATAAAGCCAGAGAGGCCAGACCGAGATGGTTTGGACACGTACAGATCGAGGAGCGATAGTGAGTATATCGGTAGAAGGATGTGGAGGTTGGAACTTGGATCTGGAGATTTATGGATGCAGTGAAAGAGGACATGAAGTTAGTTGGTGTGAGAGGACAGGCTGAGATGGAGGCAGATGGCTTTACCCAAAAGGGAAAAGTCGAAAGGAAAAGAAGAGTTAGCCAATGTGTTAAGGAAACCAGCTGCAAGAAAGCTTTTGTGACTTCCGCTAATGTTTGAATTTACAAGTTTAATATCCTGCTATTGTACATTGTGGGAATTCAATATAATATTCAGTGTAACATCATATGCAGTACATCTTAATACACAATATTCACTGCTACAGTCAGTTCCGATCTGTTCTCATGTTCTGCATTTATTGTGTAAATACTCCTCCATGCCTGCACACCGGGGTGCTCAGACAGGCCCTTGTGTAAATATGACTCACTATAATCAGATTTCTTATTCTTTATAAATATTGTACTGTATCAGATTTATTATTTCTGATTTTGTGATAGTTGGATCAACCAAGAGAGCAACTTACCAAGTTGAAGCTCTTGTACTGTATATGTGTGACAGTACTCGGCCAAGAAAATCTGATTCCAACACTGCTATTCTGGAAATCAAAACTCCTGTTTTGATTTTCTGTCGGGTGAAAAAAATGGGTTGCAAAATCGTGGGATAAAAAAATATATAGAAAAAAACCTCCTGTTGAAAGCCATTTTGTACTTTTTAAAACAGAATGCTAACATTAATTTTGAGCAAACCGAGGCATTAGCAGTGGTGGAAAAATTACTCAAAGTTTTTACTTAAGTAAAAGTATCAATACTGCAATATAGAATACATTACAATACGTAGTAATAGTAAAAGTCCGGAATTCAACATTTATTTGAGTATTGGCTTCAAAATGTACTAAAAGTACCAAAAGTAAAAGTTTTCAAATGTATAATAAATCTTTGAAAATAGTGAGCTTGTAGATCGATAATATGGTTAAAACTTAAAAGTAACTAGTAACTAAAGTTTTCAAATAAATGTAGTGGAGTAAAAGTACAATATTTGCTTCTGAGATGTACCGTAGTGGAGTAGAAGTAAAAGCACTGGCAATTGGAAATACTCAAGTAAAGTACACATACCTCAAAATTGTACTTAAGCAGAGTACTTAAATGTAGCTTAGTTACTTTCCACCACTGGGCATTAGCAGCACTAAGTCTGCCTTGTGTCTCCTGCTGTGATTGCAGGTGATGAAGGCCATCAACGAGGCGTTCCGGCTGCCGGCGCCCATGGACTGTCCCTCGGCCGTTTACCAGCTGATGCTGCAGTGCTGGCTCCAGGACCGCTCCAAGAGGCCGCGCTTCCCCGACATCGTTAGCCTGCTGGACAAGCTGCTGCGCAGCCCCGACTCCCTGAAGGCCATCGCAGACTTTGACCCCCGGTAAGATTTTTGTTACAGTGTTTAGCCTGTTTAAACCTGAGGAGGACACATCTGTGTCGCCTTAACTTTATTAATCATTATTTTAAACTAGCTGTTGAAAAATAGCAGATCTACAACCTCGTAGAATGGCACCGAGTGCCGCGCTACGAGCTTGTAGATCTGCAATTTTTTGAAAAACCCATGAAAATGTGGTGCAAGTTTTTGTATATATATAATCTTTCACAGCAAACTTTTTAATTCAAATCTTTTGGGTGGGTTCCCTGAAACAATATATTTTCAGATGGGGGTCCAAGGCCAAATACATATCATTCTGGGGGTCCTTGACATGAAACAGTTTGAGCACCACTGATCATAGAAACATAGGTTTTTCAGAAAACTGTCAGAATTTAGAAGACATTTTGTAGAATCTGGTCCTCAGGTCTCAATGGGCTAATTACACCCCAAGAAGGACACGTCTGACAGGCTCGAGCGTACGATGTAAAGTCGAGTGCGGGCCTACACAGCTAATGAGAAAAATCTGCCGACCTTGTCTGTGGCTCTGCTTGGGTTTCTGGTGAAGAATTATAGTGGTATTTAGTGTTGTCTAAATGTTGTGTGAACGCACGCACAATATTTGTCTTTTGTGTGCGAACGTGTATATAGACGTTAATGCGCATTGTGAGAAGCGGGTGGAGGACAAAGGTTGCCGTGCTGTGTTCATATCTTAATCGGCGCTCTCTCTCACCCTGACTGAACCAACTGGTTTTTATCACTGGGGTTTCCTGCACAGTAATTACAGCCCTGCTCTCTCTCTTTGCCGGCTTTGTTGTGGGAAAGCCTGTTGATGATTATCGCTCTCTCGATCTGCTTGCCTTTCCGCCAGCGTATCCATCCGTTTGCCCAGCACCAGCGGTTCGGACGGCTCCCCCTTCAGGTCGGTCTCGGAGTGGCTGGAGTCCATCAAAATGAACCAGTACAGCGAGAACTTCACCTGCGCCGGGGTCGTCACCATGGACCAAGTGCTGCAGATGAAGAACGAGTGAGTGGCCTCGCATTCAGTGTTGTGCAATGTTACATAAGTATTCTTTTTTAAATCAAAATGTCTTTATTAATATGTTCAAATCACATAAGGGTGAAATAGAAAATAATAACAAAAATAGTATGTTTAGCCCTCCCACCCCCCCAAAGTTCCCGCTCCGAAGGAGCCACAACCCTGGTATCTTGTACCATTAACAAAAAATACAATTAAAATAAAAAGTACAGTACATACAAATATAAATATTCATGGTGAAGCACATAAACAGTTCAAAAAAGGTTAAGTATTGACGTTACGTAATTAGACGGTTTACTTGCTCGCTATCTTATTGGCAGAGATGGGAAAGAAATGGTTTACCGTGGCCAAACTGCCGTTGTGTCTTGCATGAGAATGTTGTGACTTCTCTGAAACCTGCGTCTAGCCTACGTATTGTTTTTGTTTTTCCAAAATGTCACTCTTTAACAGCCAGCTGAATAGTTTACGCACAATATAAACTTCGGCCTCAGCTACAACTTGAGAGACGGATGAGACGGAAAAAATAATGGGAGGGAAAGAGAGAGAGCGGCCTCATTTGTGGTAGCGTGGCGGTGGCGGCTTGTGGTCTCTCCATTCCCTATTCTTCCTCCTCCCTTTCTCCATTCTTTCTCTCATCCCTCCCTTCCCTTCACCCACACACTAGCAGCCCTGGGCAGCACTTTTGCTATTGCCATAAACCACTAGTTTTGCCTGTTTGGGGCAATGGCCTTTGTGGCTGCTCCGACATTAAAGGGAGTGGAGAGAATAGCCTGTGGAGCGAGAGGAACCGGAGGAGATCAAGCAACCGAAATAGACGAACGAGACTTTAAGCCCCAAAGTCTGTCCTTTCCCCTTTTTCTTTCCACTGAAGAGGTGTAGCCGAATTGGTCAGCATTCTGCCCAGCTTATCACCGCTGCGCAGTTTGAAACAATTATCATGCCGATTAGATCTCCTCGGATCTGTGGGAGCACCAAGGGGGTCATGTACTTACATGGTCGGAAATTTGGGGAGGAATTGGTTAGTGAAGCACATAATATGAAGTTGTTTTTGGACAGTAACAAGGTCCAAGTGATTATTCATAGCCATAAAAATAAATAAAAACGTCCGCCTGCGAGGGTTTTACGTAACACGGTTGGTGTTGGTAGCCGTTGGCAGAGATAGGCATACTCTTAAAGCAATCCCCCTTTGAAGTGTTTGTCATATTCTGTGGCGAGATTTCACAGCCGTTTCCATCTCATATGGTTGCACTCTCGGAAAACCAGCAGCTATTTACGACCCACCCTTCTGTTCACCAGACAAGTGATTCAGGGCAGACAGGGAGAATCCTCGTTAAGTAATTATGGCTGTAATTAAGGCTTTGACTATGGGCTGACTATGGCACGTTGAAGGCATTTTAAAGGTTTGCATCACATAGGTGAAACCACCATTACCACCCCCTTTGATGGTAAAGAGAAACCCTGGGAGATTACTAACTTGAATACACTCCAAACTAAGCCAAGTGACTCAATGATGGAGTCACACATGAATGGAGGTTATGTATTATGCCGGTAATTCGTCACAATGGTTTAGTTGGTGATCACTTCAAGGAATGAGAGAGAGGAAGGAAGGATGTGCTTGGAGAAAAAAAAGTGCTGGAACGAGGCCAAAGTATGAACCCATCTGTGGCTCCTCTTACACAAGTCTCATCTCTCTTTCACAGGGATATCAAGAACATTGGCGTGAGGCTGCCCGGCCATTTGAAAAGAATCGCCTACAGTATCTTGGGCTTGAAAGACCAGACCAGCACGCTCAGTGTGTTCGCAGTGTGACGATCCCGAAACAAAAACAAAGGGAATTCGAATCGGGGCACTGAAGTGGGCAGCCCCCTAAAAAGACTGAATGTTGAACTCTTAAGCTGAGCTGGAGTCGAGCTGCAGGGACGGCAATGGATTGACTCAAGCAAACAAAACTCTCCAACCCCAGGGGGCCTGCCCAAACAGACTGACTTACTGTACATTTTTTTGTTCCTGCGAGTTTTGTTACAATTGTTTTTTGTTTTGTTTTTCATCTTATTCAAATTGGAATGGCGCAATTTAAATATACAGCAATAGATGTATCAAGTAGTAGACAGTGTATATTTTTTGATATATATTTTTATTATTCATGCCTAATGTACAGATACAATTAATGCTCACGCATCTATTTTTTATTATTTTTTCTTTCCTTTTGCATTCCTACTTCGTGGAAAAACAAGAATGGAGCCAGACATTAAAGTGGCTTGAGCTTTGGTCCTTTGCCAGATTCCATGCAAGAAATGATAAGGAAAGCACAGTAAGTCAGATTGTACAGGAGAGGGTGGGCCGACCGGGCCGTCGCCTCGCCTAGGACTGAGGCTGGTGCTGATGTTGTGATGTCATCTCCTTTTGAATGGCACTTTGACCGGAGTGGACTGAGATGAGCTTGAGCTGGCCTGAAGTGAACCACTTTGACTCCTTAGTGTCCCAATGTGGGGGCATGTCATAATAGACGTGGGGGGGGGGGGGGGGGGGGGATGTTTGTGGAACATTTCAAAGTTTGTTTTAAAACGGCAGATCTACAAGCTTTTTATGCGATGGATTGTGAGCTTGAAAAATTGCTATTTTTGAAATAATATCAAAAAAGTGGTTAAAGGCAGACATCATAGAGGTGTGATAACCTTGTTGGCTTCTACTAGCTGTGTCCGGATATTAAGCTAATGCTGTTGTCATATAATGATGTTATATGGTGAAAATAAGAATGAACTAGCAGTATATGAGGTACTCTTCACGTACAGTTTCTGCACACACTTTTTTTTGTTTTTTAATTTGGGTAATTTCCCAAAGCATTGGGATCAAGAACGCCACTTATAATGTAGCACTTGGACTAAGAGTCATTTGGTCTGGAGTCGTGTCAGATGGAGAGCACAATGGGTGACTTTGATCTTTTTCCATAAGGAGGAAGCAGACGTTAAGATGAATGAGGTGGCATTTTAAGAAAAAACGTGTTCCATTTTGAACACATCTACAGGCCAGTTGCGACATCAGTCATTAATGAAGTGTGAGAGTGGATTTGGACTAAAAGGGCATCATGACATTCATGATGAAACTATTATGGTTATAATGATTTCATACCCATTTATATTTTAGTATGGTTTGTTATTTCAATGTTTAATTCCCCCCCCCCCCCCCCCCCCCCCCACACCCCTTACTAGCAGAACACAGATTAAATATATTCTATCTTTTAAATTGGTCTATATACCCATACTATTGTTGTGGGATGAAACTATCTGCTTTCACATTTAAGATTGGTGTGAACCTCTGCTTTCTTTCATGCATTACTTTTCATCCATTACTTTTTAAGCACCCATTTCAGGGGTGGCAGTGGGGAGTTCCTGTCTCTGCACTGTAAAATCAGGGGGCACTAAGTTAAATCACCCTTACCGGGTCCATTTGTACACTTTCAGAGTTTACAGATTACAGTAGCACTGCCGATGTCACTGTTTTATCCAAACAGGTCTTTGGTATAGTGGGCAGTTTTACAGTAAACATATAGATTCCCCCAGTGCTCTTAATTGATGACTGCAAATCGTCACTGTCAGTTGGAAACCTTGTATGTCCAAAACAGTTACTGTGTTACTAGTTATTAGTCACAAGCACAAACACACTGAACCACTTTTATTTTCACTCATTTCGAAAATGGCAAATATAGCAGATCTATAAGCTCAGAGTTTAGGTTACTGTAGGTTATCAAACTATCAGGCGATCCAGCTTCTAGATACTGTATATTTTTGCTACTTTTGTGTGACACTAGTATGGCAAATTAGGGCATTAATTTACCAAAAAATTATAATAAATAAAAATGGAGATACAAGGTTTCTGCCTGACAGCAACGGAATATTTTTCGTTACTGTTGTATACCTTCCTTTACTTGAATTTGTGCTGTAATTTGCTTTTGTTCATATCAGTGATTTATTTTTATTGAGTAGTTAGACCCAACTCTGGAAAAGGGATTTTTTTGTGTGTGTGTTGTTATTACTCTGGGTTATTGGCTGCAATTGCTGTTTATACCTTTTGTATGATTTGACTTTTTAGTATTTACCACAATACCAAACTTAGTTTTTTTGTGAACACTCCCATCACTATGCTTAATTCATCCCAATCATGTCAAAAGCCTACTGTTTGCTGTCTTTCTTCTGAAAATGTTTGCCTGTTCCTTCGTCAAAAAAGCCAATTCCTATCCTTTGACCCTATTGTTTTATACTGTATTTAATAGTCTATTTATTTTTTACTTTTATTTATTCGTCAAGATACACACTGAGCTGGGAATTTATGGTTGAAGGTTGTTCTCTCAGTTATCAATAAACTAGAAATCCTCCAACATTACCCTTTTGTCCAACAATTAAGATTTCCCACAGAATGTTTGATCACAGTAGTGGAGCAATAAAAACCTGAAATGTTACTTCTGTCTGGCTTGGTTTATGATTGACACACCAGGACAGAGGAATGTGTTGTTATTTTGGCTGGAAGTGGCCTTTTTAAAGACATACGACGGGATGTTTAGACTCAACCTGGATTTCCTTTTATTTATTCCTAGTATTTTCCCAAACAAACAAACTGGAGAGGAGCTTGGTTATACCTGCAGTGAAGCCTTGAGTTAGCAGTTTAGTAGCTGGGCATGTGCATGCTTGTATGCGCACACGCACGCACGCACCCACACACACACGTTTGCATTAGGCCACACTGTTAGGCCATACTATACTTGTGAGGAACATTTTAGGATGGCAATATTATGAAAGCAATTCTTTCCTCCATTATTTAACCCTATAACTAAAGCCAAAAATAGGCCATGTACAGCGCGTGTCGCGCTGTGACACGTTGCGAGCTTCTCGGTCATGATGACACCTACATGCAACTACTTGTAAATTTGGGCATAACTAAACTCCAACCCCTGAAGCCTAACCTCCAAATGCCTAAATCTAACACGAACATGAATCGTTTCCTAATTGTAAACCGAATTCTTCAGATTTATTTTAGCATAAAAAAAAGAAAGAAAACAAACATGCTGGGACATTTGGCCCTCACAAGTATATTAATACAAGTACACACACACACACACACACACGCACGCACACATGCACTCACTCACTCAGGCACTCACGCACACGCACACACACACACACACACACACACACACACACACACACACACACACACACACACAGACTCTCTGTCAACAACTATTGACAGCATTTGACATGAGAATATATATTCCCCAATCAAATTCCTCCCAGATGTTTATTAAACAGACATTCACATTTAACACCAGTTCCTCTCCCGTGAACTCCTGTAGTGAGGAGGAGGTGGGTGAGGTCGATTTCACATTAAGTGAAATGTTTGTGTGTTGCGTTTCCCCTCTGATTCTCCTGATTCTTTCATCTATTTGGAAGCGACGCTCGCATTTATGACCCTCTTTAGACTGCAGTGTCATTATTCTAGGGTTGCAACTATCAATGATATTCTTAGCAATAATAATTCTAGTTTTTTAGATTCATCGAATAATTGAAAAGCACATTGGTTTTTATATAATTAAAAAATATATATATATATATATATATGTCAACGTATATTAATTAATCACTTAAAGGACAACTTTAGTTTTTTTCAACCAAGGTTCATGTTTTAGTTTGTTATTAGATAAAGTAAAAGATAATCTTTTTTCATGTGCTGCTTTCTTTCGTTTTAGGTATTTTAGCGGTTTTGTACAGGGGGGCGGGGGCATTCGAGCATGGGGCTAAATATGCATTTTTTAACACAATTTTATGGTGATTTCTTTTTCTATGGTACTATAGTCCTAATAAACGCCAGGAAATTTCATATGGCCACAGAAGATCACAGGATCTACTGAATGTGAAGGTAGCCTACTGGGGGAATGCTTATACTGTGTGTATAGGCTCAATATGTCAGTTTGTCACATTCAATAGATCCTGTGATCTTTTGTGGCCAGATGTAATTTCTTGGGTTTATTAGGACTATAGTAAACCATAAAAAAATAAATCACCATAAAATTGTGTTAAAAAATACATATTTAGCCCCATGCTCGAATGCCCCCGCCCCCCTGTCAAAAACTGCTAAAATCCCTAAAACGAAAGAAAGCAGCAAATGAAAGAAAAGGAACACTCACCTTTTAGTTTCTCTAATAACAACCTAAAACATGAACCTTGGTTGAAAAAAACTAAAGTTGTCCTTTAAGCGTTTCTTCAGACAACAGTGTTGTCAAGATCTGCAAGCTCACATTTGAGCTTGCAGAATGGCTAATTTAGATTTTCTTCCTATATGGCCTGCATGACATGCCCAAAAGAGTGATTTATTATTGATCAAAAACATTTTTTTTTATTGTAAATTATCGTTTATTTCTTATGCACGCTTACAAATACAGTAAATACAGTCGGGAAGCAATGAAATCCAGCATGCATGTACCTAGGTTTACCTTGACCAAGCCCTTTGCCTAATCTCTTCTACTTGACCTTGCATGGGCAGGCAAGTGACCCTGGCGCCTTCCTTCTATTATAAAAAAGTTATCAGCTTTACTTGATTGATGCCTGTAACAAATCCTTTAATGCATTCCACAGATAAGAGCGACACACACCAGCTAGGAATGTCAATATTTAGACACTGAAGTAATCTGCAGGTCAACAAAGTGTACTACTGTAGGCTACCAAGGAATTACAACAGGTAGACTATACTATGAGAATTTGAGATTTGCTACTTAGGTACTTAACGCCTTAAGGTCATGTGTTCACATGGCCTTGTTCAAGCAAATGTCATGACTACAAATAGTCCTCGCTTTGTTTGGGGACTGTAAACCAAGATCTTCCGCCATTGCCTCCAGCCCTTCTTCCATTCATCCAGTATATCTCCTTGTGGGTGTGGTAGACTCGGTTACGCTTTTTCTCTTCCGCTCACGAGGGCAAACAACGAGAACATGGGTCCACCGCACTGCACTGTTTATTTGCAGAATGTGTGTCCAAATTTGTATTCACACAAATTCATGTCTGAATGTGTGTGTGAATCAGCTGAAATGTACTATATCACTGTCGTCGACTGTTGTTTTCCATTTTATTGCCCTTGGTGCGGAGTGGATGGATATGTGGAAGCTTGTTTATGTCTGTCGTTGGGGGAGTGTACAGTAAATGAGAGGGATGCATGCAGAGGGGGGCCTTGAGAAAGGCCTGATTTATGCTCGGTCGTATGATGGTGTCGCATGCCAAGAACAGCAGATCTACAAACTCTCAACGCATCACAAATTGAAAATTCTGAGCTTGTAGATCTGCTATGTTCTGCGCGTGACACCGCCATATGAACTATACGTCTGGCTAAATAGCATAATGGGAGGGGAGATGTAGGGGAGAGGGAGAGGCAGAGAAAAAGGCAATGAAAGAGAATTTGAGATGGGAGCCAAGCCATCCCAGGGCTTCACTGCAGGCCACAATAGCATGTGTGGTGATTGTGTTGAAGGCTGTGCGTCCTGAGCCAGTTAAAGCCTCTACCCATGAGGATTCTTGCACGTGGGATCCGTGGCTTTCGCTTTCATAGCTTGTCCCTCTTCTTGTGGCTCCTTAGATGTCTCTGTTCCTATAGTAAATGTCCATTTAAAACAAGTGGGGGAAAGGAAGCATTGGAAAACGGTACTGGTCATATATGACCTCTCCCTTCCACTGCTGTTTATTTTCCTTTTTCTTTTTTCTTTACTTCTTCTTTTTGTTCCCTGTAGGCTATATTGCACTGAGTTTCATGTGCGGATTTGAAAACCGGCAACGCTGAGGAATTTACATCCATGCTAATTTTAGCGATGGGTTCCTGACCAGAAAACACATCCTCCAATTTCTGTCTATATTGGTCTTCCTGCCGCTCTCCACTGCTCTTTCTCTCAATAACACTCCAGGGTTTTTGCAGATTATTCTGTTCCAACCTTTCCTCACAGACCCTCAATTTTACAATGTTCGCAGAATAGAAAATGCTAAATAAATAAAAATACATTTCCTGATCTAACACATAATTGCAGAGACCACAATTAGATCCAGTTGTGGATAAAATATACTGAAGTAAATACTCAAGAATGAGTATGTCGATTGCATATTTTAATATCGATGCTTTGCTGTATTGAAAGTTGGTTATCAAGAAGGTAGGATGAGAAACGTGCCATTTTAGGTCTCAGGAGTCAAGACAAATATAACTGACACAGCAAGTGCACTGGTTTTACTATTTTGTGCATAGATTAAATTGCATGGGGAGAAGGCAAATGTTCTCCAATCCCGGAGTGGGTTTTCCATCATATTCCACCTAAATCTGCAGAACCTTTGACATCGCGGTTACTCCGATTTTCCCAGAGTTGGACATTGCGTAGGCAGCGAAGACAGTGACAGGTTAACACTTGACCACATGTGTGCAGTTTGATTGACATCAAACACAGTCCTGTGATGACAGCAGTCCCTGCCTTCTTCACAGCCACTGGATAAATGCCAGAGTTTTACAAAGACATCTGTCCTGCAGTGCTTTGACTTTTGAGAACTTTAGAGCCAATCAAAATATGGGACAAGGGATATAAATGCTGTGCAGTAGGCTACAGTGGGATACTTGGTGACCCTAGTGCACGCCTATATTACAAGTTTTATACTTATTTTGAATGAATTAAACTTGTAGACGAAAATGTGTAGACGAAAGACGTTAAAATATAAGACACCCATTATTTGAGTGTATAGTGCCAGAAGGGAATATCTGCCTACACGCTACGGTATACCTCCCTGTAACCATGTGATGGCTGCCTCAGCATCAGCAGCCACACATTGAGACAGCATACTGTATGGTGACTTTTCTTTTTGGTTTATTTATTTATATGTTATTATTTAATTATTTGTTTATATGCATTCTTTCTATATTCAACATGCAAACACACTACACACAAGACACAACCAATTGAAATGACAGTTTATTGTTTTCTCTAGCTGTGTTATTTATTTGCATTTGAGTTGACTCACTTAACTTACTGAGTGTGGGAGAATGATGATTGGCTGGCCAGAGCAAGGGGAAGCAGCAGCAGTTCCATATCGGCAGCTGATGGGGACAATTGGACTGCACCACAGTCTCTCTGCACCGTGGCCCGTGGGGAATGGCAGGGGTTATTTCTAGTGTGTTTAGGTTGCAGCCTGTGTCTTTACCCTCCTTGTGTTTACAATGGTTTGACCTGTCCCTATATATGTTCCCCTCATTCTGTCCTGTCCTTCCGGTTAAATAAGTTGTGTTGTTCAGTTCAGTGTTGTTTAGTTATAGTTAAGTTGATCTCATCTTTGTTTAGGGCCCACATTTCTGTTATTTGTTAAAACTATGATTTGAAACAAAGAAAAATAAAGACAATTTTTTTTTAAACTTAAACCAACAAGTTTACCTATGTGTCTCTCCTTCCGACCAACTCGGTCGCTAACAAACCATGGTTTGGAAAGTTGGTAGGCCTACTCTTTGTGCTCTTAATGTCCCAATAATATAATGTGCCAATACATTGACAGAAGCCTTGAAAGAACAAATTGTGGCGAACTTGTGGTTTAGGTTCAAGCCACATAAGTGGCACAAACCCTATAGTTAAAAGGCTTGGGGAACTGCTGATGATCAGATGACTGCTCTAACTTCTGAGCCAGTTAGTTATGTATAAATGCAATAGAATCTCATTTGTTTTCACCACCAGGCCGAAAGTGTGGCAGAGATTACATCTTGCACTCTGTCTGTCTGTCCGTCCGTCCGTCAGTACACGTGATCAAGATGGATCCTGATTGGCATTTAAAGTTTGCAGTGGTTCGCTTTTAACAAAATGCCTGAAATTATTCCACTCATCTCTATAAAGATCCGAACATTACTGGCCCACTAACCTGGCCTGTACTTTTTCTAGTTTTCTAGTGCAATGTTTTTGAATATTTACAATACCAAATTTGGAAACAAACATTTCTAACCTATAGGCCTACTGTACCTGCCAAATATGGAAACTGTACTGTTAGCTCTGGATGCCCTGTGCAAAAGCCCCAGGACTTTAACAAAGCTTTTTAATAGAAACAAACATACAGAAAAACACTACAGGATCCGTGTGTGATTATTCTATTTCTATTGGCCCCTAAATCTCACTCAGCATGACACGTCTCCGGCTCTCCACTCATCTTTTCTTTTCCGCAGAACTATTCTTCATCTCTCTGGTCCCCACGACCACCTCCCCCTTTTGAAAACTATTGAGGCAGCGGAGGATTGCAATTTTAAGTGTGTCGAGGATCATACCAATAAGTCAGGGTACTAAAATAAATTAAATTCAGACAGTCAGTTTAACATGTTGGGGTCCAAAGTTCCAATCCTGCATCATTGCGATATGAAACCGAGACTGATACTGTACCTCTCTGCCAGATTAGACCTTATCAGAAAGGATACAGTGGTTAGTAGCCTAATTAGATAGCTGTCACTAGTAATAAAACTGAGGACAAACGTTTTAGCAATGGAAGAGTGGAAGGAGCAGCATTTCTATAAATTATAAGATTTACCATTGCCTTCCGAGAAGAATCACACACTGACAGACTCTGTCCCAAAAGTTTAAAACCTCAGGCCGTACATGCCCGTCTCTATCCTAATCAATACGTGTCCCGTACATCAGAAAAGTGTACAGTCATTTTCCTACTAATCATGGTTCTTGTCACAGCTTGCTGACAAGATTGTATATTTTAAATGTACATTTCTCATCAAGCCAAATTATGCTAAAATGACTAAGTGACTCTCTCAGCATTTTCATTCCATTACATATCCATTTAGTGTATATGCAGACTTTTGTAATCATATATTTCTGTCTCTGAACAGAATACATTTTGTTGTACTTGCATGAAGTATTGAAGATTAATAAGAGCTCCCTGCAGTTCATGACTAAAGAAAAGTTTCAGGTTCTCAATGGCTAGTTGTACATTATACACAATAGTGTCTTCAGTAATAACCACTTGTGCCCTGATATACTTGCGATGGGATGCATTGTGAGCTTGTAAATCTGTTATTTTCACTATTCAAAAAATAGGGACACCATGTTGAAAGTGGCAACGATGAATAAACAATGAGATAATGTTTGGAACAAATTGGCCTACCAATCACTGCCAGAATTTGACATTTCCTAAAACGTGCTGGCTGATACTGTTGGTCTGTTTGAAGTCAGAAAAGGGCGACACGAGGGAGCAGGGCAGAAACACAAGCTGCTGTTGACATAAGCCTTGCCGTCCTGCAGACTCTTTGTATATTTTGAAACGTCGGCCTAATTCACTCCATACTCCTTCTAATGACATTGCTGATGTCACCGAGCACAAACAAATCCTAACAAATCCTCCACAAAAAAAAAAGAACTTGAGTAAAACTCTGTACTGTCGGCTCCAGAAGCTCTTTGCTTTCTGCTTAAGTGTTCAAGAAGGGTTTGTGGACGGCGCCACACAGAGGGGTTTACATTTCTCTTGTGCATTGAAGAGACAAAGTATACTTAAAGAGCTTAAATTTGTCCCTGTCTGAAATTTAGAAGTCGAAGCCCCAGAAGTCTGGACTTGTGGAAGTAAAAATCCAGTCTCCAAGTTTACATAGCTATTTTACCAAATACATTATAATTATCGTTTTCTTTTTTTTGTAGGTTTGTACACAGCCTAATTCTCCTAGTGAGGGTTTTTTTTGTTCTGCAAAAGCTTTTAGCCTTTGACTGTGTGCAACCTGGGTGGCATGGATCTGGCCTGTATGGACATAATGTGGCGCCCAGATTCAGTTTGAATCTTGTAAAGATCAGGCACCTCTGGATGCCCTGTGCAGAAGCCCCAGGACTTTAACAAAGCTTTTTAATAGAAAACAAACATACAGAAAAACACTACAGGACCTGTGTGTGATTATTCTATTTCTATTGGCCCCTAAATCTCACTCAGCATGACACGTCTCCGCTCATCTTTTCTTTTCCTCAGAACTATTCTTCATCTCTCTGGTCCCCACGACCACCTCCCCCTTTAATTTCCGCCTGTCTGCATATGTTTTGGAGGCCATTAATCGTCCCCTGCACAACATGTACCCCAGCAGATAATTACAGTCATTAAACCAATTAGGCAGCGCATGGAGAGGAGGGTAAGTCGGGCCCCGGGGCTTCTTCAGTCCTGTTCTTCAGCAGCAGGACGGGGGCCGACAGCTGAGGTGGTCCGCCAAAACTCTGGCAGTGTTTTAAGAAACACAGAAAAGAGGAGAGAGAGAGAGAGAGAGAGAGAGAGAGAGAGAGAGAAAAGAAGAAATAGTGAGAGGGGTGGGAGAATTACTTCAGCCCAGTTCTGGATTAATGCAGTTTCCTGTCAGTGGTGCTTTGGAAGGGCCTTGCCAAGTTCGTTTCAGGCTAAGTAACCATAGCCATTACCCACCAAAATCTTCATCCATTCGCAAATGCTTTTCTCGGAGGACACTGTGACTGTGTCCATTTTGGTTTGTGTCGACCCAAATGTGCACCACTAGTCACAGGCTCACAGCCCAGAGGCGTTACTGAAGGATATAATGAAGAAATGTGAAAAATACATTAGAGGTGGCAGGAGAGGGAGAAGTGTGACTCGGCAGACAGCGGTTTTTTTCTGTCATGCTATTCTTGAGTTAATAATATTATGATTTGTGCTGGGCCCAGTGTGAGTCCTGGCGCCATCAGGCAATAATACATGGTTATTAGTTATAGAGACAAATGGGAACGAGACCCCAGTATAGCCATCCAAATGTCGAGCGAAGCCACAAAAACTCCCTCACACTTCCCTGGAAAGTCGTGCATGGTTAGCCATATTGGACGACAGACTGTCCTCCGTTGTTTCGCCGAAGTATTTCCCAGCATTCATGGTGTTGCACTTGGCCTGTATGTTTGTGAATTATTTAAGGAGAACAGAGTTTACTGCTCACAAAGAACAGATGGAGCTATTCACAGGTTTTCCCAGGTGGCCTTTGGATTGCATGTTCCACGGCAATGAAGAACATGTAGTGACTCCATGCAGAGCCTATATAAACAGAGAAAAAATATTAAATACGTCCAAGGTGGAAACAGACTTGTGAACATTAGCATGTGCACATTATGCCAAATGGAGCTCAATTCCCCTGAGCCAAGCACGCTGATTTATTTCTTGGTTTATGTATTCTTGGTATAAAAAGGCGGATCATACTTGACCAAAAATTAGGCAAGATGAAAAAGGAGGAGTATTGTCCCTCACATAAAGACTTGATAAAAAAAACACTTTCACGCAACCATTAAAGCTTTACACTTTGGCAATTTGACAATATCTGATCCACCACACCACAATGTGTTGCATCTTGCAGTTTGTAGATCTGCCATTTTTTGAAAAACATGAGTTTTTGAAATGTTTTGAATTATTTTTAAAGTCATGAAATATCTTCACCTATGACAATATGGATGCCAGAGTCAATGTGATTTCAAATAATAACACTGTATATTTATTTCACTGTAGAGATTTGTGCAACTGAAAGTGAAAAGAAAGCCCACCTAGAAAGCCATGTGGTTGACTGCTGTGCAGTCCCATATGGTCCCATGAAAAAGTGATCGCAGCTGTTTTCCTTCATGACTCAAAGAACTTTGAAATAAAACGCATTCTGCCCCCTGTGGCCACACAAGACAAATGCCAGCGCATCTTAAATGTTCCAAGTTTGATGAGCACCCAGCTCTCATTCCGCGACTCCAAGGACTACAACAAATATTTTTTGCTAATGTTTGCGGCTCCATAATCAGGAACGATGATGTATGATGTATATATTGGGAACTTTTGAATTTTCCTTTTGAAGGCCTATTCCAATTGCTGTGCAAAAACCACACTCGCAACTAATCAAATCATATGTTTGATTCGGTTCAAAATGTGGAATTGTTTGTGTCTTTCCCCTGTGATGAAAAATATAAACAGACGGGACGAAAGGAACATAATATTGTACAATGTTCAAGTCAAAATAACTGAATATGGAGAAATGACAGAACAATAGGCTATCGTTTAGCCTATGTAGACACTGGTTTTAGAGAATTTCTTTTGTCTTCCGCTCGCCATGACAAACGTGAGGTGGAGACAGGTTGTGGGATTGTAGAGAGGATGTGTGAATTGCTGAGGAGAAGGCTTGTCCTCTGGGGACAGCATCGCAGGAGAAAGGCACTGAATGAGGCTATGCAGTATGCAGGCTGGGGTGGATTACAGAACGGCCTTATAAAGGCCAACAGGTCCAGGGGCCCAAATGCTCAGCTATATTTAGTGAAGACATAACCTGATATTCCTTTCATAAGAAATATAAAATATATAATGTGACAGAGAAGCCTCTGTCAGACTATTTATGATCAACAATACACTACACATTCATGGTCTACTCGTCACTGTAATGTTTTTGTTGCCGATAACTTTATTGTCTTCTTATTTTTGTACTCTATTCCTTCCTTTATGAGAGTCTATCGTTTATTGTCATTATTGCTCATTCTTCTTGCCATGTCTTTGTATACATTTTTATTTATGTACACTAGTGTTATGCCTGAGCTGTTTTTCTTTTCTTTTCTTTTCTTTTCTTTTCTTTTCTTTTCTTTCTTTTCTTTTCTTTTCTTTTCTTTTCTTTTCTTTTCTTTTCTTTTCTTTTCTTTTCTTTTCTTTTCTTTTCTTTTCTTTTCTTTTCTTTTCTTTTCTTTTCCTTTCCTTTCCTTTCCTTTCTTTTCTTTTCTTTTCTGTTATTAAGGTATATGTTCTTTGTTGTGTCTGTGTGTTTATTGTCTTTAATTTTGTCTAAAAACCCCAATAAATATACTTTATAAAATAAAACCATACACATTCATTGCATTCATGATGTTCAACAATATACATTTATGGTATTTATGCTGTATTGTATGTAGATTCTCAGAAAGTCCCACAGAAGGTGCGCATTCTGCTGTGACATATTAATCTAAAATGCTTATGTTTATCTATGCAGATGTTGTAATTGGGGAAGCTGCCTTGATTGAAGCCTGTGAAGAACTGATTGATTTCATTAGTGGGAGCATCTTGGGTGGATTGTAGTATATACATTGTGATTGGCTGATTACCTAGCCAGGGGTGGAGTCGGTAGTCTATATAAAGGGGAAATGTTTCAGTTGAGAGGATACCAATGCCATTGTCACCTGTGGCTCTCTGTTTAAGTTATGTTTGATTGAGTTTCCTTTTGTTTAGTTGTACTGTTTTTTTCAATTATGTTATTCTGGTCTGAAACATATTACAAACTTTTATTTTTCACCTGCAAGTCTGTCTCCTGGTCCATTCTGTCATTTAAGGGTCTATTCAATTCACGGGTACAGGCTTTAGTTCCAACATACTATTCGTCCGACTGTCATTAGACCGACACCCTACCCAAAACCCTGACTTAACCCTGACCGCAAGCACGGCCGCAACGCATGTCGGACCAACGCATTCGTTTTCACTGATTTTTAAGCCGATTTACAATCCCACTTACGTAACATTTATTTTGAACAGTTTATAGGGGCCCACCTAGTATTGCAAAAATCAGGGGATGTCCTGTTTATTGCAGATATTATATTATTAAGTCAATTATCGATTAAATAAAAAAAACATTGTGTAGGCTAGGCTGAAAACTTCCCTATTGGACTATAATGAGTATAAACTGCACAAATGCAAAATAATTCAACATCACATACCCATGATCACACCATATGGCACCCTTGAGCAAAATGTTAAGGGGGAATAAACCAACCATAGTAACATATGTTTAAATATCTGGATAGTTTTGTTTCTCCATCTGTTTGTGGCTTCATTTACATGTACTTCCTTAATTTGCTCAATATGGATCAAATAATTGATAAAAGAATGTTAGGCGCATAAGTTGTATAGTTTCGTTTCTCCATCTGTTTGCAGTTTCGTTTAGATGTACTTCCATAATTTGCTCAAAATGTACCAAAGAATAGTTTTTCTCAAATAGTTTTGTTGTTGTTATAGGTTGTGAGGTGGGTAGTTTTGTTTCTTCCATGTGTTTGCAGTTTCATTTAGATGCACACGCTTTTTGCTCAAAATGGTTTGCCTGAAGGTGAACAGAAATATGATTATAATACTTTTGGAATTCACTAAGAGTGTTCTGTGGTCAGATAGAGGTATAGTGATTACTCTCCTCTGAGGAGTTGTTAAATGCAATCTGTTACTGAAATACTAGAAACAATCTCAGGTTACACATACACATACCTGAGAGTGTTTCTTTGGTAGGCCTATTTGTAACAGATTGCATTGCATTAAAGGATTAACCTACCTGTTTGAATTATACAAGCAGGTTTTAACAAGACAACTTATTTGACTTTGAAATTAACCTTGGTGCTCACTGGTGATTTGGCATGCTGGTCTGTTTTATCCAGTAGTGGACAAAGTAGGCTAGTGCAACAAAAAATGATTGCAAAAAGAATATGTCAATTTGGGGGTGAAAGTCTTTGACATGAAAATGTTTGAGAATCACTGTTTTTTTTTTTTTTTTAAGATATTTTTTTGCGGCTTACGCCTTTTATTGATTTTTGAAGGGACAGACAGTAGGCTGACAGGAAATGGGAGAGAGATGGGGGGATGACATGCAGTAAAGGCCGTGTCGGGTCCGGGAGTCGAACCCGCGGCACACTGCGACTGGATTACCAGTCCGGTGCCCAGACCGTTACGCTACGGCCTGGGCTGAGAATCACTGTTGTTCAGTTTTATCACTATATTTGAAATAGGGATGCAATAGTTAATTCATAACATTTTCCCTGTTTCTATAGGAATGTAGAGGAGTCAAAAGTATATTAACAATATTTGTCTTTGAAATATAGTGGCGAATCACAAGTATCCAAAAATACAAATACTCAAGTAAAGTACAGATACTCAAAAAGTGTACTTGTACAGTACTCAAGTAAATGCATTATAGTTATACTGTCCAACACTGTTTTTCTTTATTACACGGTTCCTCCTTCTGCTTTACAGCAAAGCAGAAATACTTTAAATTAAATATTTAAATATTTATTGAACAGGGACCATATAAAAAATTAAAAATACAAAACAATTTAGCTGCAAACAGCGATAAGATTGAGGGCCCAAGAAGGAATGCACTAAGCAATAATAAAAGAAAGAAAGAAAAAAATGATATGCAATACGCACAATAAGCCATAGAAACATAGAAGACTGAAGTTGAGAGAAAGAAGACCATGCAATTAAATAGCCGACCCTAACTTAACCTCAGAAAAACTATGTTAAACCTAATCTTAATCCTAACCTCGTTAAAACTATGATAAATCTAACATTTAACCTCAGTAAAACTATGCCTAAACCTAACCTTAAACCAGGGCTGGACTGAGACAAAAATTCGGCCTGAACATTTTCACAGAATTTAAGGCCCAGACTGGCCCACCACAAACAGTGTGCAGATACTCTACTGATTTTTCGGGTCGAGACCCATACAAATACTTGAAATACAAGCCACCACATTTACAGTACAACATCAATGAAACACAACCAACAGACAACTAATTTAACATTTGGCCCACCAGAGGGTCGGCCCACCGGGCATATATGCCTGGTACCGGTACGTCCTGTGGCCAATCCACCCCTGCCTTAACCATAATCTCACAAACACAATGCCTAAGCCTATAACACCATGCCCATGCAAATATGGGTAACTGCATGCAAAGATGGCAAGGATGGGCGTGGTGAGACCAATGGGTGTTGGAGGAATTGGAGTGGAGTGACGTCACACAGGAATTTATTTTATTTTATTTAGAGTGCCCTCTACAGATCTGGTCAATGGGCAATTTATATTGAACAGATCTATAATTTATATTGAACAGATCTATAGGGGGCACTCTAAGTAAAATCGGCATGGCGGACATACTCTATTTTCTGCCCTGGAGAATAGACTTTCAACAACACAAAACAGCCTTTGTTTCGGTGAGTAGCGAAGTAGTTGATTTTATCTAAAGTTGGGACTTGGGAGCCGACGCACGGCAGTGGAATTTTCTGTCCATGTGCAGCAGAAGAGTGTGCGGAGCTTCCCTTCATTTTTTCCATTATCCATTTGTGACTCCAGCACCTCCAAAACCTTTTTCAGCTGTGGTTCTTTTTACATTTTTTGTAAAAAGATCCATGGTTTTTGGCCAAACGAGGCTTGATTTATGCCTGTTCAAAGTTCTCATTTCCAAACGATTGCTATAGCGCCCCCCATTTGGTCGAATGGAGTAAGACTGGTTTCAATGCTATTTGGCATGACCCTCTATAAAGTTTCATAAACATGTGACTGCATGTATGCATTATTCACTTAAAGATTGAGTGCCACATTTATTTTTATTTTTTGTGTCTATGAGGTGACAGTACTTCATTAGACACCCTGGATTCGTTTTTATGTACACCTTATATAACAATAAGACCTGATGATTATGTTTTAGGGTGGAAAAAATTCACGGCACTCCATCTTTAAAAAACTTCTCTTCCACTGGGTTTTTAGATATTGGTCCAAAGTTAATGTGTATAAGTTTTGTGCATTTTTTTTTTTTTTTTTAAGATATTTTTTTTGTGGCTTACGCCTTTATTGATTTTTTAAGGGATAGAAAGTAGGCTGACAGGAAACGGGAGAGAGATGGGGGGATGACATGCGGTAAAGGCCGTGTCGGGTCCGGGAGTCGAACCCGCGGCACACCGCGACTGGATCACCAGTCCGGTGCCCAGACCGTTACGCTACGGCCTGGGCCAGTTTTGTGCATTTTGATCAATAAATCCCAGGAGGAGATCAATTGTAACAGTTTTTCATAGAATTGTGGGAGATCTAAGGATCACTGTCATGAACTGTGTACTGTGTACCTTTATTGTGTAGTTATGTTCCTAGTGTTTCCTGTCTGCTCTAATTTTTGCTACCTGTCTTGTCTCACCTATCCTGATTGCTAACTTGTGTTCACCTGTGTCCATGCAGTTCAGTCTCAGCCAGTCATGTGTTGATTGTAGTTACTAGAAACTCAACCGGCCGAACAATTCTAGTTCCACGCGTGAGCAAGGAAGGTGTTGGTGTGAGTAATGAGTGTGATTGACGCACATGGAGAATAGGGTGTAGGCCTAAATACAGACAGGAAGTAGATGGAAATAAGATAGCATTTTGTATTTTCATGTTGTAATGTATGACAGTGTTTGTAGCAAAGAGTAATTAAGGCTAAATAGTATAGCAAAATGTTTATTGAGGTTTATTGCTGTCGGTCAAACGGTTCATGAGCCATGCCTGCTCAAAGTTTGGATTTTCAATTGAGTGCTATAGCGCCACCCTTTGGCCAATGGTTGTGGGCTTCGTGTCTTCACCATTTGGCATAGTCCTCTACCATATTGCAGAGTTTTGTAAAATTCAGAGTGTCCACAAATAAGGGTGAACAAATGGCTTCTCTTGTGTATGAAGTGAGTTCACTTCAGCAAATACATTCTAATCCTTATTCAAGATTCCATAATTGTCAATGTTTAGTGACAGCAACTGAACTGCTTGCACATTTCCCATAGTGCCAGCAGAGGTCAGACTGCTCCTAACCACCCAGCCTAAACCCCTTCCTCTGTTATTTTTAGAGCACCCTTGCTTCAGCACCACCACCAGCCCTGCAAGTTAGACCACCTCTATTGTCAGTTGTCACTAGTCATATTTTAGAGGACATCAGCATGGATCTCTGTGATGGTGGAGGATGGACTTTCATGTTTCTGAATGTCAAGGTTAAGTTTTCACAGATAACTTTATCATCTCCTCGCCATCAGATTAATAATGTCACCTCACAGGCTCACACGTTCCCAATCCCCCTGTCCAACCCTGTAGGAATACGTGAAAGCGTGGAGCAACATGGTCGCCATGGTAACAGGATTTTCCCGGTGACGGAGATAAGGGCTCCAACGCCAGGGATGATGTCAGCGGAGCCCCACATTTTTCTCATGAGGGAATCATACTTTGCTGGGGCCACAAACAAACACACATATTGGCACTTATCTCATGTTATTTGTGTGTGTGTGTGTGTGTGTGTGTGTGTGTGTGTGTGTGTGTGTGTGTGTGTGTGTGTGTGTGTGTGTGTGTGTGTGTGTGTGTGTGTGTGTGTGTGTGTGTGTGTGTGTGTGTGTGTGTGTGTGTGCGTGTGTGCGTGCACGCCCACCCGCCCGCCCACACACTCGTGCGAGAGAGAGAGGGTGCACATGGGGGGGGGGTGCTGGCAGAAAGGTGAGAAGGTGAGTTAGTTTGTGCATGCAATGCATGAGCGCATGTGTGCCAAGATTGACACTTTGTTTCCAGACATGGTTGAGAGTGAGAGAGTTTCACATTCTTATCCAGCAGCCCTGATTCTATAGGAGTGCATAACTCAGTCAGAAAACACACAGGTATATTGTATGCAAAATATCACCATGACCTTTTCCTGTGACTGCGCCAATGAATGCATACCTCTGTCCATGCTCGCCCATCCAGGGAAACACATAGAGAGAGTCAGACAGACAGACAGACAGACAGACAAAGAGCGAGATAATAGAGTGGGAGGGGACACCGTCACATCAGCAAACAGATATTCATGCTTTCCCCATTTTTCCATTCTTGTCTGTTTCTCTCTCTCCCTCTCTCTTTCTCTCTCTCACTCGCCACCTTCCCCTCACTCTGCTCCTCTCCTCTCACCTCGCCGCCTTCCCCTCACTCTGCTCCTCACCTCGCTACCTTCCCCTCACTCTGCTCTCACCTCGCTACCTTCCCCTCACTCTGCTCCTCTCACGTCTCCTTCTGTAAACTCAGGCGAAGCATTGGGCTTGGGAAGAAAGCTTCCCCAACGTTGTCTCCTACTTTCTCTCTCCCCGGCTCCTCACCTGTTCCTCCTCCGCTGACTGCTCCGCACCGATATCCGGGGTCAATTTCTTTCTTATTTTCTTATCTTTCTTTCTTTCTCTCCGGCCCCCCCTGCACCGTTACCCCATCCTCCTCCTCCTCCTTCTCCATGCCTTGTCACCATGGTGAACAGATAACCTCCCGGGGCTGTCCTTGACACCATGGGTGCCTGTCTCTGCAAAGGTCACCAAGGTCAGTGCCTCCATCCGTCCGTCCGTCCTTCCATCCGTCCATCCGTCTATCTGTCCATCCGTGTTCGTTCCTCTGTCCCGTCTGACCATCTCTGTCTGTGTCATCTGTCCGTCTGTCTGTCCATCTGTCTGTCCATCTGTCTGTCCGTGTTGACAGGAGTAGCCTACTAATAGCCTGGGCCAGTGAGCTGCATTGCAAAAAAAGTAACCAAAACTAAGTTGTGCGCTCGCCAATCTTTGCAGAGGGATTGTGTGTAAGAAAATAGCCTCTTTTACATACACTGAAAGGTCATTGTTATTATTTTTATATTTTATATTTGTTATAATGTTATGAGGTCAGTGGCATTGAGGAATATGCCTTTTCTGCCGTTAGAGAATAAAGCCTGGTTTGTACGCCATATGTAGGTCTGCAATGTCTCTAACAGAGATTCCTACCAAGTCACCTGGGAAAGGGACAGAGAAATGTTACGTTTCCATGCTGTGATGGAAGAGACCAAATCGCAACGAGACCTTTGTGTGGGTGCTAAATGGTCCTGAGTGGTCCTCGGAAGTGATCCACAGATAAATAAACACAGGATCTTTGGGATCAATGGAGGATAGCAGGGGATTTAGGAGATCACAACACAATTCCCCTGGCGAGTGTCGCCACTTTTGTATAGTGTTTGAAACAGTATGGTAGAATTCAGTGTTAGCTTGATCTGTTCGAGGTGTCACAAATCATCTAGTCCCCATGGCAGTCAGTTGTCATTTTCTCTCTTCTGTTATCGTTCTGAAGCTGTTGGAGAAGTGGATACACTGATACTAGAATTCAAATGATCCTAATAATGGTAACAAAATCCAAATTCTAGATCTTATTCATAAAAAGAGATGATGAGAAATGTATACTGATGTGCGCTGTCTGTGATACAATACGGATGGATAAAGAAATGAAAACGTTCTTTTTCCTATTTCATCTGATCGTGTCACATTTTATGTAAGGATTTAATGTAATTCATATTAGTTATGTAACAAGGAAGCTTCCGCTCAGATGAAGGAGACTATTAGGGCTGTGATTGTGTGCATGCGTGCGCATATCAGGCAGAAAACCTTCATTATGTATTTACATAGCTCATGGTGTTAAGGACAGCTCTGGGAGGCAGATTACAAGGGAGCAGATGACAGGAGTCACAAATGAACATCATCCAACAGGGAGCCTGCAGGGCAGTGCGCAGTTTCCAAACGTGTGTCAAGGACCCCCAAATTGATTTATTTGGCTGCAGATTTTAATTTCAAGGACCCTCAGGGTGACATGCATTAGACCTCGGACCCCAATTTATATTGTAAAATCACTGATTCAGTGATTAATTTAACAGAGTGTACACTCTCTGGCCTACGGAGCACCTGCTCCATGGATTACACCTCAGTAATGGCCGCGCCCAGGGCACCCCTCTGTGGATTTGTCTATAGAGCGTCGCAGTCCCGACCACTCGAGAGACATGGAAAAGAAATCGCCGTTCATTTTCTCATAGGCATTTCTTTAAAGTATTTATTTAAAGACGGTTACGCCACGGACAAAGCCAACTCGGATCGTGACAAATCATGACAATGAACACAATATTTTGGGCCGATCAAATCATTAGAAAGAAGAAAATAAAGGCAGGAGACAAGACTATTTGTTTTGTTTTTCTTCTTATAAATTATTTGATCGGCCCAAAACATTGTGTTCATTGTCATGATTTCTCACTTTCCGAGTTGGCTTTGTCCGCGGCGTAACCGTCTTTAAATAAATACTTAAAGAAAATCCGATAGGCGAAATGCATTGCATTTCATTTCCTGGGCCACTGGTCGTTCTGAAAGGGGGAGGGACTGCGACGCTCTATAGCGTGACCATATAGCCCAGGGTACCCCAATAGGCGGCCCGCGGGCCATTTGCGGCCCACAGAGCGCCCCCTTGTGGCCCATGAAAGAATTTCAAAAATAAATAAAAAATAAATGTTATTATTTTTTTTATTTTTTTTAAGGGTCCCAGATATAAATGGCATTAAATGGGGGTCAGTAGCCTATGCATGTCAAACTGGGCATCCTTTTCAAATGGGGTCTTGCCCTGAAAATTAATTTTCAGGGCAAGACCTCGCGCGAGCAGACTCGGCCCCCAGCCTGGTACGCTAGTCAAAATATGGCCCTTGAGGAAAATTAATTGGGGAACCCTGATATAGCCTATGCTGGTATGACCATTTACAACAGTGCTTATTAGGGTTTTGACTTTTCTCTCTTTTCACTGTGTCGAAGTGTGTTCTGTATAGGTCAACTTATTAAGATATTTCTGTATGTTCTGTATTGAGATATGTTTCTGTCATTTGTATTTGTCTTTCTTGTGTTTCTGTTCTGTTTGGTTTTCTGTTTTTTCCCTGCTTTTGTGTACCTTATTTTGTAGTATTGTTCTGTGCCTTCCTGCCTCCTCTTGTTGGTGTTCTGTTTGTGTTCTGTTTGCCTATTAGCCTATCCTGTGTTTGATTGTATTTTGAGTTCACCTGTGTCCTCTTACCTCTGTCTATTTAAGCCGTGTTTGGAATTTGATTTTTTTCTTTTTGCTCAGTAGACCTATATGTCTGAAAGCCTTATCGACCTTTGCTTTGCCCATTTTGGAGGAACCTTGGTTCAGTTAAATAAACACCTTGAAGATATTCTGCTCTGCGGGGTGCAGTACTTAGTTTTAGACAGTACTTAGTTTAGACTATAGTCACTTGGTTAGACCAGTCATTAGTCCTACAACTACAACCTATCTCAAACCCTCACCCTAACCTTAACCTCCCACGGGGCAGCACACCTAAACCTAACCTTAACCCATGTCTAACCAATGAGTGACTAGTCTAAACTAAGTATGCACCCGCTCTGCGAGCTTTTGCCTGCTTTTGGGTCCTTCTCTGTAACTCATTTGAGACAGACAGACAGAAACAAGGATAACCTATTGGTAACGCACAGCGACAGGACTAAAATACAATTGATATTAAAGCCTACTTTATGTGTACTTGGTCTCGCACTGAAAATGGCACAGATAATGCTATTTTTGGTGTGAAACTCTGACCTGCTTGGCCCCCTCGTACTTGCATGCCATAGATATACTACTGAGAAGTGTTATTCCTTTAAAGCTTTTTATTTCATTATGTACTGCCATTTGTGTGTGAAGGGGGGGGGGGGGGGGGGGGGGGGGAGAGAAGAGATATATTTGTATGAATAGCTTTGTCAAGTGAGAAAGTGTATAAACATACGTCTAAATATATATATATATATATATATATATATATATTAAGAACTAGCATGTCAAGTAAAAATGGAACCAAACGGACCCTTACGGGACCCTCCTTTTTACAGTGTTGGGAAGTGGGTTAATTGAGGCTGATGAAACCTGACACAGGTGGACATCAGTGTGTGTGTGTGTGTGTGTGTGTGTGTGTGTGTGTGTGTGTGTGTGTGTGTGTGTGTGTGTGTGTGTGTGTGTGTGTGTGTGTGTGTGTGTGTGTGTGTGTGTGTGTGTGCGTGCGTGCGTGCGTGCGTGCGTGCGTGCGTGCGTGCGTGCGTGCGTGCGTGCGTGCGTGCGTGCGTGCGCGCGCACGCGCGCGCGCATGACTAGTGCAGGGAAGAGGATCTTCTTTTACCTTGTGTAACATGTTGCCATGGAGACTGCTAATTGTCTTGACACACACACACACGCTCGCACGCACACACACACTTCCCTGGGGATACCCCAGTGTGTCAGTCATGCAAAGCTCATCCTCTTTCATTAAAAAATAAAATCCGTAGTGTTAATGTTATCAGGGACGTCGTTCGTTCTCCTGATGCTGAATGTGACCATGCAGTGGACCAGGGAGCTCTCTCTCTCTCTCTCTCTCTCTCTCTCTCTCATCAATTATGAATTATACCTTTTAACCCTGGCATTTAAAGACAGCCATGTTTTAGCTTCACAGGGCCTTACACACACACACGCACGCACGCATGCACGCACTACACACTACACACACACACACACACACACACACACACACACACACACACACACACACACACACACACACACACACACACACACCAAAGATATCTCCAAATGATAAGGTGTGATGTCTTCTTATCAGTAGACCTCAGGCTGCAAGCAGAGTATAAACTTAAATGTGTCCTTTTCCCATCCTGAAATGCAACACAGACACCAGAGGAATCTAAAACCTGTGTGTGTGTGTGTGTGTGTGTGTGTGTGTGTGTGTGTGTGTGTGTGTGTGTGTGTGTGTGTGTGTGTGTGTGTGTGCATGCATGCATGCATGCAGATCTCCACCTCCCCATGACAGTGTTGGCTGCAGAGGGGGAGCCATCCACAGGCAAGGTCAGTATCTGCGTCACCCCCCCCCCCCCCATAAGGGGCCCCCAGGAGCCTTATTGCCACTGATTGTCTATCTGAGAAACCAAGCACACCACTTCATGACCAAGGGGCCAGTGAGGCGCTCCAACGTTGAAGAGGGTGTGTAGAGCCCAGGATCACATTAGATGATTGACACAGGGGTGAAAAATGGGTTACAAAATTGTGGGATAAAAAAATAAAATAAAAATAAAATAAAAAGTATTCGCCTCAGTCTTGAGCATTGATATGATAGGTTGGCTCCTATTATAGTAACCTGACGCTGCCAGATGGGGGCGGTATTGGGTAACCATGTTCCCCAACACAGCACTCATCTGGGATCTCTCAGGGAGTTGAGCTGACACAAATCCGTTCCGTACCGAACCAATCAGCGTGAGCTAAGGGCGGGATATGTGCGAAACCGGATGTGAAGCTATATAGACACGTCAATATGATTGGTTGTGTTTGCACGCCCACACGGTGATAGACAGACGGTCCCATCCAATCATCTACCAAGTATCTTGAAAAAAAGGAACAGCCCCGTCATCGAATTTGCTTCCGCAATCCCAGATCCCAATAAGCTGTGAAACAAATTTGTGTAGCAAGCTTCTTGGATCTGGCAGCGTCAGGTTACTATTATAGTACCCCTCGCGCTGTTCTTGTGGTACCTCATGTACAGTCCTACGATTTATTCATAAATGTAACCTGGGCATGCAGTACAACTTTTGACCAGTAGGGACGGCGCTGCTTCAACGTTGCCCAGCCATTCTGCGGGCTTGGGAAAAAAGAGTGGCTGGATTCGACAATTTGGATTCATAACCGCATACCAATTTGTCATCATTATTATACTGACACTTCCTCCTCGAAAAAGGCTTCCAGGTTTCCTCGTGAGAAGACACGCTCGTATGAAATACAATTAATCTGCTGTGCCTGGCTGCATGGGTATGAATGCCGTGAGGGGTTTGGGTGTGAAATGTTGCCCCCCCCCCCTTATCGCAGTTCATGTCAGAGTGAATGCTTCAGGAGATCTTTAGAACAATGTTGTTGCACCATAAAGTCCTGAATATTATATAAATGTAACTTTGAATCTCACAGCTAGACATGTGATTCAGAGAAATAAGGGAGTGGATACATTAACACTTCAATTAACACATCATAATTTACCGTACTGTGAATTTACGGTTCACATGTGTTGTAATTATCACGTGGTTGTCTAGAGTCTATATAATCTGATCCCATATCCCTCCCTATGATCTGTCATGTTATGTATGTATCCCTGTGTTGTCTTGTGTTTTAGTTATAGTTATAGTTCAGAGATGAAATGTTTTTATAATCGTCTTTTTCGTTTTATTTTCCTGTTTCACACTAAACCCAAGCGTTTAGGTTCTAAACACTTATTTTATAAATATAAACGTGTCACAGTGTTTAGATTATAAACAGATTATTAAATGCCATGATTGCAGGCTAGTCCTGTCCGCCTCGGCAGGTTCTGTAGAACTGTCGCTGGGACGGCGGAAGGCATCGCTGTTGCCAGCCAGGGTGTTCTCGCTGGTGGTGGTTTCATATTGTGAACAAGTAGCCTAAGCAGAGTACAGTAGCCTACTGTATGCATGCATACCCATACCTGGTGGTAGGTGAAAACAAGCACCCAGATTAGCAATGATCTGCATGTGTACAAGGGACAGGCAATGCGGTCCACCCCCCACCACCCCCGTCCCGGACAGTGAGGAACTAGAAAAAGTCACAGGTCTCCACCAGGATAGTAATGTAGGACATTGCAGCTTGCCTTCATCTGGTGGTTGGATAAAAGGGCAACAAAAGTAAATTATCCACAGATCCGTGCAGTTAGAGGTAAAAACACTTTTCGGCCAGTTATAGCGCCACCTTGAGGCTGAGTTGAAATTGTTCATGTGGCATTTCGTCCTCGGCCTAGTGGGAATGTGCGTGCACAATTTCACGGAAATCACACGATGTGTTCATGATTTGCAGCATTTTGTTTGAAACTAAGCACTCCTGTGAACTTTGGAAGCCAATCTTAACCAATCAGGATGGAGTCTGAGAAATCTGAAAGACTGGTTTCGTTGAATGGCTCTAGAGCGACTGTGTACCAATTTGCGCGATGTTTGGACAAAATCTGTAGGTGTACTGTGCAAAAACTTGTTTTGCACAAAGCGGCCTCCTGGTGGCGCTATAACAGGCCGTTCTGGAAAGTTTGGGGCAGAGGTTCATCGTTGGCATCCAGGGAGTGTGTGTGCCATATTTGCCATCGACCGGGTTAACGGTGGCCGAGATTAGCTGCTCACGGACACACACACGGACACACGGACACACGGACGGACACACGGACGGACGGACGGAGTGCAAAACATACTCTCCCCCCATGCCTTCGGCCTGGTTAAGGTGCCAGACTTGGATGGTTACTAGAGACGAGAATTGCGTGAATGGGCGCGGCGCGACCTGGTGCGGTACAAACGGGACGAACCGAGGCGAATATATATATATACTGTATATATATTCAGGTCCAATTCCTCACGAGATCCTCATGGGGGCCCTGGCCCCCCGGCCCCCACAGACTCTACGTCAGTGTTTTTTATGTTTCAGTTCTTATTTTATTTCCTGGATTCCTCTCTTGCTGCTGTTACATGTACTGTACTCTATTGAGTTAAGAGGTATTTAAAATTTTTCTATTGTGAAAACAGCAGATCTGCAAGCCCACAACGCCTCGCAATGCAAGGCGTTGTGAGCTTGTAGATTATCTATTTTCACTTTCCCCCCCGCTTTCTTGTATTATGACATTGTTTCACTAGTTTTTCCCATATAGTTTGTTGATTACTTTTCTTTCTTTCTTTTCTTTGAGGTATTAAAAAGGTCTCAAAAGTCCTTAGATGGTCACTTCACTCACTGTCACCTGGGGACACCCCCCCCCCCCCCAAAAATATGTGGGGACCCCCCTAGGGGTCCCGATCCACAGGTTGAGAACTACTGTACTAGACCACATGATTTAGCAATGTTGTTCACCTGTGTCCTGAACTGGTACCCCCCTAGCCAATCCTGTGTCAATTCACCATGTGTTCACAACTTCACCTGTGTCTATAATATCTGTTAGTGGCTATCCCTGTGTGTTGAGTGCTAAGGTTTGCAGGTTTGTACATGCAGTACGCCTACACTTGATATGGGAAATATATCTTCCTCTAACACCTATACGTCATGTATAAATATATCTTCCTCTAACACCTATACGTCATGTATTGCAGGACAGCGGGACTCGATCCAATGGCAACGTGTCCGATAAGACTAGTGTGTATGACATCGGGGAGCTGGCCACTTCCTCTCTGATAGGTAAGACATCCCACTCCGCACCACCACCACCACTGCTGTACGCACGCACGCACGCACGCAAACGATGCTCGGTATTTATTATTAATCACATGTGGCCAAGCTACACCAGGCTTTTCTCGTGCGTTTACTCTAAACGCGCGGACCGTGCGTGCGTGCGTAAACCAAATGCCCTGGCTACATCGATCTGTCAGACGCGCGGCAGTTTTGTGCGGGACCTTCCGGCGGGAGGATACATAGATACACGCGCATGGGGGCATACGCACGTAAAAAAAATTGAACCGATCCTATTTTTAGAGCACACGTAGGGCCTGTCCACACCGTAGCCTAAAAGATTTTCCGCAGCCGACACTTTCGGTTGTCGGCTGCCGACACTTTGACTTCTTCCGGGGCTTTGGGCGGTTCCGAGAGGAGACGCACACGGAAGCCTATTTATGGCCTGTAGTCCTCTATTTCGAAGTGGGCGTGAGAGTGACAAGTGAGTGACAAGCTGTTGACACAGACAAAGGCGCATTCAAGTGTAGGCTATATAGGTGCTGCGTTGCTACGTGGCTATAGAGTCATGACTCTCTAGTCGAATGGTTAACGTACGTGCCTTTGGAACGGAGGATCGGGGTTCGCCTCCCGGCTGAGGCTATATTAGTTTTGTTTTCGCCGACGACTTGCGCGACGGCCAGCTTACATCTGACGCGGAGGAGACCTCCGTGTCAGATGTAAGCTGCCGACAAGCATAAAAATGAAGTGTGTCACCCAGCGGTGAGAAGGAGAAGGAGATTTTTGATTGATTGATTTAAATATGTATTAACAGTTTGCAGAATTACAATACATTTCAAGCACAAACTCAATACAAAGACTGTTAACTGTGTGTGGACGACCCAATTAAGCATTACACTTGTTTACAACAGGGTCCACATTGTTCAGTTCATCAAAACATTAAAGACGTACAAATAGACACTTCTATATAGTTAAAGAACAGAACAGGAATTCATCATAAAACAGTGTTCCCTGACCGGGAATCGAACCCGGGCCGCGGCGGTGAGAGCACCAAACCCTAACCACTAGACCACCACGGAGATCGATAATGATGATGAGAAGGGCAGCACATGGTGAAGAGAACGGGCTATTTTATAAAGTATAAAGTTATTTTCATTGTCATGGAACAGGGTTACAATAAATAAATAACAATATAATTCAGGGGTGCCATGGATGAAAAGATTACAGGGGTGATCTGAAGCAAACATGAGAACCACTGCTTTACATTACTTCAAACGATTTTGGACAGACAATGTTACTTTGAGGTGCCCAGATATCTCCCTGTATCCCTCGACATTCACAAGTCCCTCCCAGGGGCGTTTGGGTGTGTGAAAGAAGAAAACTCCAATTGAAACTCCGCCCGTAGATGGCCTGCAGGCTGCATCTGTTCCATTGGCTAGTGCATATCACTGCCGGGTGACACACTGCTTGTCGGCAGCTTACATCTGCCGCGGAGGAGAGCGTCAGCTGTAGGCTAGCCGTCGCGCAAGTCGTCGGCGGAAGTGGAGCATTTTCTCCATCCACCAGCTGTCTAAAAACCCCGAGACTGTCGGCTGCGGAAAATCTTTTAGGCTACTGTGTGGACATACCCGTAGGATGGCCCGCGGTATCCGTGCGTATCCGTGCGTATCCGTGTAGCTTGGCCGTAACGGCCAAGCTACACCAGGCAATTTTGCGCATGTGCGTATGCGTTTACTGCGCGCGTTTACTGCACGCGTACAGTGCGTTTGGATAGGACCAATATATGTCAATGATACCAGCTACACCAGACGCACGGATACCGCGGGCCATCCTACGCGTGCTCTAAAAATAGGATCGGTTCTAATTTTTTTACGTGCGTATGCCCCCATGCGCGCGTATCTATATATCCTCCCGGAAGGTCCCGCACAAACCTGCCGTGCGTCTGACAGATCGATGTAGCCAGGGCATTTGGCTTACACACGCATGGTCCGCGCGTTTAGAGTAAACGCACGAGAAAAGCCTGGTGTAGCTTGGCCGTAAGAGGTTGGGGAAGAGCAACGCTCTGTCCATGGGAGGTTAGTAATGCAATTTTCCCAAAGCTTGACTGTCTTTCCTTATCACTCTCACACACTCTCTCACACACACACATACACACACACACACACACACACACACACACACACACACACACACACACACACACACACACACACACACACACACAGGCCTGCGCAGCCTTCAAACCTCTATATATTTCTATGTTGCGCTGATAAGAGCAATGCAAGTATGGCCATTTGAAGTGTTAAAGGTCTGGTGAAATGAAAAATACGCATTTCACACTTTTAAATCAGTCATCTTATGGGCATACCTAACCTAACTATAGATGCCAATTATTTGTGTATTGTAATATCAAAGGTTCCTAAAAGGCCAATTTTAATTATTTCCTGTGAACGAAAACGTGCTGCGTGATGACATAGAGTCTATGTCATCACGCAGCACGATTAATTTATATTCATGAAAGTCTATGTCATAGACTTTCATGAATATAACTGAATCTTGATTTCGTTCACCTGTGTGTTTCTAATAGCTGCACGTTGTTCAAACACAGCTGATTTTGATTACAGAACTACTCAGTTTTTAAATCTCATTCAAGATGACATCCAGACGGTGTATTAATCCTTTTAAACTGAATCAGCACACTAAAATAATATGTATCTGAAAACATTATAGGTTACCGTAGAAATAAGCCACGTAGTAGCTAGCCTCGATACCCAGGCTTTCATTTCGTCTGCGCGAAAGATGAAAGCCTGGAAAAAGCCGTGGGCTGAACCAGTCTAAAAGTGGGAGTCAACCCTTCCGGGTGGGCGTCGCTCTAAATGATGTGACGTAGCGCTGCACTAGGGGGGAGAGGAGACAGATCGATGAGATCCAATCAGGGTGCGCGCATTTCTGAGGCGCGACCCGCCCCTCTAGACCAGAAATGTCTCTGCTTAGGTCAGGCTACGTAGTAGCAAACATGCTTAGCTGGCAGTCTTTCTCTCCCTTGTATATCTGAAGGGATGGGGTCGACCTTTTGATTTGTTCTGAAACATGCAACAGGCTTCCGTTTCAGAACCTTGAAAATAAAATGTCATTGCAGTAGACCTTTAAACACTGCTATAACAGTGCGTTTTAACAGCGGGAGAACAATGGCAAGCGATCATGAATTTCATTGGCTATCGCCTAATCGCCCGCTATCACCGGACGATGTCGCCCGAAAAGATGAATTATTTGGATTTTTTCGGGCGACGTTCCTCCGCCTATCGCCTGCTATCGCCAGTAGTCGCCGGGTCCCATAGACAAATAATGCACTTCTGGAAAATGTGTCTATTCATGATCGCTTGCCATTGTTCTCCCGCTGTTAAAACGCACTGTAACACTGCTCTGCTGCTCTTGCAGCACCCAGGTCCACTGTCATACCTGTGCGACCTTGTGTTTGGGAGGGAGGTAGGGCAAGCCCCCAGGGAGGCGCTCCAACGTTGAAGCACTCGGCCCTAGCGGTTAGAGCGTGAACTGCAGGCAGACCCGTGGATGCATGGCCGGGAAACACTGTGCAGCTGGGCTTTAACATTGAGCGCTCGTTTGCACTTACGCATTTGACCACCAACATGTTGTGGTCAAAGGAGGAAGTAGATGGTTCTTCCGGGTGCTTCAAAACGCCACTGAGCTACTTCCACTGACATGAATAGCGGGAGGGCGGGGCTATCACTCCGGTTCAGTCTCTATCCTATTATTACTCTATGAGGTAGGGTTCTATGACCACTTCCTGCATGGTGAAACCAGAAGTGAACATATCCACTTCCGGGTGGATTAACCTCAGAGACAAGATTATTATAGTTAGCCTAATTAAAACTAACAAAAAAACTAAAATAAATAAATAGAAACATTATTGTTAACTGAACTAAATAAAAACATAGAAAAGGAAAATAAAAACGATAACTAACTGAAACTGTATTGTCTGTTTACAAAACTAACTAACACTATTGCCCTTAGTTTTTGTTATTTATAAGCCCTAATCTGTAACTGAATATTCTTTTTTTAAATGCTACCTTTTATTGAGGTTTTATTACACAATACTTACTCTTGCCCCTTTCAATCCTGCACCTGATTTATCTGTCAGGTGCAGGATTAAAAAGAGCAGATAAAACTAACAAGCAAACCCGCTCTAAAAACAAACGGCTCGGGCTGTTAGCCGTGCAAGTTTGTAAACGGTATTAAAGTTTCGATCGTCCACATTGCGGTCATGTTAATTATGCATGTAGTCCACAAGAGAGCGGCGGGGCGCTCCGAACACACGAGAAAGCTGGCATTGTGGCATAATCATTCAGTATAGGCTACTGGGCATAATCAACTGTAGCTGATGTTTTTCTTTATTTTCATTACAAATCATTACAATTACATCATTACATCATCATCATTACATTACAACTACCCTCTTCTGCCAGAAGTAGGCTACAAAGTAACGTATAGACCGATTCCGTACCGGTTTCATGGTCGCAGCCTACGTATTTCCTGTAGGCGGATCCGCCATAGCTGCGGGGGAGATCAGCACGTCTTTCATTACAGTGAATGTAAAGTGTCTTGTTTTCGTTGGCTCACGTTACGCTAATTGATAACTCTATAACGTTACAAAGATGCCCAAAAAATCGGGACGAACGTGTGCAGTTCATGGCTGCTCCAACAGTAGTGGCAAAATCCAACTCTGGAAAGAAACTGAATGTCAAAAACACAAACCTCTACATCATGAAGATTGTCCATGCCAAAAGCCATACGGTTTGCACAGATTCCCTGGGCGTGCAGAGGACAATGACGTGCGCCAGATGTGGATCAAAAACATCAACATAAAGGACTTTGTTCCCACAAAGAACAGCACGGTAACTTTTGGATACTTTTTGTTAGTTATACCATTAATGCTAGCATGCAGCCCCCATTGAGGAGTGAAATGTTATCTCAACTAGTTCATCATTGTTAGTAAATAAGTCACCTGTGGCTTGACATTATTGTGATTAAATACTAGGCTATTTGGACAAACTATGACAGTCTAATGAACACAAATACTGCAGGACACAGTTGTATGGTAGGGTTCTACACATAAACAAACTTCATGGAAAGTTGGAAACATCTGGGTCTAAATTAGACCCAAGTAGTGAGTCACAACAGTGGCTGAATGTTGACAATCTAGTCTACCCCCTATGAAATGGTGCAAAGCAATGTACAACGTCCACTCTATGAAATGGCTATGCCACCATTTAGTGGACAGTATTTTCTGAATCAGAATAAATCTTTATCACATCACAAGGTGGGTAAAATTATTAGTTGAGAAGGCGTTTTTGCAGTCAAAATAGAGGCATAAAGTGCATAATATAACTAATTGCATAACATGATACATGAAACCATTTAGTGGACAGTATTTTCTAAATCAGAATAAATCTTTATCACATCACAAGGTGGGTAAAATTATTAGTTGAGAAGGCGTTTTTGCAGTCAAGATAGAGGCATAAAGTGCATAATATAACTAAATTGCATAACATGAAACCATTTAGTGGACAGTATTTTAATGCATTATGAGTTATATCTGGTAGCCTACCAGTATTTACTATTCATCCTAATTATTCTATCTTTAGGTGTGTGGAGTACACTTCCCAGATGGGAGGCCAACAAAAGAACACCCGTATCCAGTTCTGCAACTAGGATATAAACATGTACATTGACAGTTTGATGTGATTGTTTTTGGTTCAACAGATTAGGTTTATTTTGAATAAAACAATAACTTGTAGTGCATCGTTTCTTTTCCTTTCACAGGGGAGAATGACATCTGGTAGAGCCCCCCCTAAGAGAAGAGGCCTTCGGTCATCAAGCAGCAGCAGCACACAAAACGCAACAACATCAACAACAACAGAATTAAACGCAACAACATCAACAACAACAGAATTAAGAGCAGGACCTGAAGACACCAGTGATATCGGAATGGAACATATTGCAGACCACAATTACTTCCGTATCAACTCAAGGGCAAACAGTGCAACACAAACTGATGTCATGCCTCTGAAGCGTGATATTGGAATCCAGTGTCCAGAAATTATTACAGACCACAGCTACTCTACCATAAAGTTAACAAACCGTGCAACACAAACTGATCCTACACCATCATTGTCAGCCTATGACCTAGATGACAAAGATGCAAGGTTTCACACGGGCATAGGTATTGCAAGTTTTTGGCAGCTTTTACATTCCCTCATAGCTTTTCACCCACCTCCAAAGATGACCAGATTAGCAGTCCATGACCAGCTGTTACTCGTTTTAACTAGGCTACGTCTTTGTTTGATGTTCACAGACTTGGCTAAAAGATTTGGAATAAGCAAGACCTCAGCATGTGTGATCTTTTCACTTTGGAGACCAATACTTGCTAGGTTTATGAGGGAAAATGTGATTGCGTGGTTGCCTAGGGATACTCTCAGAAGAATAATGCCATCATGTTTCAGTAAAAATTATCCCAAAGCAACATGCATAATAGACTGTACAGAAATATTTGTCCAAAGGCCAAAACACTTAAGAAAGCGATCCCAAACATTCAGCAACTACAAACATCATAACACTTACAAATTATTATATTGTATTGCCCCCAATGGTTATGTGATGTTCACATCAAAACTATTTGGTGGACGGGCCAGTGACACTTTCATCACAAAGAACAGTGGTCTTCTTGAACTTCTGATTCCTGGTGATCAAATCCTAGCAGACCGTGGGTTCACCATCTCAGATGTGTTGCCTCCAGGGGTGACTCTGGCTCTCCCAGCTTTTACTCGCGGCCTCAAAGAACTTCCTGGGCATGATGTTGTGGCAACACGGCGCCTAGCAAATGTCAGAATCCATGTAGAGCGTGCAATTAGAAGGTTCAAAGGTTTTAAAATGGTCAGTTATGTCATTCAAGGTAGTATAAAACATGTTGATGACATTGTGAGTATTTGTGCTGGGCTATGTAATTTGCAACCCAAGTTAATTCAGACTGAAACTGAGCAACAAGAAACATCTGATATTGAGGAAGAAGAGGAATGTGATGTGGATGAGGATGTAAGCCTAGATGAGCATGACATGACTTGATCCTCTTTACCCCATCGAGGGGCATAGGGCGTCCACCAGAGCTCTCCATCTCAATCTCCTGGGCCTGGGCTTTTGCTTCCTGCCAGCTCATTCCAATGTTCTTTAGGTCTTGGAGAGTCTCTACTCTCCAGGTGTTTCTCAGCCTACCCAGATTCCTATTCCCCTGAGAAAGAGAAAGATGGAAAAAATTATAAACAATTATTATTAATTCTCAGTTTCCCTCCTCATGCACAATAAGTAAAATGTTTATTAGAATACCTGTATCCCTGTATCCTCTTCAAACCACTTTGTTGTCAAAGGCTCCGATGTTTGGTCATGCCTAGTGGCTACCAGCAAAGGTGCCATTCAATTTTCGTTCCACCCAGTTTTGTGGATTTTCTTTTTTGGGCACTTCAGAGGCTACTGATGATTCAGATTTCCTTTAATTTACTCCAAATAAACTACTCTGGCCCTTTGTTTGTGCAGCAATTGTCTCCCTCTCATGTTTCCCACATATCACATTTATTTTCATTACAAAGTTTACATTTGTGTTGAGCTCATGACATGCTCATGACATGGTGAGTTTTTCATTTGCTTTGTTTTGTGGCTGTGCAGTCAACACGTTATGCAAAAGAGTTCCAGGTATTTTGGATAGACCAGCCATCTCAGGGGATTGCATCCGTCTCAAAAGCTGTTACTTTCATCGAGGTCCCTGGTCTGGCCCCCTGATGTTGTCAACTGCATCAGGCCTCACATTGTCACATTGTCATCTGTGCATGCTGTGCCTGTGTGGCTGGCCGCATCTTTGATTTTGTACAGTATCCCTGCTGAATGACTGCAGCTCTTCCCTTAAGTTGGTTGGCCTAGCAGTCGCAGTTCACATCCACCACTTTGCCATCCCTCCTCTGCAAAGTTACTTCAACATGATGGTACATGATAATGTCCTGTGAGTAACACAGGTCCTTTCAGAACTGTGCTCATCATTTGGTAGCATGTGGAGTATCTTGTCAAAGTCAGGGGCCAGATAACAGTGATTGGCTTGATTGGGCACCCTCTGGGTGCACACCCTGTAGGTGCATAAATTGATTCCCTTGGCGTCTGGCTGGTGTTTGGCTGCTGCTACCATACCAGTCTTTATCTGCTTGGTTTACCAAAACCTAACTCGGTCGGTTGTGACAGCCAGCGACTAACAGAATGAGTACCTGGATTGACGACGTCAGACAGTGGCCTCCAGTTACTGATAAAGGTAATTAATTGATGGCAATCGCCAATCAGTGCTTAAACCACTGTCTTATTATTACACTGTCTAGTAGACTAGACTAGCTTTGACTATTTTCCTACACCATCTCTTTGCCAGAAAGTCACCATGGCATGCATGCGGTTAAGTTAGTATTTATCCCAATGCTGCCTGGGGTGGTTAACTTGTGTTTACTGTTTGTTGTTTGTTTGCATAATAAAAATTATGAAATGCAAATCTTAATGATCTAAGACTGTGTATTTCCTAATCATTACAGATAAGTGGTATTAATCCTATTAAAAAAACGAATGTTTTTATTTATTTTTATGATAGGTATTCAAGAATATTTCCTTCACCGACTGGCATGTGATGAACAACCCAATGCCAACTACAGGTCCCTGATAGAGGGTCAAAATTACCTGAGCTCCGGATGGGTTGGCCAGATACTCCACAGGCTACCAGATGAGGAGCACATACTCTTGAAAGGACCTGTTCGCTACTCACAGGACATTAAACAGTACCATCATGTTGAACTGACCTTGCAGAGGAGGGATGGCAAAGTGGTGGATGTGAACTGTGACTGCATGGCCAACCAAGGGAAGAGCTGCAGTCATTCAGCAGGGATACTGTACAAAATCAAAGATGCTGCCAGTCAGGGGTTCACAGGCACAGCAAGCACCGATGAGGCTTGTGTCTGGAACAGTTCCACGTGTGACAATGTGATGCCTGATACAGTCGAGAACATCAGGGGGCCAGACCAGGGACCTCGGAAAAAAATGAAAATAAAGTCAACAGCATTTGAGAAAGATGCAGATGTCATTCAGCACCTCACATCCCCTGAGATGGCTGGTCTATCCAACATACCTGGTACCCTTTTGCATGATCTGTTGACTGCACAGCCACAAACCAAAGAGGTTACTGATAAACTGCCCACATGTCACGAGCAATGTGCTCAACAAAAATGTCAACTTTGCAACTGTATTTTTGAAAGACATGTGTTATGTGGGAAACGTGAGAGGGAGAGAATTCTTGTACAATCCAAGGGCCAGAATAATCAATTTTGGCTAGATCAACGAAAAATAAGAATCACAAGTAGTGAGGCCTCTCAAGTGCCCAAAAAGGTTGACCCACAAAACTGGGTGGAACGAAAATTGAATGGCACCTTTGCCGGAAATACAGCCACTAGGCATGGCCAAACATCCGAGCCTTTGGCAAGAAAGTGGTTTGAGGAGACCACAGGAATAACTGTGGAGTGTACAGGACTTGTTGTACATGAAGAGGAAAACTGGCTTGGTGCCAGCCTTGATGGTATTATAGATGCCGATACCATCATTGAAATTAAATGTCCTACAGCCAAAAAACTTGTGGCACACAATGGCAGTCTGCTAAAAATGATTGACTCTAACAAGTACGATGTGAGGCATAAGGATGGAAAATATATTCTGAGGGAAACGGCATCAGGATTAGGGTACTATTACCAGGTACAAGTGGCGATGCATTGTGCTAAAAAAAATAATTGTAAATTCATTGTCTGGACTCCAAATGAGCAGGTCATTGCAGATGTCCCATACAATGAAGAGTGGATTACAGAGAAAATCAGCCACCTGAAGGACGTGTATTTTCAGCACTTACTTCCAGCAATATCCACAAGGATAGCCCACGGGGTAATGAAAGTGGATGGACTAAAGTAAACTAGCCCTCTTTTGAATTTAATGAGTTTCAGTTGAGAAAATGTTTTCTGTTTTTTCTTTATTGCTCTGTAAAGCACTTTGCGCTGCATTAATGTCATCAAAGAATCCAAAAGATGCTATATTAAGTATATTATTAAGTAAAATAAATATTTTTTTGATCTGCACATGCCTGTATCTCCAACTTCATGCACAGAGGCATAACATTTTCCACATTGGATGCTGTGTCTTCACTTCAGGCCCTGCTGCTGCTTTATGACTGAATGCCTCTTCTCTTGGGGGGGGGGGGGGGGGGGGGCTGCATTCTCCTCTGTGAAAGAAAAATAAACAGTGCTTACCTTTCTTTTTTTTAAGTTATTGGTTTTCAAAAGAAACCAAATATTAAATGAAAACAATCACACCAGACAGTAAATTTTAAGGGGGAAATTATATTTTTATCCTAGTTGCAGAACTATGGGTGTTCTTTCAATGGCCTCCCATCTGGGAAGTGTACTCAACACACCTAAAGATAGAACGATGAGGATGAATAGCTGGTACCACATAATAACAGACTCAATAACGCATAAAACATATTTTCCACTAATTTTGGGCAGATTAGTCATATGATGCACTTTATTCCTCTATCTTTTTACAGTAGCCTTCAATGAGTGAATCTTCTCAACTGATAATTAATCACAATTATGCCACGCGGCCCACGCCGCATGTGACTTATTTTGAGGAGCAGCTTAGCCTACTAAAAATTATGTTTTGATGAATTGAACAAGGTGGACCCTGTTGTAAACAAGTGTAAACAGTAATGTTTAATTGGGTCGTCCATTCACAGTTAACAGTCTTTGTATTGAGTTTGTGCTTGAAATATACTGTAATTCTGCAAACTGTTTTCAATCAATCAATCAATCAATCAATCAATCAATCAATCAATCAATGTTATTAGCGTTAGCTTAGCCATTGTTCACATGATGCTACTGCAGTCTGTTTTACGCGATCGTTACATTTAGAGTGAAAACGTGTACATAAACATTCAGATTTCAAATATGAAGTACTCACCACGTGGGGCACGGGTGTTAGAAATGTGCTGGTACGGCGATTAGCATTGCTGCATCCCGCGTTGTTTAATAAAAGGCATTTTATCCGAGCAGTTTTTTTGTCAGGTCGAGGAAGGAGTGTTGCGCTCTGAAACAGTGGGTGTGTTCGATATATTCACGCTGACCGCACTGCCAATACAAACTAATGAGAGAGTGCGCTCCCGGTGAGAAACTGTGTATTTTCCGAACGCACCCCGTTTGAGAAAAATAACGAGGCGCTTGGATAAAAATGCCATTTATTAAACTACGTGGAATGCAGCAGTGCTAATCGCTGTACCAGCACATTTATAACACCCGTGGCACACGTAGTGAGTACTTTATATTTGAAATCTGAATGTTTATGAACACGTTTTCACTGTAAATGTAACGATCGGCGCCACGTGTTTCGCTAGCTGGACAGTGAACAGTTATTAATGACATGTAACATATTTCACCACTCAATGGGGGCTGCATGCTAGTATTATATTAATGGTAGTTAATGGCAACTAACGAAAAGTCTCAAACTTACCATGCTGTTCTTTGTGCCTGGGAAGTGGGAACAAAGTCCTCGCTTTTTGACCCACTTCTGGCGAACATCTGTCCTCTGCACTCGCAGGGAATCTAATGGCTGCCGGCGCTGCGCAGCCTGCGCTCATAGACAATCGTCATGATGAGTCAGGACGTAGAATTTGTCTCCTCCTAAGTGCATGAATTTTGCCACTACTGTTGGAGCAGGCATAAACGACACACGTTCGTCCCGATTTTTCAGGCATCTTTGTAAAGTTGTAGTGTTAGTAATTAGCGTAACGTGAGCCAACGAACACAAGTCACTTTACATTCACTGTAGTGAAAGACGTGCTGATCTCCCCCGCAGCTATGGCGGATCCGCCTACAGGAAATACGTAGGCTGCGACCATGAAACCGGTACAGAATCGGTCTATACCTTAGCCCTGAAACATGACTGCCATGATGATTATAATGACAGTCATGAAGTAACTGCACCCTGTTTTTGGCGCTGGCTACATTTACAACGTTTCCGTATATATAAACATTCGGAATTCAAATATAAAGTACTCACAATTTGTCCCACGGGTGTTAGTTAGTTGCAGCACCAGCGATTAGAATTGCTGCATCCCGCGTTGTTTAATAAAAAGCATTTTTGTCCGAGCGCCCCGGCTACTTTTTTCAAACGGGGTTCGTTTGGGAAATCCACAGTTGCACACCGGGAGCACACTCACCTATTAGTCTGTATTGGCAGGGCGGTCAGCGTACCTATATCGAACACACCGAGTGCCACCCTCCTCCCGACCGATAGCTCATCTACAAGCTCATGCACGGCTGCAGATCGGCTATTTTCGGATAAGAGATTTATAGACATTATGTGCAACTGCAAATATAAAAGAATTAGGTGACACTGTCTGGAGGTGGAAAGTCTGGTGACTTGAGGCTGTACACACGGAGACGACAAAGTCCCACTCTGGGAGGTGGTTTCAAAATTAGCCGGTTAAGTCCCCAAAAACGCTGTCTCCGTCTGGCAGAAAGGGCAGATCGGCTAAATACTTGCCCGGATAACGCAAAATAGGTCCTCGTCTGGACACCACCTAAAACTAACTGAATTAGAAAATGGTTTTTGGCCTGCTGCATGATAGGAACTGGATTCATGACAGTTTACACCTCAGCCAATAGGAAAGGAGAGGGGGCAGGGCTTCAGCAATTACAGCCCGTCCTGTATAAGACCAACTATGAATTTGGAAGCATTTTGCATACTGGGAACTGTAGTTAAAGACCATATTCACACGGCGGCCATGTTGGCATTTTGCATTGAAAAAGCAGGGTGCTGCAACGGGGTGGCATTTCATTAACTTAATGGCAAGATGGTCGCCATGTGAATATGGTGAATCGCTGTTTTCCCACATCATTCCAAAACCTATACTGGTTGTGCAAGGGCGTGCTGTTATTGGCCAGTAGCCACTTTGAGTTGCAGTTGGGGCAAACGTTCACCCCAAAATACGATTTACTATTCTGTGCCTGTCGGAATGCAACTCGAACAGCGATGAGTTGGCTCAAGCGAACTTCGCAATGTTCGGCATGCAGCAAAGCCCAACCAATAGGAAAACAGAGGGGGCAGAGCAATGTTGCACCTGTGGCACCTGTAACTGTCCCAGCAATGGGATTTTGTAATTTTCTATTTCTATTTTTCTATTTCTATTTTCTATTCCATTTTATTACTTACCTTTCGACAAAACAATATGTGAACATTATGTAGGTTTATTTGGGTACATATGGTAAATGCATGGTGATCTGTCTGATTCATGGGCAGGTTGAATTAGGCTCACCTGCTCTGATTACCTGATTTAAATCACCTGTTGGGTCTTGGGCATGTCAGATCAGAACAAACAGAGCAGAACTGCAGAGAGGAGCTCTCTCATGTCAGAGAGTCTGACAAAGAAAAGAAAGAAAATAATATGAAAGAACAAGAACTTAACTGAACTCCTAATAATCGGTGCAGAAGGCGCATACGGTATGTTCCCAGTGTTTTGTTTGTTTCTGTAAAAGTTTAATTGCTATTGTATTGTTTGTTTACATTTCATTGTGTTTGTGTACATATTGTGTTTCTTCACTCAACAAGGACATTCATAAAATCATATTGCATTGTTTTATTGTATTTAAAAGTATATTGTTATGTTTTTGTTGCAGTTTTTCACGGTTGCCACTTGGGAAAATAAAAAGCCCTCAGTGAGATCAGTTCGAACGGTGTCTTATTTCTGCCACGGATAAAGATGGTTTAGGAGCAGTTATAGCACCCATGGGGCCACATGTGGTGATTGTGGTCCCTGGTGTGGCTATTCTGAAGGCAGATCCCTGACCAGTGAGTGTTGGTGCGGATCGTAGCAACGGTGCGCCTCGCAGGTCTACATGTTACGTTTGTGAAGTCCACCCCACTGTCTGTTGACCTTCTAGCCTAGGCAATTTTATGTATTTGGGGAAGATTCCATTCCAATGGGTGATTGAGGGTCGTGCTCTAGGCACAATGGCCAGTCTGCTGTCCACTAATAGTTCTCAGGTCTGGTGTTTCAAGTGTTTGTCCTCTCTTTTTTCTCAGTGTATGGATTTTGGCCAGGCAGAAATGGATTTGGACAGCCTGGCCTCGCCTTATTGTAGATATGCCTCTGAGTTTTACCTTCTGTATCCTTAGGCTTTTCCCATCTATTTTTGAAATGTAGCCTATACTCTCTCTTTGATTGTTTTCCTTACATTCTACTGATAGTGTATGTTCACTTACTTTTTGAAATAATGTTTCCCTTCACCCTTCAAGCTTTTCACCATTTTACAGTTTTCTCTTTCTTTAAAAAAATTGAATAATTTCTAATCGAGCCGATCAACAACACGTCGATAGCTTGTGGACCGTCTATTTCCGAAATGATTTCGAACTTTTATGTGGTTCAAGAGGGTCAGTATGTGGTCTAGTGGCTAATGCAATACAGCTGAGCTTCATTCCTGATCTATTCATTATGTATTTTATAGAATTTTGTCTTCTGATACTACAAAGCTATCATTGTGATAGATGAGATGAAATTACATTAGAGTTTTTATTGCCATCAGACTCTGGGCCAGTGGAAATAGCTTTCGATAAAGCATAACATAATCGAATGGCTCTGCAGCATGCAGGTACATGGGCACATACTGTAACTACAAAAAATGTGCATGACGTGACTTCAGAGATAATGTGTATAGACTTCCAATTTGTGTGTTTTACTTTTGCACATAAGTTGTAGGAGATAAAGAGAGCGCAAAATGATGGAAAATGTATTTGGCACAAATGGGAACTTGCGTCATGATCCAAGGAATCCAGGGGAAAAACATATTTTGATGTGTGACCTACGTACGCTTCAACAGTTATAATAATAATATAATAATAAGTCAAAACATGAAGCGGGCTGTTATACTGTAGTGCCAGCATGAGGCCAATTTGACAACTTTGGATGGGTGGAGTTTCTTCTCTGACCTCCAGGTACAAAGTTTCACACCGATCAGTCCAAGTAATTTTGCATTTACTATATTCATATAGTAAATGCAGTAGCTTAATTTTACTTATTTTACGTTAGGTGTAAAAGAAAACACATACAACATGCTTTTCAAAAATAATTAACATCAAGGACAAAAACACAATAATGTCAGCGACGTATTTCCATTGCAGTCCTTGGTTTAATCTTGAAAGAATTGTGAATACATTATTATTTTCAACAAAAGCAAAAAACAAAACTCAAGAGCATTCAGACCCATTTGTTTCAAATTTCAATGTGTACTCTCAGAGTTCAATTAAATTAACATTAAACTAGAAAAAGTGCCCTACTGGGCACAGGTCTCCACCAGGATGAGCAGATGTGAATAATTCCAGGCAAAGGTTTTTCCTTGGCCTCTAGGGTGTTGGCATACAAAGTTATCCACAGATCCGTGCAGTTAGAGGTAAAAACACTTTTCGGCCAGTTATAGCGCCACCTTGAGGCTGAGTTGAAATTGTTCATGTGGCATTTCGTCCTCTGCCTAGTGGGAATGTGGGTGCACAATTTCACGGAAATCACGCGATGTGTTCATGATTTGCAGCATTTTGTTTGAAACTGAGCACTCCTGTGAACTTTGGAAGCCAATCTTAACCAATCAGGATGGAGTCTGAGAAATCTGAAAGACCGGTTTCGTTGAATGGCTCTAGAGAGACTGTACGAATTTGCGTGATGTTTGGACAAAATCTGTAGGTGTACTGTGCAAAAACTTGTTTTGCACAAAGCGGCCTCCTGGTGGCGCTATAACAGGCCGTTCTGGAAATCTGAAAGACTGGTTTCGTTGAATGGCTCTAGAGAGACTGTGTACCAATTTGCGTGATGTTTGGACAAAATCTGTAGGTGTACTGTGCAAAAACTTGTTTTGCACAAAGCGGCCTCCTGGTGGCGCTATAACAGGCCGTTCTGGAAATCTGAAAGACTGGTTTCGTTGAATGGCTCTAGAGAGACTGTGTACCAATTTGCGTGATGTTTGGACAAAATCTGTAGGTGTACTGTGCAAAAACTTGTTTTGCACAAAGCGGCCTCCTGGAGCGGCCTCCTGGTGGCGCTATAACAGGCCGTTCTGGAAATCTGAAAGACCGGTTTCGTTGAATGGCTCTAGAGAGACTGTGTACGAATTTGCGTGATGTTTGGACAAAATCTGTAGGTGTACTGTGCAAAAACTTGTTTTGCACAAAGCGGCCTCTTGGTGGCGCTATAACAGGCCGTTCTGGAAAGTTTGGGGCAGAGGTTCATCGTTGGCATCCAGGGAGTGTGTGTGCAAAATTTGGCATCGACCGGGTTAACGGTGGCCGAGATTAGCTGCTCACGGACACACGGACGGACGGAGTGAAAAACATACTCTCCCCCTAGGCCTTCGGCCTGGTGGAGACAATTGCACAAAGCGGCCTCCTGGAGCGGCCTCCTGGTGGCGCTATAACAGGCCGTTCTGGAAATCCAGGGAGTGTGTGTGCAAAATTTGGCATCGACCGGGTTAACGGTGGCCGAGATTAGCTGCTCACGGACACACGGACGGACGGACACACACACACACGGACACACACACGGACGGACGGACGGACGGACGGAGTGAAAAACATACTCTCCCCCTAGGCCTTCGGCCTGGTGGAGACAATTAACACCATAAGTATATAGTGTATATAGTGTGACAGTGTATATTGGGTTCTCAGAGATAAGAATAGGATCATATGGGGGTTGTTGAAATGACAAAGGGTCACTGGTTTGGGCCCATTCTCTTTGGTCCAATTTGTTTTAACTCCTCACTTTTGCATCTATCTATAGGCCTACAATATATCTCTGCTTGTCTGTTGTTGTCCCCCCCCTCCTCCCTCCCCATCATTAGGTCTGGTGGCCACAGTAAAGGAACACATCACCAAGCCTACAGCCATGGCCCAGGGGCGAGTGGCCCACCTCATTGAATGGAAGGGCTGGGGAGGAGGCGGTGAGGGGACATGGAGTGGCGGATGGAGTAAATCTGCAGGGGGGGCAATGGGTGTAGAGCTGCACGAGGACGAACAACTCTACTCACAGATGTCAGACGAGATCAAGGAAGCCCGGTTTGCCGCAGGTGAGGTGTATTATAAGCGTTAATTGAGAGCCGTTTTGCTGACTGTCTAAAACAGCAGCTCCCAACCACGGCCGACATGAACATTTTGGGCCCACCCATCTGACCATGGGTAGGCCTCTTTCGGTTGTGTTACGGCTTGGATTAATGGAATTAACGTGGTTCCTATTATTGGTGGTATGACAATGAAAACACATTTTTCAAGGGAAAATAAATATATACCATTGTTTTTGTGCATACATAAGTAAGTCTTGATGATTTGCCAATTATTTTGGGGCCCACACGGCCCATTTACGATCCTCGAGTCACGGTCCACATGTTAATTGGGAATTGCTGGGGTAAAACGTTATACCCGGTGGCCATTGCCTGTTTTTCAGAATGGTTTACATTTACGGAGAAACAAGTCTAAGAAAAATCAATAGTTCTTAAATAGCAGGTGGTGACGCAAACCCCCATGTGCCTTATTTGATTTCCCTTCATCTCGGAGGGCGCCACGGACATAACAAAACAACAGGTTGTTGACATCCGAGACACAGTCACATAAAGTCCTTGTATTGTGCCTTTGGTTTTTCTCAGGCGTTGCTGAACAGTTTGCCTTGGCTGAGGCGGCCATGAATGTGTGGTTGATGAGTGACAGCCAAGAACAGCCGTCCACCAGCCTGCAAGGTACATTATCTAATCATATCTCTGATAGTCTCGTGTAGCCAGACAACTATTCCACAAACTCTGAATGCTATACGTAGAGTCTGGAAGACTGGGACTATAGCATGGAAGCTGCCATTTCCGTTCACACAATATATTTTACAATATCTTTACATTTTTTTTTTGTATTTTCTTTTCTGCTAAGCAACAAGCTATATATGCTTAGATGTTTTCTGTTTATATTAGGATACATTTGCACGACTGTAAAGACGAAACGGAAGTGGGGAAGAGGCTCCACTTCCGCTTTATATTTCACTCATTATAGCTCTTCCGTTGGTAACGTGAGACTACTGTATATCTCTGAGGACAGAATATTAAATAAAAATGTTTACATGGTTGGGGTTACAACACCTCTCAAAAACATATATAATATAAATTCCTTTTTTATTACACAGTATACAGTATAAAGGGTAGACTTCAATATTTGTTGTTTACTGTAATTACAGTAATAAGCTGTACCGGTAATTACTACCAATTGATGATGACTCATCTCAAAACCATGAGGGAAGTGGTTTCTGTAAGGCCTGGACAGACTCCCAGTTCATGACACTTTCAACCAACCATAAAATGTCAACCAACCAATTCTTAATCACTTTATTTTGTTTTGTGTTTTGAAAAAGCGACTTTGAGTATTTAGAAAAGCGCTATATAAATTGCATGTACTATTATAATTATTATTAAACCCTATTTACTTGTTGACCGACTGATTGATTGATTGATTTGATTGAATATTTACATTTGTAATGTATGTACAGTACATCGAGTTAAAAACGGAAAATGGATGAGAAAAACAAAAACAAAGGCTTGTTTCCATTCATGATAGTTACAAGTTAGCATTTTAATGTTTTGAAGTAATTGTCTCTTGACTCTGTGCTGTTACTTTGTCTGAACATTCCTCTCCTGATAGCGGCCGAAGGCCAGTTCCTATCTCACTTCCTGCTGGATGGTGGAAGCGTTGGCGTGCCTCAACATCTCTACAGCATCCACGGCCAGTTCGACGGTAGTGACAGGACAGACTGCCTGGCTCCTCATCAACAGGCTGCCTCCATTCATCCTGTGTCGTCTACCTCTCAGCAAGAGGGACATCATCCAGTTGATGGTGAAAGTACTGTAATGACGGCGGAACCTGCTGTGCGACACGTAGACAGCAGCTCGCTGTCTGAAGACGATGTATTTTATAACTAGGGTCTAGAAAGAGCTTTTGGCAATCTTCAAAGTAGGCTAACCTTTGAAGGGAGACTCAAGGTGAGGACTTCTTCAAGTCTTGTCAATCTAAAGAAACACGTGGGGGAGGTCAATCATCTCAAGGAGGAGCATCAATTGTCAAAATGGCTTCTCTGGAAAGACAGCCTCGACCAGACACAAAAACTGATAGACTGACAATTTGCCATTAGCCGCAGCTGAAGCCTTTTCAGTCGCAATCATTGAGAGGCGTGGTTGAAACCACAATGCCAACGCCTCGCCAAAAACATGTCTGAACAGAGAAGATGTAATTACACAGAAAATTGAAAATGTATCTCATTTTAGAGCCTTTGTCTGAGACTAGAGGGAGTAAGCGAGGGAGGAGGGGGGGTTATTGGGGGAGCATACGCCCAATTATCTGTCTGGCTCCCAACCGTGATTAGCTATTATTCACATGTCTCCCTGAGAGCGAGGAAAGAGCATAGAGCAGGGGAAAGAGGAGGTAGTGCAAGGGAGTAGAGAAGGAACAACAAAACAACATTAGGCCAAACGAATTCTCGCATATGCAAGCATTTGTTTGGCCTAATGTACAGTATGATATGATATTATATGAACTTTATTTGTATAGCGCAAAACATAGTTCCAAAGTGCTGCACAGAACAAGATTAAAAACAACAAGAGACACACAGTAACAAAATTATAATGGCACATGAAACAATAGCAAGCATGTATGTACAATTGGCTAATTAAGTAGTTAACATTCTGTATAAAGGTGGGTTTTCAGACGAGACTTAAATAGGGGGACGGATGGGGCTACCCTAATGTGCACTGGCAGTGTGTTCCACAGTCTGGGTGCCCGAGCGGAAAAAGCGCGGTCACCCCGGGTAACTATGTTTGTACGAGGGACCGCCACGAGGGCCTTATCCGAGGATCTGAGGGTGCGCACGGATTTGGGGAGGGATAGCATCTCACGGATGTAAATAGGTGTCAGCCCATTTAGGGCTTTGAACGTGATTAAAATAATCTTAAAATCACATCTGGTGCTCACTGGCAACCAGTGCAGATCTGCTAGTATTGGTGTGATATGGTCCCGTTTCTTTGTATTTGTCAGTAGTCGAGCGGCAGAGTTTTGTATTAGTTGTAGACGGGATGTAATTTTCTTTGGAAGGCCATGGAATTGCAGTAATCGAGACGTGATGATATGAGGGCGTATGGCACGTGGGTCTATGTTAACACAAAAAATGCTGGAAACGTATCCATACGCTTTATTAATATCGAACGCCGTACGCGCGAAGCGTATGTATACGTTTTATACGTTTTTTTATTGCTTACTGTACATCAACGTCCTATGCTCCAGGACACCGAAGAAAATAACAGCTTTCGTCTCCAGGAAGCTCCAATATGTGATCCGGGAGTAAAAAGCCCCTCCCTCCTGAAAAGAGGTCTGTCTGTGGCGAAGACGCTCCCTCCTCCAATGCCTCCATTACACGTATGGGTCTGCACGGCAACGGCATAGACCAACGCAGATGTCAGGGCATCTAAAATGGAGTTACCCATACTCTAGTGTCTGTGAATACACTCGATTCCCCCTCCCCTCCTGTTTCTACATGGTTTCTCCCGAGGAAGCTTTGTGGGGGGAGTCTCTTGATCGCTTTGGCAGTTTGAGTTCCCCCCCCCAGGCCCCACTGCGCCTTGCGATCGCCTTGCACCGCCGACACAGCCCTCTCTAATTCTTTCCAACGACAACTCACCGGTCTGCCGCCTCATTCTCGGAAATATAAACCCGTATATAAACCAATAATAATCTCCAACGGTCGATCGCCATTTCACGGACAGGTATACGCGAAACGAATGACGTATTCTCGAAGGACCGCCATAGGAGAAGCAGTATACATCTGACCAACTGTCTTTTTTTCGCCGTCGCGTCAGCCATGTTTGGACAAAGAAGCAGTATACTAGGCTAGCAGATATCACACCGTGGAACCCCCCCCACACTGCGAGTTGCGATCGATCGTTTTGCAGTTTGCAATGCTACTCTCATTCTCGGAAAAAAGATTCTCGGCAGTTGATCACCATAATCGCCATAGCGCCTTCGCCAGCCAATTGCAGTGATAAGGCGTCTGGGACGTAATCGACCCGTTTGTAATGGATAACTAATACAATCCTAAGCTGCGGAAGCCATCGTGTTGTCTGTCATTTTGTCGAAATCACAGCCAGCCTGGCTACGCTTATCGCTCCTGTGGTTCATGTCCAGACATGTCGTGGAACCCCCCCCCCCCCACTGCGAGTTGAGTCGCTCCTGTGGTTCATGTCCAGACATGTCAACCTCTCAAGTCACTGTTATGCTATCAAACGATCTGTTGATTTTGTTTACTGAGACAATGATCACATATGTGCATAGAATCATCATCATCATGACGTTATCATGACAGGCAGATATAAACATAAATAAAGTATCAACTACACACTGAATGAAAGCCCTAAATGTCTAATTTTAGGAGGAAAACAAATAAAATACACATATCCCATATACTGTTTGTCAATACTAGACTATTGAATCCATTTCATTTATAAAATTCTCTTTTTCAGAGAGAACTTTAGCCCATTCTGACCTGAGATCAGATTCATACGAGGTTTCCACTGGACACACACTGGTCTGATTAGAGAAAGCATGGACCTATAGAACTATTATTCACAAAATAAGGCATATAGCGACATGTACATACTATATACCGTATGAAACAGAAGACTCTCTGCTTTCATAAGAAAAAAACTAATACTGTAATAATAATAAAAATCACACCCATGTGAAGTGAGCAGTGCAATGTTGTGAAGTGAGCAGTGCAACATTGCACTGCTCACTTCACAGGGGTGTGATTTTCATTATTATTACAGTAGAAGTATTTTTCTTATGAAAGCAGAGAGTCTTCTGTTTCATACGGTATATAGTATGTATAGGCCTTATTTTGTGAATATTTAGTTGTCAGTTCCTTGTCTTGTCTAAAATACTCTGAGGATTTCAGAAAATGCATGGACCTGAAGAACCATTATTCACAAAATAAGGCCTATAGCGACATGTACATACTATATACCGTATGAAACAGAAGACTCTCTGCTTTCATAAGAAAAATACTTCTACTGTAATAATAATAAAAATCACACCCATGTGAAGTGAACATTTCGCTATAGGCCTTATTTTGTGAATAATAGTTCTTCTGGTCCATGCATTTTCTGAAATCCTCTCTGGTGGGCGCAAGCTGCATTCAATAGCCAATTACTGACAAACTATACATGGGACCATGTGTATTTGTTTTCCTCCTAAAAGTAGACATTCAGGGCTTTCATTCAGTGTGTAGTATGTATATGATATTATTTGTGTTCATTTTTATATCTGTCTGTCAATGTCTGTCAACTTCAACCTTCCATATCTCTGCTGTTTTTTCAAGCGAGCAGTGTGCCTTCAAAAGCAGGTTTTAGAAAAAGGTCAATATCTCCAGAATGGAAGATGGTAGAATCATAATTTTTTTTTTAAATTGAAGTGGACATGTTTGGCCTACTTTTTATTTATGCGATGTGATTCTAGCTATAAGAGGCCCCTCGCTGTGGGCCCCTAAAAAGTTCAAAAGTCCAATGTTAATCGCTTAGCACCAGCAAGCCTGAGCAAATAGAAAACTCTAGCATACAATGTGTTAAGCATGATGTAGACCTAGACTTAGTTGCAGGCCGGTGTTGCGCACCAGGACTACAGCCAATCTACAAGCTCGCAGCGCATTGCGCTGCCATGTTTTGCGAGCAGTAGATTGGCTATGTACGACACCGCTGCACAATAAGTACAACTCAGGCTTTAGTATGCAGGCGTACATTGGAGCATGTGAGTGTGTGTATCAGTACGCCAGCTTGAGAGAGCAAGTGATAATAGAGGGGGCATGTTTAACCTTATCGCTCCAGGCGTTCTTTTAATAGAAGTTTACACAATGCGAGCCTCCTGGGGCTGTATCTGTCTGCCTTCCCCCTATTGTTATCGCTGACACTCAGAATAGTGTTCAATTGAAGCCGATAAGATGAAGAGCAGGCTAATATGATCATATTCTTTAAAATGACTGAACCCTTGGGCAGAGCAATCTGCTGATTTGGAATTTTAATTAGACCGACAACAATGTCTGCTGTTCCACTCAACAATAGTGGGGCCACAAATGCAGCGTGACTGTGGATAATGTCAAATGACAGACTTACACTGAAACCTGATGAGCTAGAAATCTTGTTATTGTTTGGCTTCTAGTTGTCTAAAGCATTTGCCCCCAAAAAAGTAATTACATTTTTTTAAGAGATCCATACTGTGGGATATAAATGGACTGATATCCCATACATAGGCTACCCATGCTACCCACCATTCCTGTCTAAACTCTTCCTCGTACACCTGAACCCCTTGTCTAGTGTCTATATTACCAATGAGAGGAGATCGATTGATTGATTGATTGAGGATGAAACCAGAAAAAGCACTAAGGTCAGATTCTCACCTAATACTTCGGTAGACTCAGATCCGTATGGGCGGGGAAATTGGGATTCTTGCATATTTAATTGGCTGCGGTTTGCCTTCACACTGTCATTCGCAGCAATTGGAAACGCAGCAGGGGGGACCTTTATCAATGTGTTCCATTCATAAACTATAGCCTACACAGTGAAATTTATGGTGATAGAATTACACTCATAACATGCATGTGTCGTGCCGTCTGGGACCCCCGCCCCTCTCTCTCTCTCTACGCACGCAGCCGCCACACTGTTCTTTTGGGCATGCAGCACAGCGCTGCATGAGCGCACTGATATAACTCCCCAGTCCCACACAGTGACAGCACTCCATGTTTACGGCACGCACAGACAGACAGACAGAATATTATGTAGGCTATAATACACTGCAGTGTTTTTATGTGTTTTCTTAAGCAATTGATTAATGTACACGTCCTCATTTCGATCAGGGCTTCAGTCTCCTTATTCGACCACGTCTATCCACAGTAACGGGACATCTTTGCACTGCGTAAAATATGCCTTCTCCGTCTCCAACTGTGTTCAGCTCCTCACCCGCCACATTATGTTTGCTTCATTTCCTTTATTTACTGCGGATTGCATTCACACCTGCACCGAATCGTAGTCAAGTGCGATTCGAAGCGAAGCGAAACCCACGTTTTTGGGCTGAGTAAAATGCGGTTATTTGCTGCGCATTAGGATTCGAATGAGCCTTCACACCTGCCAAACGAAGCGCACTTTCTGACAATGTGCAGCAGGATTCGTTTTAATCGCAGCAAAGCTCTCTGGTATGAATGTGACCTAAGACTTGTTTACATCAGGCTCCCCCATTTTCAATTCATCAGAACATTTAAAGACATACAAATACACACTTCTATGAAAAAAAAGGTTATAGTTAAAGAAGAAAAAGGGAAAAAAAATTACAAACATTAGCATTTATAAAGGTCCTTTAATTGTACCTTCACTTTACAGGCGTCAAACTAATTGAGACCCTGTCCCACATTGTGATTCGAAGGTATCGGTGTCAAATGCCCTAATAGTTAGTCCCCTAATAGTTGGCTTTCTGTTGTAAAGCTCTCTCATTGTCTCTTTTCCTGCGAGATGTGTTTTTAAGCTTTTTAAAATAACATGAGAAATATCCCCTAAGCTACAGCACCAAGTCGGCCATACCACCCATGAACAAAGTTTGCATTTTAAAACAAAATTGTAAACAAGTGTGATGCTTTATTGGGTCGTCCACTCACAGTTAACAGTCTTTGTATTGAGTTGTGCTTGAAATGTACTGTATTTCTGCAAACTTAATTAATATTTCAATCAATCAAAAAACAAGTGATACTTCTGTCCCTCAAATAGCTGAAGGTAATAAGTGCGAATGGTTCTGTGTACATGAAGTTAAGTGTTCAGGAGTTGTCCACGCTGCTAGTGCTATGGCACACCTACACTTAAAGGACAACTTTAGTTTTTTTCAACCAATGTTCATGTTTTAGGTTGTTATTAGAGAAACTAAAAGATGAGTGTTCTTTTTTTTTCATTTGCTGCTTTCTTTCGTTTTAGGGATTTGAGCTGTTTTTGACATTCGAGCATGGGGCTAAATATGTATTTTTTAACAACATTTTATAGCGATTTATTTTTTAATTATTTACTATAGTCCTAATAAACCCCTGGAAATTTCATCTGGCCACAAAACATCACGAGATCTACTGAATGTGTCAAACTGACATTGAGCCTATGACACACAGTGTGGCTTCCCTCCACTAGGCTACCTTCACATTCAGTAGATCCTGTGATTTATTTGTGGCCAGATGTAATTTCCTGGGGTTTATTAGGGCTATAGTAAATAATAAAAAAATAAATCTCCATAATATTTTGTAAAAAAATACATATTTAGCACCATGCTCGAATGCCCCCGCCCCCCTGTACAGAACAGCTAAAATCCCTAAAACGAAAGAAAGCAGCAAATGGAAAAAAAATAACACTCATCTTTTACTTTCTCTAATAACAACATGAACCTTGGTTGAAAAAAACTAAAGTTGTCCTTTAAAACATCTACAATTAATGTTACATTTAGCTGTGTTTACCCATCAAAATGGCAATTGTTAAAAGGAACTGGAGGGCTTAAATAACTGGCAGTATTGAAACAGACAGTAATGGACTATATTTTACAGGCATTAGAACAGGGTAAATTAACACACAGTGCAGCTAATCAAATTAATAGTGCATAATTATGTTTGATTTAGCCATAGGCAAGCATTGATACTATTGACTATTGTCAGTGCTTGCTCTTTGGCATGCCTAATGCATTCATTGTAATTTAATTAACTGCGGCTGTGTTTACCCCATTTCCATTGACTGATGTTTCAACATACCTACTGAGATTTATTTTCTTTCTTTTTTCATCTAACTCTAAAGCACCGACACACAATAACGACTTCCAATACTGCTGTCCTGTGCTAGGAGACAAACTCCCAGTCAGAAAAGCAGATCATGTTGCATATCCCCTCATTCCAACAACACACATAGACAAGCTCTGATAGATGCTCATTTGGCCTCTGGATAATGACAGTGTTTTTCTGGAACCAATTATGATGGGGGGAGAGGAGATCTCCTTATTAGAGCCTAGAGACTTTACTCTAATGAGAGGGAAATCCCCCCCTCCCCCCACCAACTTCACCACAACTCAGATGTCTTTGGCTATGTCTTCTAATATTCTCTTCATCTGGAAGACAGAGACAGCAGGGCAGGGTGGGATGGAAGGAGCGGGGAAGACAGGAAGGAAGGGAAGGCGAGATGACAGCTTTGAATCTATGAACGCTTATTTTTACCAGCACCAGTCCAACATAATGTGTTGTTGACTCGAGTGCATACAGTAGCCAAATACGCCCACATGCAGGTGTGATAGCGTGACTATGACGTATGTCTCACAGGCATGAATCACATTTCCATTAAGACAAGAATGTTATTTTTTCATGAATCTTTTTTCTTCTTCTCCTTTCCTTCTCACTGTTAGAATATTCATTACCTCGGGCCAAGTGATAAGCCCAGCTAGCCTTCCTCCCTCTGTCACGAACAATGTCTGAGAACCAAGCATGCTCAGGATGCCGTGGGCCTGCATGGTGCAACAGAGATTAAACAAAGTTTTTTGGGAAAAAGTCATTTCAAATGTAGGGACGTGTAGAGCATTGAATGGTAATGATTTGCAACGTCTCTTCACCTCCTGTATGGTGCTGTGAGTTGACAACTGCACAGAGGTTGGATAGATAGTACAAATATCTGCCAGTTGTTTCTCTGCAACCTGAAGAATGATACAAGCAGCTGATTATACTGATGTGATGATGATTGTCCCCTGTATTTCAGATTGCCACTGTCAGGTGGAAGCCTTGTCCAAATATCATGTAGCTATAATTTTGTCTCAAGCTCTTTTCATTAGTTAAATATGTGTAAAACCCACCGACAGACTTGACCAATTAATCTGGCATTCATTCTGGCTGGTGCATCAGTGTAGGCAAAAATATCAAACAATGTAAAGTAGCGAAAATAGCTGATTTACAACCTTAGTGTTCTGTTGTCAACTTGTAGATTGGCTATTTTCACTACTTTTGCACGATACTGTCATACAACAACTTTCATTTATGAAAAACATTAAATACTGAAAAGCTAGGTTTTTCTACCCGACAGTGAAGATGTGATGCTCTACTTATGATACATATAATTTTCTTATTTTTTGATAAACACCAACCCTTCAAAGCCTGAAGGAATTGTGAGAATCAAGATAGAAGTTTGTTGCACTTTAGAAAGAAGCAGAATAATTTCACATGATTGCTGGGCTCTCATGCTATATTACATAAATTCCCTTTATGCTCCAAAGACATGTTTTCATTTCCATGCTGTACATTTGGCAGCATTTTGGTTAGCAAGCAGTGATTATTGATGACGAAGCTCTACCCTAATTGGGCTTGCATTCTAAGCCTTTCAAAAGGGGAATATGTCGATTATAGTTATCCGCTAACTAAGAGTCTGAATGAAAGCTTTCACCTCATCCTTAGTGCGCTGCAGAAATGTTTGCAGGTCTGAGCGGTAAATGGACCCCAGTAGAATCTGTGAACCTAGAATGAGAAAAAGGAGAGAAGGAGAGGGGAGGCAAAAACAAATCTGTCACAGTTCAGTGTATCAACAACTTTCTACTGTAGTATAATGCGTCTACTTCTGTGTTGCAAATATTTACATGCCGATGGCAACTGCACCGCTGCCAACCGCATCAGCAGGAAGACTGATTAGCTTCTAAACATTATGGGTACGGTCAAATATGCGCTTCAAAAGTGATGGAGCCAATAGCCAACACATGCCAAGAAAATTACGTTGTCTCACTGAAAGAAAGCTACAAGTGAACTGCTTCTTTCCTATTGGTTGACTCCTGGTCAAAGTTCACCAATGTTGAACTGCAAGCTTCAGACACGTTGAAAGCCTTAAGGTACCTGCACACTGCTGCGTTTTTCGGATTAAAAACCATAAGGACCTGTATGGTAGTCCTTAGTAATTCATTTTCAATGACACCTGCATTTTCTTTCTGTATGCGCAGAGAAGTTGATGGACGACAACGCAAACGTATTTACGTGGGTGCGGTCTTGTGAAATTATCGTGCGCATGCTCGTTTCGTGCACACGCCCGCGACTGACTACACCTGGATTCTGTTGAGCTTTTTTTTTACGCTTGTGTTGTCGCACCCCTCTGTAGCAGATCAGGAGCAGACCTGTCGTTGATCCAGGCGACAACGCCTGCGTTAATCAATGCCAGGTCTGAAAGTACCTTTACGTCATCAACACGCAACAGAAATCTCCACCATAGAATGGGGAAGCTGGCGCTAATGAATCATGCGTATGAATGAAGTGCATGTGTGACCGTGCCCTAAAGCTTAAGCCTGATTTATACTGTATTTCGTCGATAGCTGATGCACCGTGTTGTGAGCTTGTAGATCTGCTATTTTGGGGGAAATAAAAGAACATTTTTGAATATGATCACTGATAAAATGCCAACTTGTAAAGGTGTCGGTGGGATTGTTTTCCATTTTCCATGCAATTGGTGTAGTTATAGTTTTTGAGGTGGGATATTTCTTCAATTTTCTTCCTTTCTGGGAAGTGGCACTTTTGTCAAGACTGGCTGTCAAGCTGTGAAAAGCATTTTCAGTGACAGATAGACATCAGAAAATGGCTCGTAATAGGACCTCAGCAGTAGCACTGAAGAATTGGACCCCATTTTTGCTGTTAACATTTATGGTCAATGTCTCTGTAGACTGTAAGGTTCCCTCTTCCAAGGGATACAAAAAAAGGGAAAAAAATCAGGCATGTACACATTGCTGACAAATTAAAGGATAAACCTGAATAACTGAGTGGAGAAATAATTAATGTATCTGCTTGCTTGCAAACAGGTGTCCTGTCTGATACAGATCTACATCTGATCATGCTCCAACCATGACTCCATGGTATAAGAATTCTGGGCACAGATCGATGGCGGAGCTTCAGTCACAAAGACTGCTCAACTGGCTAGTGTTAGGAACAGTAATTAAAGTGACATCGGCCTATTATAGCGCCACCAGGGAACCACAATAATCTACCTGACCTGTGCCTCTGAGAAGCACTTTTTCTAGTGTTATTGTTTTTGCCCCTCCTATGCCCAGGCTGTGTTTGTGTGTACCCCATAGCGTTGATTTAATTGGCTGAGCAACAGAATTGAGGAAAAAAGTGAGGACAAAAACTGAGGACGCCAATTGTGAATGGCTGGAATACATCAGTATGATGATGTATGATGATAAGACTGCCCCCTCACTTCACATGAGTAATTTGTGACCCATCTGTAAATGTACAACCTGATCTCACAGCACATTCATAGAAAAATGTAATAAAAGTTAAAAGTACCTTAATATCGTTTGACACTGTATGCACCGGACTCAACACAGGTAGAGTTTTGACATAACGAAAGCTTAAGCCTAACTCAAACAGTTTAGAAATGGGATATGCTTTGACTCAAGGTGTTATTACCTACCAAAGGACTCAACAACAGGGAACTCTGTCGCAGTGCTTGAATGTAGAACACGCTGCACTTCCATCAGCCCAGCTGTTTTCTCAAGCACCATCCCTTTACGTCCCAGACTATGTCCTACTGTCACAGATCTAATCCTGCAAGAAAGAAGACTTTACAGTAGCTGCTGATATTATTTTTCCTTTAATTTAATATTCATGTGGTCAATTATTGTGACTGCATTTCTGCATGGCTCTGAAGGAGGCCAGCTGTCTATAAGAAGAACGTCTGTGTGTCTGTCTGTCTGTCTGTCTGTCCGTCGGTCTGTCTGTCGACTTTACCCTAGGATAGGGGAGGGTTACAGTGTCCTGTGTGTAATGTATACTGTGGTAATATTATGCATCTTATAGGATAATACATCTGATCATGTAATTGTTGAGAAGGTGCAGGATGCGAGTTAACGACTCCCCTTGTTAGTCTCCTATCGGTGCTGGACTTGATGTCTAGCTCTATTTAAAGGTCAAGGCAGTGTACATCCCGGATGCAGAGAGCAGACCTGCACACTGTCCAGGCCCTGGACAGTGTGCAGGTCTGCTCTCTGCACTCTCTACACCCTGGACTCCAGGGTGTCGAGGTAATAGCGCACCTCAAGTGCACACGCCATAAGGGCACTTTCTAGTTACATCAGTGTGCTAAAGAAAGTCGCTTCTGAAACTTTGGCCACATTACATGTGAAGAGTAGAGGTTCCTAAGTGTCACTTCTTGTCTTCCACCATTATAATATGGTAGCCAAATTTGGTCTTGACGGGGGGGTCTGTGTACACAGGTTTATCCATGGTGCTGACAGGCAAGGCAAACGCCACGTCTTGAAAGGGTCCCACCATAGACCCTCGTGTCATCCAACCCAGATCACCTCCTTGTCTGGCTTTGTCTTCGCTGAACTGCGACGCTACTTCGCTGAAGCGACGACCGGCATTCAGATTCTCCAGCGCCTCCGTGCACTTGCCGTGTTTTTCACAGAGGATATGCCGCACCTTCACGGATGTGCCTCCTTTTTGTGCCTTTTCCTTTTTGTCGGTATCTCCGCCTCCTGGTGCAGCTGCACCTTTACCACTTTTTCCACACTTCCCTTTTGGAGCCATTATTATAATGTACACAACTGAGTTCTGAAAGTCAAGCAGCAACACTCGAAATAGTCAAATATATCTGCATTGATGATGTCATGGATCTTTCTGTCTGTATTATAACTAAATATGGACATGGCCTGCATGATGAGCTTCTTCGGCACATTGTCAGCTTGTAGAATGTGGAAAACATTTACACACAAGAAGTTCATTGGTAGTGATTGTACCAGCAGTTTGCAAGATCAGGTTACCTACCTACAAAAGGTTTAGCCATTTGGTTGGGGTGAATGATTCACCCCAACAGAATCTTTGTCTGTAATTACCTATTCAATCGATATTTTACCCAAAAAACTTTTAGAAAGTGTGAATGAATGAGTGAATGAATGAATTCTGCACACTGCTGGTTTTTATTGATGCTTTCAAAGAAGGAAAAGAAAAATAAGCCATTAATTATAATTTAAAATACCAAACACTAGGTGTTTTCTCACCTAGGGCAGGCTTTCAGAAGAGATGGCAGGTGTGGGAGCTTCTTGCTGATGGAGAGTGCATCGTAGAAGGAGGGCCGCTGGCCAGAGCGAGCCAGGCCGTTGGCCAGTAAGGTGGCAACGAGGACAGGAGCTGCATGGCTGAACTGCCCTGTTAGTTCCAGAGCCAAAAGGGCAGGGGACAGGGTGTGTGTGACTGCCCCCGAAAACGCAGCCGCACCTGCAGTCAGACATGTCGTGTTTTATACTGTGTTCAAAACAAGTTCATATGTAGACAGAATGTTAGCATTGTCAATTGATTTATGTTAGCTACAATAAGCAGGTTTATCTAGGCCTACCAGCCAGTGCATAGCCCCCAGGATTTAGAGCAACCCAATCCTGGCCTGAAGACATTCTGGTGGACACATAACCAAGTGAATCCCCTGCCAAACGCCCAATAGCTGCACCTGAGAAGCAGACAAGCATGAATTCATGCTGCATGCAAAGAAAAATCACACCCGTGTGAACTGAGTGGTGCAACTCCCCTCTCTCTCCCCCCCCCCCCCCCTTCTCTCTCTCTCCTTCTCTCTATCTCTCTCATTAGCAGGCAACAGTGCAGCACTGTCTCTCTCTCTGTGTTTCTGGCACAACAGCGCCCCTACTGGTACTCCTAGTCATCATACTGGTGCTCATTAACGTCACATACATAGGTGAGCCAACACATAGGTGAACACGGACATTGCTGTTTCTTGGAGTGGTTGCACCACACAAAAAGGAGTGGACCCCACATTTTGCTCACTTAATAACTATCCGTCACTATTGTCTGATACATGAGTACCCTCTAGAAGCTTAGAGTACACACGTTTTCTCTACCTGAAGTGTCCGCTACCTGATGTAGGCTACTATTGCACATTTGACAGTAAAATGAGTAAATCACTTTTAAAGTTAGCTTCCCAGATAGATGGACTCTTATTTGACAAATCTGTTTTTCAGATGGTGAGAATATACAGCAAAGAGATTTTATTAATACACAATGAAATCCTGAGGGAGGGCTGCCCTAGTGTATCGGTTCGTCAGAGCATACGCCTTCCATGCGGAAAGTCGAGGGTTCGAACCCTACTCTGAGTCATCAAGGGTGTGCGCCTGTACGGTGTCCGGTCTGCGGTCAGTGTTAATTTAACTTTAGTATGTACAAATAGAACAGTTGTAGTGTAGAACACAAAAAGGTACCAGAAATCTAACCAGTGTATGTGTAGTGTAGCTAATCTTGCTTCACTCACCATAGATGAACACTGGCATGACGTAGCCTGCTGGTAGTGGCAAGGTGCAGGCTAGGACCAGCATCCACAACTCGGTGTTAACAATGGAAACAAAGATGTGATTATACAGATTATAAAGTTATTAACTTTCTAGCCATTGAACGTACACAATGTAAACAAACACGATCAGCACACCTGCACAGCTAGTATACTGATCGAGTGCACAAGTCAACATCAATCTGAGTGCAAGAGCTTCTTTTTTACTTGGCCTACATTTGTATCCCACGATTTTTGCAACCCATATTTGCAACCCATTTATTTGTGTCAATTATCTAATGTAATCCTCTGTGCTACACTCACTCTGCCAACCTAGGGAGAGCAACGGACTGACCTCATGCTTCCTTCTATGCATGAGGAGTCCAAGCCGCTTCTTTTCACCTGACAGGGGGTAGTCTCCCCGGTTGGACGCAGCACAGGGAAGGAACACGCTATCAGGCACCCCAGCTGGCCAGGGGGAGGCAGTATAGAGACCAGGTTTACTGCATATTTTTTGTGCAGTTACCTACACTGCAACAGCATTTGTCACCAATCAATTTACCAAAGCTTGATATAGAAAAGTTTTTTTTACAAAAACAAACGTATTTTTCATTTCACTACACCTTTAACCCTTTGTCGTACCTTCATAAGTAGGAAAACACCCAGAGCCAGGTGGGGCAGATGCTCTGATGATAGCCACTCCCCCCCAGGGTTTGGATCCAGCTCCACCGTGGCATTGTGGGATTGAGAGTTCCACGGTCTGTTGTCTATCAGGGAGACGAGGAGCTGCTTCATGGTGTACTGCAGGGAGAAAACACCACACATCATTTTCAAAAATAAATAAAATACTCAGAGGCCTATATCTTGTGCCACCAATTTATACCCCTTAATTATCCCTAAACTTATTTGCCTTTTTTACCATTTAGAAAAACCTTTTAAAATAGTTCAAATAGCCAAATCTACAAGCTCACAACGTGTCAATGTAGATCGGCTAGTTATATTGTCATGCCCCTCTCCTCTGCCTTTGCATTTGAACTGTGACGCTCCAAACCACTGATGGACTAATATTTGGCACGACCATTTATAGCGTAACCATTTATGGCATGACAATATACTACTAGTCCTTATTAGGTTTCGGACTTTTCTGTCGTTTCAGTATGTTCTGTATAGGTCATTGGACTTATATTAAGATATTTCTGTATTTTCTGTATTGGTCATGATCTTATTAAGATCATTATGTTTCTGTCTTTTAAGTATGTTCTGTATTGGTCATGTGTTCTGTTTGCTTTGGGTTTTCTGTTATTGCCTTGCTTTGTGTATCTTATTTTGTAGTATTGTTCTGTGTCTTCCTGCCTCCCCTTGTTTGGTGTTTCCTGTTCTGTCTTACCAACCTGATTATTGTTGCCTTTAGTCACCTGTGTTCTGTTTGCCTGTTAGCCTATCCTGTCCTGTGTTTGATTTGATTTTGAGTTAACCTGTGTCCTGTTACCCTGTCTATTTAAGCCCTGTGTTTGCATTGTTTTCTTTTTGGTCTGTAGACCTATGTCAAGTGAGTCTGTAGGCCTATATATTATTCTGAAAGCCTTATCTACCTTTGTTTTGCTACTAGTCTAGTATAAGGGTTAAGGTGTGGCACAGGATAGGACCCTCAGTGTAAAATTGTACATTTGTAACTCTTGAGAGTATACAGACAGATAACCAAAAGCCCACATAAGGGTCCATTTGGTTAAATTGGAGATGACTCCTATACAGTAGGTGGCAGGATAAGCAAGTGAAATTGGTAGTGATGAAACAAAGCAGACACTATTCGAACTGGAACACATGCTGATAAAAAGATGAGTTCTGTCAGTTCTCTGTCCTGATTTTCTGTTAACTTGGATTTGGTTTACTGGATTATAGAACATTTTTATAATTCTTTGATTGCATATTTATATTATCCAAATTTCATGTAGAGTATAAACACTCAGGTTTATTGACACAAATAATCTCCCCCACCTTAGAAGCCATATATTGACCAGCAGAGTGGGGAAACGTCACAGATGCGAGGATAAAGGCCACCATGGCTGAGTACAGACCTTTCCTGGTGAGACACATTCAAACACAAATGCATCAATGTTATTGCCAGGGCATGTCTTCAGAATGATCACTCATACTCAAGTTATTCAAGTGTAAAGTTTACTCCCTGAGTCCCTTAACTGAATTATCAGAAATAACAAACTAATCCATTTCATTTTCAAAATGACTTCATCCATCATATCACAACATCATCTCTTGGCAAAGTGTTTACACAGCGTGGCTCTGTAGAAGGCTGCATGTTGTCCGGACTCCGGAGCTAATCTCACAGAAGTGATCAGCACCATAGTTCTTGTGCATGCAGCCAGTGGGCCAACTTGGAGTATCTCCAAGAATGTTTTCCACATTATGTATTAAATGTATTGAAATATTAACATTAATAATTTCATAGCATCAATAGGGCTTACATTGGTTTGAATGAATCCTTGTCCAAATGAGTCATGTCAGATGACAGATGGCACAGGCTGGCCTCATGAAGTTCAAAATCAGCATGAAATCACACTGACTGACACAGTCACACACGCATGTTGATCTCCAGTTTCACATGATCTAAACTAATCTTATCTTAATGAGCTTTATAAGTAGCAGAATCTCTGCAGAATAAGAATTTCTACTCTGATAAAGCACTTAATAACTGTGGTTGTTTTGATTTTTGTTTTTAAATCACTAGAACAAATTAGCAGGGGATCAAACCTGCCCTAGCTGTGCCAGTTTAAGGGGGCAAAACAATCTGAACTGTTCAAGCTATAAATGGATTATCCTCAGGATTGATTCATCACTGCACTCGTATTGTCCTCTCAGAGGATGAAAATTATCTCTCACTCTGTCGTCAACATCCTAATCAGGAGTGGCTTGGTTTTGGTGAAGTGCAGAATCCAGCGGTGACAGAAAAGATAGACACAGCTTACAGCTCCACACAGCAACCTTTATATGAGAGACAGAAGCAACCACAAGACTGAGACCCCAGGCTTATTCAGGGTTTGATTTGTGAGAAGAAACAGAGGGGACATTTTACGTAACCGCTTAGACTTAAACCCTATATGCACTTCATTGTACAACAAATAGCTAAATTAGCCGATCTATAAAAACGCAATGCATTGTGGTGTGTTGTGAGTTTGTACTGCCTACAACAGTATAGGCCAGTCATGTGGAGCAGGGGGCTATAGACAGTAGGGTGCATGGTACAAGCAGGAATTAATTATATTTACTAGTAACAGCCTTTCTCTTGTCTATGAAAATGTATAGTCAATTATAATTGAGTATTTTAGATAAGCTTACAAAAGGTATAGCATTTAAATGCAGACAATATTATTGTTCAACTGTACCCTTGTGAATAATCTTACCCCAGTGAAGCAAAGAGCAGAATCTCTAGTGGATAGAAAGGTAAGGCATCCGAGAGATCCGTTTTGAACAATGCCTCAAGAGTCTCTGTGGACAGAAAACGAATTAGAGTCACTGTACTGAGCTCTCCCGTGGCCTTTTCCAAATCAAATCATCCTCCACTTTATTGCGTTTATCTTATTGTTCCTTATAGTCTATCAGCTTAAACGCCCCTGCCGATATTCCCAAAACCCAATCACCCGTGTCATTGCCATCGCCATGACAACATAATTAAGACAGTTTTTATTGGATTTCCATTTGACTTGAGAGAGCTAGAAAAACCATGTCAATGAGTCGGGTCAGGCATTATATGACCGCATCAGTGAGCAGACATAAGGGGCATATGTTGCGAGCAGGTATTATAATAATGTCAGGAGACAGCGCTCACCTCTCTCCCCGCTCCAGACGGAAAGGAGACGGAAGGTCAATGCGCCGCAGGCCGCCGAGAAGAAACACGGGCAGTAGTCCCTCAAGGCAAAATGTGAGCACATGACCTCGACGCTGAACAACACACCTACACGGAGAGAGGAAGAGATAGGGAGTGGGTGATCACTTTGTATAGAATATTAATATAATATTAATAGGCCTACAGTACGACCACATCTCACCAATCCTGGCATCCCTGCATTGGCTCCCAATCACTTTTAGAGTTGAGTTTAAAATCTTACTAATAACTTTTAAGGCCATCTCTGATCTGGCCCCATCCTACATTTCTGACCAACTCAAGCCCTATATGTCCCACAGCGCACTAAGGTCCCCAGACAAGGCGCTCTTAGAAATCCCAACTTCTAAGTTGAAAACAAAAGGTGACCGGGCCTTTGCCCTCAGAGCCCCAACTCTTTGGAATGCCACTCCAAGGAACAGCAATGTCCGTTTTCACCTATGCACCTATGTGACTACCTATGTGACGTTAACCTACCTATGTGACTATGAGCACCAGTATGACTGTGAGTACCAGTAGGGGCGCTGTTGTGCCAGAAACAGAGAGAGGGAGATAGTGCTGCACTGTTGCCTGCTAATGAGAGAGAGAGAGAGAGAGAGAGAGAGAGAGAGAGAATTGCACCACTCAGTTCACACGGGTGTGATTTATTTATTTATTTATTGTAAACTGCTGTTTATGGTGTGCACTGCATTTGTTCTTATTCTTTGTAAAGCACTTTGTAACCTCGTTTTGAAAGGTGCTATATAAATACAGGTTTATTATTATTATAATATTAGATGCAACATTCTGTCATCAGCTATGGGATAACAGCCTGTCATCTTACTTGGGTATATTGTTTATTACATTTCGGAGAATTCCACGCCCACAAATTTGTGCCCATGGAGCGCACAATTTTGTGCGCCAGTTCAGGTGGCCAAGTCATACACCGTGATAAATGCGAAGTATGCAGAGCGGAAGTGCCGTTCACGCCTGATCTTTGTCGCCGTGATACGTCACTGTCTTGACCTCTGCGTCAGTCATCAACCCAGCATTGTGGGGTCTGCGACTACTGGCCAATCACAGCATGGCTTTCCTACACCCAGCTTTTGCCATTCTCTCGCTCGGTGTTGAAAGTGCGAAAGTGTGAAAGAGTCCTTTTCTGTATCAAATCGAACAAGGGAAAGGTACCCAGCTCGGACAAAAGACTTTCTCACAGGGGTGCATACGTTGGTTAGACATACTAACAGTCTGACAGGCATTAGTCCGACAACACTGTGACTCCCGACATGCGTGGCCGGTTAAAACTAACCTGTGGCTCCCGACATGCGTGGCCAGTTAAAACTAACCTGTGGCAGGTTAAAACAAACCTGTGGCTCCTGACATGCGTGGCAGGTTAAAACTAACCCGTGGCTTCCTGTGAGGTTATGTTTAGGGTTTGGATTTTGGGTAGGGTCAGACTGTTAGTACGTCAGACCCAAACACATGCACCCACTGGTGGAGATTATAGTTGTTTACAATTGCCAGCTGTAGAGATTAAAATATGTAAAAATATGTTGTTCCAGGGAACCCCCCAGAAGCAAAGATATGAGTTAAAAGAATATACAGTATATTCAAAGAATTGTGCCACATTTTCTCGATTTTTCAAAAATAGACCTACAAGCTCATAGCGCGGCACTCGGTGTCGCGCTATGAGCTTGCCTTGTAGATCTGCTATTTTTCAATAGCTAAAGCATAACATAAGGCTTAAAACACCATAAGGGGTTCCCGCCAAGATTGTCATGTCTACCCAAATAAAAAGAGATCTCCCTACTGACGTGTCTGTACAGCAGTGGTTCCCAAACTTTGTCATGTCAAGGACCCCCAAATTGACACTAATGAACCCGTGGACCCCCATTTGAAAATATATGCTAGGGACCCTTATATTATGGTTGGGCCCATAAGAAAATAAATTAATTTCAAGGACCCCCAGTTTAACATGCATTAGTCTACGGACCACCCATTTAATGGCATTTCTATCTCTGGGACCCCAATTTATATTGGGCAAATCATATCTTCATCCCAATATTAAGGACCACCCTAGTCTTTGCATTGATTCTGCAATATTATTATTTTTCTGAATTGTTTCCACACAGTTGTAACCCATACATACTTTGAATGTAGATGTCACCACACAGAGATAGATCTGATCGACTGGCTAATGGAGACTCTTTTTAACTCATCAGTATAGAGTAGACAGAGGACAGATTTGTGTTTTACATAAAGGTGAACTATAACCACAACAGTTTAATTACCAGGTATACTATTTTATATACCATTACTGCAGTAACCAGTTTAATAATAACCTTATTTATTTTAGCTCTGTACAGAATATATGTTATTTAAACAGCAAAGTTATAGTATATTGTTTGGTAATAAAAAAAACAATAACCAGACACTAGTCTTAGCCTACCGTATACTACCTTATCAACCACCATTGGCACTGATCATAATACGAAGTTATTATTATATTAAAATCACTTGGCAGTTTCCCCTGCGCGTTTAATGATTTTAATTTCACATCATTTCTAATTAGTGAATCACTAATTAGAATCACTAATTCTAATTAGTGGCGTTTGTTCCAGTGAATGGAAATCTTAATGCTTCAGCTACAATTACATACATTCCAGACAACTGTGCTTCCAATTTTGAGGCGACGGTTTGGAGGAATGCCACGGCGCTTGCTGTTTCAGAATGACAATCCCCTGTGCTCCCCCCGCATCCCCAATTCCCCACACAGATATGGCTTGTTTAGATGAATAGGGAAAATAACCTGACCGACCTGCACAGAGCCCTGGCCGTGACATTTTATTTCTGCCATTTTATGCTTTATTTCAGATGCTATAGGTCAGTGTATAGAGAGACGGCAAACCAAGGGCAGAGAGATAGGGGAGAGACGTGCAAGACGGGCTAATTCAAACCCGGGTCCTCACATGGTCTCCTCTGTGCACTACTAACTGGCTGAGCCACCAGGCAGGCATGCAGGCACCCGCCGAGACCTGACCTTATACCCCTTTCGAACAATGGAATTGGAATGCCAAATGCAAGTCAGGCCACATGAAGTGTCAGTCAGACCTGGAAGCAAACCGCAGCATCAATGTTACAACTAGAGAGAAATCATCCCAAAATAGTGGAGAATGTTCTAGTAGTAGTGGAAGCTACTGATTTGCTTCCATTGAACCACAGGAGCTTCAATGAGGTCAGGCACAGATTAGACCTGGCTCACATTTGCCATTCCAATTCATTCCAATGGTGTTTCGGGTTCAAGGGACATTTCACCACTGGAAGACTGCACTCAATGTTAATAGTATTTGTAGTAGATAACAGTAGCGCAATTTGAAATTTGCATCCTACGGCCAGAAAAATAATGAAGTCTGTGTGTTTGACTAGGGTTTGACTGGATTGCTGAATTCCTACAATGACCATAATGCTTTGGTGCACTCCCCATCCTTTGGAGAGGGGGAGGCCATAGACATATAGGCCTACTGTATAAAGGCTAGATGGCTCAAGGCGGAGTCTCCAACGTAGCGGCCATCTTGGCTCGGTGCTACAGTACAGTATGTTCTATTTCAGCTCAAACAAAAATACTAATAACTCGCTCAAATCTTGACGCATTTACAAACAGGTTGGTTTATTATAAACATTATGATTCAGTTATGATACGTTATTATTCAGGATGCTTATCTGCTTAATGTTATTTTATTTATTATATGAACGTCATATAAAAGCATTTAAGTATGCTGACGTCTCTGATGTTTATAACAAACCAAACCATTTGAAAATCGGTTGAAAACTGAGCAAGTTATGGTTATTTAAAAAGTGCATGCCCCATAGACACAATGTTATGCTGCCCCGAAGTAAGATGGCCGCCACGTAGCGACATCGCTCTCCATGGCCAGCAGCCATCTAGTGAGCCAGTGAGCCATCTGGCCTTTCTTATATATATCTATGGGGGAGGCTGCGTGGAGGTGTGACTTGTAGTCCAGGAAGGAAGTGAGACCAGATTTTCATGACAAAATTACTTGACTAAAATATCTAAAATGCATTTGTTCTTATTCTTTGTAAAGCACTTTGTAACCTCGTTTTGAAAGGTGCTATATAAATAAAGGTTTATTATTATTATTATTATAATATTAGATGCAACATTCTGTCATCAGCTATGGGATAACAGCCTGTCATCTTACTTGGGTATATTGTTTATTACATTTCGGAGAATTCCACGCCCACAAATTTGTGCCCATGGAGCGCACAATTTTGTGCGCCAGTTCAGGTGGCCAAGTCATACACCGTGATAAATGCGAAGTATGCAGAGCGGAAGTGCCGTTCACGCCTGATCTTTGTCGCCGTGATACGTCACTGTCTTGACCTCTGCGTCAGTCATCAACCCAGCATTGTGGGGTCTGCGACTACTGGCCAATCACAGCGTGGCTTTCCTACACCCAGCTTTTGCCATTCTCTCGCTCGGTGTTGAAAGTGCGAAAGTGTGAAAGAGTCCTTTTCTGTATCAAATCGAACAAGGGAAAGGTACCCAGCTCGGACAAAAGACTGTCAGTGGCCCTTTCTCACAGGGGTGCATACGTTGGTTAGACATACTAACAGTCTGACAGGCATTAGTCCGACAACACTGTGACTCCCTAAAAACACATACTGTATTGCACACATAAAAACTCCAGGAAAGTGTTTCTTGTGTCCTAAAAAAGATCATTAAAATAAGATCTGGCTGCAAAAGGGGTGAAGTGGCCTCTTAAGGTCAGGGCTTTGTGAAGCCAGTCAGGGTCTTTATCACTCAGACAGAGGGACTAGAATCAACCGTCCTGAACAAAGCTCTATTCTTTATACTGTATGTATGTTGGCTGTTACTGTTATTTTCTTGCTTCATTTATACTCTGGTTTACGACGGTGTATACAAATCAGGCTTTACTCACCACTGATAGGAGCTCCAAAGCAGCTTGCTACACCAACAGCAGCAGCAACAACCATCATTTGTCCCTCAATGTTCTTTTTCTCCTATAACAGACATGCAGTTCTGTAGTGTTATAACTACTAGTCCTTACCCGTTGTGAAATATTTGCCCCCGGGTGCGTTTGTAATTGACTAATACATTAATTAATAATCCTTAATGTGTCAAATCGAAGAAAAAGGGCTTCGTTACGCCCTCCATATTCATCTGGTCAAATGTGTGAAAAGTGGGAGTGATTGGTGTAAGGAGTTACGGCACTGTTTCTGACAGACACACACACACACACACGGACACACACTCAGACATTGTTAGAATTATAGTATGATAAAGGGAATGCTGTAAAATTATCACAGACATCATATACGATTCGCTTTACACTATATGCTGAAATGGGGTTAAATTAATTATTATTCTCTGATGTCATGCCTCCTTATCTTGAATGAGGGTGCAGAGATGGCTCAGGTACGATCCCACCATGGTGGACAGATGCACAAAGGGACCCTGGAATGGACATACAACCATGTCAGAATTTATGTATATACAGATATATACTTTTTTCGTTCCGTTTCCAATCCTGATACCACAATGTCTGTCTTAGCCGATACCGATACCGAATACCGATACCAGTGTTGTGATCTCGTGTTGTGTTTATAGCTATCTAGCTATATATCTCGTATTGTGTTTATAGCAGACTCCTTATATGTGCACTTGCAGTTTGGGCAACTCGAAAGCAAACTCCACATGCCCCAACATTTTATTTACCTGCCATAGTGTCAACCCCTTACCCCTGTGTCGGATCGGTGGTTACTAGACTGGCATATTCACCGATACCGATATGCACCGATATGACAAATAAGGACCGATACCACTACTTTCCCAATACCGATACAGTATTGGGACATCTCTAATACAGATATAGATATAGATATCTATTTCCAGCACACATTAGTAAATTGTTCTTTGTACAATAATTGTTTTTCCCACCGCTGTGGATGAGATGTGTCACAACGAGAATTGTCTCTACAGATGTGACCGCCTTGCAGGCACATGGTAGGCTACTGGGTAACAGTGAAACTGTTCAGAGCACCTGGGAAGAGTGTACTCCACTGCTAGGATGAGCTTTTCATGAACATTGGCCATTTTATTGACGTCAAACAACAGGAAGTGATGAAAACAACTGTTAACTCACTCCGGTGATGTTATATAAATCATGTTTACATGTTTATGTTGGGAAGAATTGGGAATACATGCTGTTTTAGAAGCAATAAAAAATACCATGACCCTCTCTGTCACTCAAGTAGGCCTATCGTGTTCAGGTTATGCGCTTATCTGCATGTGGGACAGCCTTATAGATTAGTACTAAACAGATTTATTTGCTATTATGCAACCCTTTCATAATCAATGAACCATCAAAGTAGCAAATGTAAAATGTCCTACCTCCCTTGTGCACACACTCAGTGTTCAACACACCTTCAGGAGTCCTTGATGTGACCATGACCCTTGTATATCATAGCACTGTTTTGGAGTAGGCTACCTCTTAATTCCCACTCTCTTGATAAGCTTCAATGTGATATTTTAGCTTTTTGCACTTCTTGCCTATTGTCTAATAATTTTGAAGTGAAGGATTTAGCTCCATTTCATACTGTTGATCACATATTTTATTGGGTTGGAGAAGATTAAAGCACACCTTGCAAATTAAGCTCATTATACATTTTATAGGTCTCAGCAGCCATTTCTTGCATTGTTGCGAGCAGCTAAGGATACTTGAGAACCCTTATGTATGTGAATGCAATTGCAAACCCTATTATTTTTCCTTTGCTAAATAAAATATGTATGTAGCCCATTTGAATTCTTTGAGTCTGTTACCTTGGTTTGTCTTGAGGAATGTGACAAAACAATAATGATCTGACTAATATAAGTCACTTTTATTACAATGTCATTTAAATAATTTAACCTGCAACCTTTTATTGAAGAGAGAGATAATTGTCATAGGGCCATGACAAATTGAGGAGGACGCAGCAGTAGCAGTGACGTCAAGACTGTAAATTAGTTGAAATAGTTTGAACAATCTGTCTCGCCGGCTAGACAATATGTTACATGTCGACCGGCAAGTTCTTTTTCTGCTTCAGTGGGCACTTTATGCTGGAGGCATCCACTGATGATTTCTTTCACCTGTCTCTGCAGAATCCATTTGGAGACATTCCAAGCTCTGGCCAAAAGAAAATGAATTTATGTTCCTTACCTGACCCCACTTGCCGTCTGCATTCATCAATTTGTTGTTGTTGGTTGGAATGTATAGTGAAAATTGTCCATCTACAAGGTCTACAATGTTTTGGGGCGGTTTTATGCCGTTATATATTTTTTGGGAACGTTCCCAAGGTGCCCATATGGTAGATTACCCTTATCATCTGCTATTGAAACATGTGATGGCGATATGAGGTTTCTGCCTGACCACAACAAATTTCTCATTTAATTTGTTTCACTCGTACTGTAAGTACAGCAAAATAGTTCCCCCTTACCACAAAACTGTGGGATATGGAAAGACTGTAAGATATACAATTATACAAATGAAAACCCTACACAGAACAAATTTCACTCTGTCAACAATAATATTAACAGAATTTATCCAGCAGACTCTGGCTTGTGGTTTATAAGGCACAACTGTGCCTTACCATCACCATCTATTATGGTGCTACGGTGCCCAGCTGTAAAAAAATGTTTTGGATGGATGGGATAAAAGATAATGCTAATAATATAATATAACGTGAATAAAATAAATAAAACAAATCTGGAAAAAGGTAGCGTACCACCTTGCCTAGGAACACGGTGCTGCCAGCTGCAAGTGTACAGATGAGGCCCAGAAACTTGGCAAACATGTTGGTAAGAGACAGATAGTGGGGCATTTCCATACCAGACAGCATGGTCCTCACCTCTGGAACCCCAGAGCCTTGAAGAAACACCAAAAAGTATGCTTCAAATTTCATGCCATCCATACAGTAAAATCCTCAGTGTTAAAGGAGAACCCCTTTTGGTGTTTTAAGCATTACGTTATACTTTAGCTATTGAAAAATAGCAGATTTACAAGCTCGTAGCGTGGCACTCAACTTGTACATCTGCTATTTTTTTTTTATCGTGAAAATGTAGCGCAAATTTGGAATATTATATTATATGAGCATGTGCGGTACCACTGATACAGAAACATAGGCTTTTCAGAAAACTGTCATGATTTAGAAGACACTTTGTAGAATCGAGCTCAGGTCTAAATGGATTTAGCCATTTTCAGCCTCATCTTCATATAATTGGCCCTTACTATATGGTAATTATAAGATGCAATTTCCGTCTACTCACTCTTATCTCTCATTGTTGGGCCATGGACAGTTCAAAAACCTGACTAGTGACTACCAATGACATCATCAATGAGAGTTCCAATACAGCCTTTCTCTTCTCCGAAAGTTAGCATGCTGAAAAATAAATGCAATCTTGTTTGAAACAACCAAACCTGCCTTTCTAAACACGATGTCACTGGTAGGCAGCTTTCTGTATACTGTCCACAGCCCTCCTCTGAGACAGAGTGAATTGACAGGAATGGTGCCATATCTTATAATCATTAGTGGGGAGTCGGACATAAGAAATGGTGGAGTGGTAACTCTGAGAGTTTCCAATGGATAAATGAACACTAAGTATTTGACTGTGCAACTCAGAACTTTATAAATAGAAAAAGATGACTTGAAGATATCAACATTGCACGTACAATTATATAGTCAAATCAGTGATTTAACTCTGAGATAGGCTATAGTAGTAGATATGCCCACTGAAATGTCAATTATTGCTGCTTGGTAAATGTCATGTGCAGCCCAAAATTCTATATATTTATATTTGACATATCCACACTCACGTATGTTTGACTTTTTGTCCCCTTTTGCCTACACATATCTCATTTTAAATGCCTCTTGGAACGATAAGAGAACTTGTGAATTCTCTATATGCCATGAGCTCATTTTAGAAGGAGAAGTATGTTATCATGTCAGTTGTAATAGCTGCTGCAGGGCAGATTAGGTAAAGATTAGGTAAAGATTTTTTTTACAGTGAAAGGCTCATTTAACGACGCTCAGTCATACGAACCTGTGGAGAATGGACAGATGTTGTGAGAGAAAGATGCAGAGAGCGCGCACAGCGCTGCCGGGTAGAGAGTCCAGCAGAGGAACTGCAGCAGACAATGACCCTCCAGCTGAACGTAAAGCCACTGATGAGCTACAGGTGGAGAGGGGATGAGAATGAGAGGGAGGGGTGGAAGCGAGGGATAAAGATCGAGAGAGAGAATGATGGAGAGTGCGAGAGAGAGAGAGAGAGAGAGAGAGAGAGAGAGAGAGAGAGAGAAGAGAGAGAGAGAGAGAGAGAGAGAGAGAGAGAGAGAGAGAGTGTGTGTGTGTGTGTGTGTGTGTGTGTGTGTGTGTGTGTGTGTCTCTGTCAGTCAGTCAGTCATACCTCTCAGCAGTTTGGCTACACTCAGGTCCATGAGGAAGCTGAGGAAAGCGGTCAGAATGCCCAGAGCAGCAAAGCCATACCATTCTATTTTTCCCAGCATTCCCAACACACTCCTCGTCCTCAGCATACAGCCTACACATACACAGTCACACATTGTTAGTGTTAGTTAGTTAGTTAGTTAACTTAGTTAGTTACCACACCATTGGTCACAATTTCAAGGCCCACTTGTACTCATAGCTAAAATGTCAGATCTACATGAGCTTTTATAGATCTGAATAATGATTTTATTTCTCGGCTAGAATTTTGTTTTGTGTTTTAAAGATTTGGTTCAGATCTGATAACAATGACGAGGACTATATCTAAATGATTTGACATCTCAGTCATGTAAAAGGCTCAAGTTGTTTCATGTCTTGCTTTAGTTGTTCAAGGTCAAAATAACATGATGAAAGGTGAGAACCGGTGCACATGTTTAGAAGACACAATAATGGCGAAGGTTTTCTCGAATGTAACTAATCTGTACCTTTGACAAGCGTGCGGGTCCATTGCCATGGTTTCTGTGCTTTCCATGGATCAATGAGGTGAGGGCGGTCATTACGTGTTGTCTGGCTTAGATTGTCCCGCTTCAAGAGGTTCACATTCACACTGCTTTCAGGTCCAGAAACCACCTCGACGCTCTTCATTTGGCCTTGAACTGTTTACGACCACGTTAATAACATCATGTATGTGCAGACAGACACGCACGCACGCACACACGCACACAGCACATATACTATGTTTATTCATTGTAGCCTATTAAAAGCTTTCTTAATTGTGTTGTGCAACAGTATTGAACTAAAGGTACTAAAGATGGAGTGTTGTGATTTCTTTCCCTCCCTAAAACATGATCATCAGGTACTATGGTTATACTAGGAGGAAGATTTATTTCAAAATAGTGTAGGCTACAGAAAGTGTAAAATTATGTTATGTGGCCACACCCACCAGTTCATTAAGTATGGTCTGGACCTTAGCACCACCCACCTGAACTTAAGCCTCGCCCACATCTGTTGTTGTATGATAATGTGGGAGGGGTTATGACGTCACTAAAATGGTGTTATTTCTATTGGGCCGTTTGACTCAAAGGCTTTCAGCTTTCAGGAAGAAACCAAAAATACACAGGGAAGACATATTTCAATATTATAACCACACCTGGGGGTCTATTAGAGTAGGCTAATGTTAACTCTATAGACACAACTCTATAGACACAACAGAAAAAGAACAAAAATCACGGCACCCCATCTTTAAGTGAATAGACCTGTACGTGCCCATCGCAGACTCTCAGTCGGCCACCGGCCTACTTGGGAACGATGCAACTTGGGAACCTAATGATATATGTTGTCATAGCACCCGTTTTAACTGTCAGTCGGTGTCCCACATGGTGATCTGTGTATGTGCCTGTGTTTGAAGACTGCAAACTGACTGTGAAAAGTGGTTAAGTAATCAATTGGCAGGTGGCTGTGAGAAGTGGGCAAACTGAAAAGTGTACTTGGCAATCAATTCGGCCCACTGGCAGAGCCTGATTGGTTGAGCCTCAATTGGCTGAGGCAGAGGCTGCAAATTGCACAGGTGAAAGGATCGAGTTGGACTCATTAGGCCCACTGGTAGAGCCTGGCCCAGGTGAAAGGAGTTGGCCTCATTAGGCCCACTGGCAGAGCCTGACCAGAGCCTTTTGTGGTGGTTCTGGAGAACTGTGGGTCCGACCGACGCTATACTGGGCACTGCACTCCCTGCGGGGGTGTGGATTGCGTGTGTCGAAGACTCGAATGTGAAGTCAGTGGGTCAAACGGTTCTCGAGTACGTGCATTACACAGACGCACACATGCATGCAGACAGAGACGTGGCGCATTTATATGTTAAAAGGATCAAGCTCTATGCTCTGATAGCGTAATCAGTGATATAGTATACAATATAGACTATAGAGTGTTTGTTCAGTAACAGCCTCAGGCCTGTCATCACCCTAACCCTAACCTTCCACGGGGCAGCTCACCTAAACCTAATCTTAACCCATGTCTAACCAATGACTAGTCTAAACTAATATGCTCTTTGGTAAACAGAAAATACCTGTTCAGGTGGGACACCAATTTCATCCAATCAGGAAAGAGAACCCATTTATCAGTGTCAATTTTATAGTGCTCCAGTTCAAGAGCTCTTTTTTTGTTTTTGAGGGATACAGGTTTAATGTTTGTCTTTAGTTAAATGTTTGTTTTGTAAACACCATTGACAATGAAGGGAAAATTTACGTCATAATGTGCCTCATTACGTCATATTGTCTCTTTATTGTTAATGGCGTTTAATGTTTGTGTTGGCACCATTTGTTTTACATAACCATTACATCACCTAATCAACATGAGTTAGAATTTAATATATTAGCGCCCCTCACTTAATTCACACGGGTGTGATTTTTGTTAACGAGCTGGGCAGACGGGGAGACCCGAAGTAACAGTTATTTTAACCCAAAACAATCACACCTTCAACCACTTTAGCACTATTTTATGCATGGTGGTGTCACACTGCGGAAAAAAACAGATGCAAGATTGAAAGTCGTAATTTATATAGCTACTGTTCATTTTTATGTAATTCTGCATCTTTTCCAAATAAAGCAGTGCTATAACCATTATCAAATAACTATGGGGACTCACCTTGAAGTTGCTTTTGTGTGCTGTGTGTGTGTGCATGTGGCTGCTTTCTATTGCCAGAACTGACCTCTCTGAAGGAATTAGCATATAGACATTATGGGAGGGCATATTATTTTAACTCTTTGAAGGAACATTGGTGAATGTCTGAAACAGACTGTGTGGACAGTATATGGGTCTGGTTTTCACATCTTTGTTTGTGTGTATGAGCACGGAATGTGATGTGATGATTTGATTGGCTGAGCACGGAATTTGATATATGATGACCTATGATGTATGATGAAAAGAGCACCCCTCACTTCACAGTGTAATTGTTTAAAAGTGGCGATTAGACATTCCTGGAACGGATGATATCATTACGTCATGTTGTGGTCACTGGGTATAGGCCGTATAAAATTATGATCGCAGGGAATTATTTAGGGTACATGTACTCTTAATTCGGTTGTGGTTCCAGCCTGATGACTACAAACCAGTGATTACAACATGACGTAAAATATAATCCGCTCCCGACCGGATCATAAACGCGAAAAAGCTTCCCAGGCTAATGGTGAACAAGCCTAAAGGAGTCAATCATAGCTGCAGTGTCAAATTAAGCACAGCTTGACACACTGACACTGCATCTATGATTACATACTGCTGGCCTATCAGGGCATATGGCTCTATAGGCAGTTATATTCCAGATATCACATTCTATAGTGCTTGCCAAGAACTTTTATTTGATGTTGTAATTATTATCTAATGGTAATATTTGACATATCGTTGCTGTCGGGTGGAAACCTTGCACGTCCAAAACCATTCCTTTTATATTTAAAATAAATGTTAAATATATCTAAAACGAGATAGTCTGGAACTTCCGGTGCAGATGATTTATCTCCAAGGAGCGGGTACAAACCGATTCCAACAGCAAAAAAGTCTCACTTTGACTAGTGGGCTCTGATTGGTCACCCACAACTCTGGGGTGAGCGCAATGTAATTCAAACTGAGAAATCTATAGCCTATACTTAATAGGCTGCCATCCTGCCATTAAGTTAATGACATGCCACCCCGTTGCCACGCTGCTTTTTCAATGCAAAATGCCAACATGGCCACCTTGTGAATATGGTCTATTGCATACATGTCACGCACAAAAAATTGCAGATCTACATCTACACCGCACAGAATGCCTTGTGCGGTGATGCGTTGTGAGCTGCTCATGTAAGCATATCAATTTACAATTTACAATTTACAATTTAGGCATTTAGCAGACGCTCTTAATCCAGAGCGACTTACAATAATCAGGAACAAAAGCATGGGAATACATCACAAAAGCATTTATCATAAAACATGCGTAAGCTAAGAAAGTAACAGTGGAATATCTATATTATGAGACTATACATATAAGCTATATATATACTACTATGCTATACAGTACATATGTACTATGGCGTGCTATGACTATATACAATGCAATTATAGTGCCGTCTACATAACATGCTATAAGTCTGTATCAGATGCTATCTAAGTCTACAGAAATGCTATCTAAGGGGGTAGGGTAAGCGCTATGGGCCATATCCGGCTATAGCATTTCAATCAGTGAGTTTGCTTTATTCATTCAAGTTTTATTTATTCTCGAATTACACTGAGTAATCATTGTCAAACTCATTGTCAGTGTCGTTGAGTAATACAATCACATAGAAAAACATCACACAATACATCAGAATCAGGATCAGGAAAAGAAAAACCAAAAGGTATACATGTGAATTACATAGGTTTACAAATAGAAAGCTAAGACAAAATTCAAAATGATCTAAAAACTGTTACATGTTGTGGGGGTCTGTATGCTCACCAAGGTTTTAAAACGACTCAAGGGTACCAATGTGGTCAATTGTAATGTCATTTGCAGGTCATCCCATGTATTAGGGCCACAGCAGCTAAAGGCAGATACCAAGTTCAGAGTTAACTTTTGGTACCTTGAATTTTGGGAAATGACTTGACCAGGTGTGGTAGGGTTCAGAGTCCCATTTCAGAAAAGGTGAGATTATTTAGGACAATATCCAAGCATAGCTTTATACAAGAACAGGTGCCAATTGCAGTTCTCGTCTAATGACAGGAACACTGCCTCAACTACCCTCTTTCTGCTAATGACAGGAAAGCTATAGCTTTATTTCTATACAAAAAGCCAATTTAATCAAAAGGTGAAAATTGGATTGGTGAGCCTACTGGACATTGTGGTAAACAAATAGAGAATGGACAATTTACCGAAAGTCTGCTACAATAGATGGGTATGACCAGAATGTCACTCATAACAATGACGCTCTCAGATTGATTCAGTTGAAAAGATCACGGAGTGCTCAGACCCTTCGAGTGACAATTTGAAAGAGCAGCCTGCCCAAGAACAAAATAATAGTGGCAGCCAAAGCACTGTGGGTCACCTCTCCAAGGTGAAGGCAATCATTGGCCTTATATGCGAGTGCACACACATGCACATGCACACACTCGCGCACACGCACAGAAAGAAACACCTCTGGGTTTTCACAACTTTTATAGTTTCCATGGATACAGCACAATGTGGTGAAAACAGACCCACAGGGATGGATTCAGAAGAAATTCTGTACATATATATTTGTATTTGTATGCAACTGAATAACCTTTACCACTAAAATCCTATTTCATAATTTAATACAAAAAGATCGTTGCTAAAAATATATTAGCTCACTGATCATTCCCACCAACTTTTAAGAAAGGCACATTATGATAATTTAATAATTATACATTTGCCATGCCTCATTAGTGGCAGGTTAATAAGTCAGTAACAGTGAGCCAACAAGCTACAGTACTTAAAAACCACTTATGGGCTCTGATAGGCCCCCCTGTTGTTTTCGCTATTCGCTAAATATCTTCGCTGAAAATAGATGATCTACAAGCAAACAGTGCATGTTGTGAGCTTGTAGAGTGGCTATTCCTGCTGTATGTTAGCTCCAGATAAGGATATGGGTTCAAGTAGTTAGGTTGTCTTAGAGCTGTTGCCTGTAACTAAAGGCCAGTCCACACCAATGCAATCCTTGCAACTTTGATTGATACATATACACAATCTGCTAAGAGGATAAAACCAAAAGCACTATTAGGCTTGTTTACATAAAGGTCCTCCGTTTTCAATTCAATCATGGACACTTTGAAATACTAAAATATCTAAATATTACCAACAACATAAAAACCCCAGGAAAGTGTTTCTTGTCTCTCAAACATCATTAAAATAAGATTGGTTGCAAAAGGGGTGACGTGTCCCTTTAAGTAGTTGCATGTTGCAAGGAGTTGCGACTGGTTGCAATGGTGTGGACTGGCCTTTATATTTCCAAACCCCCAGACACGTATGCACATTTACACACACACACACACACACACACACACACACACACACACACACACACACACACACACACACACACACACACACACACACACACACACACACACACACACACACACACACACAGGCATAGCATTTTCAATTACTTTAGTGCACTGCACACCTTGCACCTTTCATCACTACGGATGGTGGATAGGTAATATTGAGTATAACAGAACATGATAAATATCTATATAATCATTAAAAACTAGTACTACTACTACTACCAGTAAGACGTCCTGAAGGCGAGAAGCGAGCTCACCCTTTTGCATTCATCCGTCTGGGTGGCAGCAGACTGCTGGGCGAGGGGTCAGATCAACATATGGAATGAATTATGTACTGGCCATATATGGAGCGTGTCTTGAGTGTAGATTTGGTCAGATCAACATATTGAATGTCAGAACAGGTCAGCTCCAAATATGGAGATCTAAGGGTGGCAGCGGGGGCAGTTTCTTGAGTGTACAGGGTTTGATGAGGTCTGGCCATATATGGAGCATGTATTGAGTGTACAGGGTTGGAGGAGGTCAGATCAAAATAATGGAATGTCATAACAGGTCAGCTCCACATATGGAGGTCTAAGGGTGGCAGTGGGGGCAGTGTCTTGAGCGTACAGGGTCAGATGAGGTCAGATTAACATATGGAATTAATTCTGCATTGGCCATATATGGAGCGTGTCACATGGCGTGACGGACTGACTGACAGGTTTTGCAGGTTTTCATAGTAAACTGCGTCCTAGAGTCGCTACTACTACTACTACTACTACTACTACTACTACTAATAATAATAATAATAATAATAATATAGTAATAATAATAGACATCAACCAGAAGAGTCCAGAAGATCGCCCTACTAACAGCCCATAGCACCGGGATTTTTTAACAGGACATCCAGCTTGAAACTGGGACAATCTTGGACAAACTGGGATATCTGGTCAACGTGTTGGAACCCAGGCTCAGACCATGGACTGTGGCACGTACTTCTGCCTGTGCCCAGCAACATTATGCAATACATGGCAGCTGAGACCAACACAACACAAGAATAGGAGGTGTGTGTGACTCTGTTTGCGTGCATGTGCGTATATACACATAACACAAAATGGCATCTGTGACCTTTGCGGAAGTGACTCAATGTCACCAGTGAGACACAGGGATTACAGACAGCTGGTCAGATTCACTTTTAGTAGTCCCCCAGACCCCCCCCCCCCCACACACACACACAAATCCCCCGGTCTGTTTTTCTCTCGTCTCAACCGCTGTTCTACGAATTTCTACATTCCTGATCTGCTCCCAAATTCCCTAACCTTATTACGAACCCCTGTCACTATACCCCCTGCACTCACACCTCTCCTATTTCCAACATAAGCGCTGAAGACAGCTACAAATTGGTTTTTTATCTGGGCAGGAGAAATGTACTATATACTATTTTTTTTCTACCAATAGTATCCAATTATTTTTTTTAGCCCTTTTTCTCCCCAATTTTAATAGTCATTATGCCAATGAATTCCTCCCCACACACTACTGTGTGTTGTCACTTCTGTTGTACACACCTGGCTCCAGTGAGGATCGAGCCCCCACCTGGAGGACGTAGCACCTCCGTCCTACTCCTCCCACCCAACACTCCCTGCTGACAGGTGCCGCCCTCGACCGCCGGGTTTCTCCCTCGACCATGGGCCAATGGGATCTATGAACACAGAATAAATCTTCCTACTTCCGTGCAAGTTATAGAGAGGGTATGCGCATGCATAAAGTGAATGGCAGATCGAGTGGCAAATCGGAACCCACTCAAGAACACTTTGAGACCCACTGGTGTAGCAGAGTGTTTCCAGTGAGCCAACATGCACAATAGCAGCACCCTGACTCTGTTTGACCATAATGGAACAGAGCCTTCATTAGTATCATCATCTGTAACACCTGTGAAGGAAGTAGGGAAGTGGCCCCAAGTTCTTTCCAAAATGGCGTGTGTGCATATTGCTCATTGTGTTCGTATATAGACACTGGACAATGCCTGACGCACCATAGTCGATTCAAAGCTCTATAGTCTAGGCTCAGCGGTGCTGCCTGGGCAGGTTACCAATGGACTGCAGTGTACTAGAGGCCTATGTATAACTTAATTGAAAGCCTAGTAGCCTACACCGTCGTACGACAAACTTTGGTTTTCATGAGGGAGGTTGTACTGCCTGAACAATACGTTCAGGGATGGAGTAGAGAGTTGCTACTGTACGTAAATCCAACCAAGTTCTGTTCACCTGTTTTTACACTGACACATGGCTACACATATGCAGTATACCTTATTATTGTTATGTTATGTGGTGTTCTGTTAGCACAGTTTTGCAGACCTTGCATAATACAAGTTCATAATACACCTTCCAGGATGATATTATTCAGAAAATAGCTGTTTCAGAATATAACATGAGAGTTTGGTTTCACCCTACATTTGATCATACAGTCATTTTATGATCGCAAGCCATTTTCACCCCATTTCAAAATGGCTCAGTATTAGCTTTGTTGGCTGTTTTAGAGGGGTTTACTTTAAATGCTGCAGGCCTGTTATCTTGTTATCTCCACCCAGCCAAAGGCAAGGTGGTGTTTTCTACCGTGTGCGAGTCTATCTATGTGATTATCCTCAGCTAATCCTGCAAACTGCTGGACCTACAGTATCAGCGCCTTATTTCTTTAACTGTGTAACGGAAGTCATTGGCGGTTGGATTGGGCTGAAATATAAACTCTTACGCCATATACAGTACAGTATGTGACTGACTGATGTCATTGACTGGCTACATTTCCTGGTAGAGATACACATCGTATGAGAGCATGAATATCTACTGCTTTCCTTTACGTCGACAATCTCGTCATCTTCCATTAACCCCCCCAACTCTCACATTTTCCATCGCTCCTTTAACTTTCTCTCAGCTGTCGTACTGGAACACTCTCTGCCCTGACACCCTCTCAGCTCAGCCCGATCAACCTCCAACACACACACACACACACACACACACACACACACACACACACACACACACACACACACACACACACACACACACACACACACACACACACACACACACACACACACACACACACACACACACACACACACACACACACACACACACTCCCTCCCTCCCCTTCCAGAATAGCAGCCAGGGCTCTTGATTAACCCACGGGGTGGGGTGGTAAGGTGTGTTGGGAGGTGGGGGCGGGGGCGTGCAGCGTGAGGTGGTGAGTTGCTAGCGCTCGATTTAGAACGGCAACAGGGAGCTGGAGGGTTTAGGCTGATGGGGATAGAAGGATGTGACACTGTGTGCCGTCAATTATAAAAATTGGATGCCCTTTCATCCATGGTTTCAAAGGGAGCGAGCAAACAAGACTTCATTGCCATTTTTAAACGCCTTGGATTCAAATGCCTCGATTATGGTGATGGAACATTGCTGCCGTATAGACATTACTGTCTACGACAGATAATTTGTTAAATTATTCATTGATTCACATATTGGTTCTGACTTCTACAGTGGAGGTGGGGTCTTAAATTTGTCATGCCTTCCACGTACTTGTACATAAGTAATCGCTAATGGGCACTTATTTACATAAATGGATTGTATTGTTTATCTGCAGCACTGCATCACAAATGGAAAAAGTGGAGACCGGTCATAATGCGCTGTGGTTCCTATACAGATATAAATAGCTAATATATCCTCTCTCAAAGCTATGCCACCAAATCCCGAGGACGTCATTACCCGGTGATGCCTTTTGTTTTGAAAAGCATTCTTTCCACCTTTGTTTTTACTTCATCTTATCATCTGAAATCAAATGAAAGAAAAGTACGCAGGGAGGGACAGATGCTGGTGTTGGAGTGACATTAAAGGCCGGGTTGATTTTACCATTTTATATGAAATGTTTTCCTATTTTTTTGTCATGCTTGTTTTGTGTGTGTGTGTGTGTGTGTGTGTGTGTGTGTGTGTGTGTGTGTGTGTGTGTGTGTGTGTGTGTGTGTGTGTGTGTGTGTGTGTGTGTGTGTGTGTGTGTGTGTGTGTGTGTGTGTGTGTGTGTGTGTGTGTGTGTGTGTGTGTGTGTGTGTGTGTGTGTGTGTGTGTGTGTGTGCGCGCACGCACCGCGCGAAGAGAGGTCTGGGACCATCATATGTGGTTCTGCAATGACAACAGACAGTATTCATTAATATGGACAAGAAGGTTGGCAGTAAAATGCTAAGTTAAGAGCACAGCAGAGTTAAGAGGGACAGAAAGAGACGAGAAGATATCACTCATTCTTGAGATGAGGGACAAAAGTGGAAAAAACATGTCCCACACATAAGAGCCTTATTATTGTTAAAAATAAATTAATTTAATAAAAATAAAAGCACTTGCAAAGTTAAATGTAATACAGTTGTGTATTATTATGCCATTAATTTCATTATAATTGTTTTCATATGCCATCTGAATTAGTTAAAAGCAGGCACTGTACCCAAAAACGCCTGTATTTAGCCTGTCCCCAGCAAGTGGTCATAATTTCAAACTGCTAAAAAAGTGTCTAATACTGTCACAATCACATAAATATACATACTAAATTAAAGTAGATTGTCAACAACATAGCAAACAATGTACACAATAATTTTAATTTATATTTTCCATTAGATATCTCATATCAAATGTGTGTCCCACGTCTCCCGTCAACTCCGTCAGGTTTTTTAAAAGTCTTAAATTAATCAGAAAATATTGTCGACAGATTTAGCCTGAAGACTCCTTTTCCAAGTCCCGTTTGTATTTGTTGCAACAGTGGAGCACCTGGTCTGACAAGCATTCAATTGTTTGATATTTTAAACAAACAATGTTGATATCAATGAGGTCACAGCTTTTACATGTCAACTCCGTCAGGACATTATTATGATCTTTGTTAAGAATTCCAAAATAATGTTTATTATAAAAGTTTAGGGTTAGGTTTAGCTAACAAATGAAGCAAAAACAAAATGGCTACATTGTACTACAGAGGGTTAAGATGAAAACAAATGACATTTTGTCAACTCCGTCAGACGTCAACTCCGTCAGGTTTTGTGTCTGACGGAGTTGACATGTATCTGACGGAGTTGACAAAAGTGTTCCTAAAACAATACAATTATAGTTTTTGAATAATGGGACATATTCTAATTTGGCACACAGTTAGAGCATGCCTTAAGGAAAAAATTTGGCTATAGGGCCATCACAGATTTGTCTCGTGGTGACCATGGCAGCCATTTTCCAAAATTGCCGCCACCTGATGTTATTTTACAATAACTCAAGTTCTACACCACCTAGGATCTTGATTATGGTGACTAAGACTACATTTTCAAGGATGAGGGATACAGTGGTACAATTTAGATTTTCCCTGTGACCATGGCAGCCATATTTCAAAATGGCCGCCACCTGCTGTTATTTTACAATAACTCAAGTTCTACACCATCTAGGATCTTGATTCTGGTGACTAATCATACATTTTCAAGGATGTGGGATACATTGGTACTATTTAGATTTGTCCTGTGACTATGGCAGCCATTGTTTTTCAAAATGGCCGCCACCTGCTGTTATTTTACATTAACTCAAGTTTTAGACCACCTAGGATCTTGATTCTGGCGACTAATAATACATTTTAAAAGATGAGGAATACAGTGGTACTATTTAGATTTGTCCTGTGACCATGGCAGCCATTGTTTTTCAAAATGACCACCAACCTGCTGTTATTTTACCAATAACTCAAGTTTTAGACCACCAAGGATCTTGATTCTGGTGACTAATCATTACATTTTCAAGGATGAACTTTCTCTGGGAGGGGTCAGGGCTTATTTCAGGTGCAGGTTGAGTTGCTACTGACAGGACATTAAAAGGAGGTGGGCTTTCTGGCCTTTGACTTGTCCCTTTCAGGTACAGATGCACAGTTTGACTTCACTGGCCACTGCAGTGTGGTGTTGATCTTGGTGGCCTCCTGCCAGTGTTTCTCCATCCTTCTCATGACCTCTATGTTCTGGGGCTCTGTTATAGTCAACTTACATTGTCTTGGCTGGAGATTGCTTTCCTGCAGGGTCCAGCCCAGTCTTGTGCAGATGGCTGCTGGCCCACCTGGAGGCCCCAACCTCACTTGTTCGGTTGGTGTGATTAGGTGGGGTGGTCTTCCCCAATCAGGATGAAGGGTTTAACCCTTTCAAACGGCAGTCTGGCCAAGTGTCTGTATTTAGTTGTGAGGCTAGATACAGGATACGATTTCTCACCCAGCCCCAGGTGACTTGAGGTGAAGGCTCCTTTGATTTGGTAACATTGCTTTGGTTGACATGCTGGGGACACAGAACGACACTGATGCCTTCAGTGTCTGCACATCCTGCCTGATAGTCCTGAAGGCAGATCTTCTGTCTTCAGTCTTTCGCTCACTGTTCACTGCTCACTGTTCACCTCAAGCAGGTCTTCAAGGTGTTTGCCTTTGCACAGGCTATATGGCTAGGACTCGTGCTTCAACCACTCAGAGAACTCCAACATGGTGTTGGTTGCTCCTGGGCCGCAGAGCATTGTGCGGCAGAATTCAGCTCTCATCTCTGGTGGCAGCTTGTTGAGGAGTCGTGCAACATGTGAGCCGCATCTAAGTTCTGTGTCTCCCTCTGGGCCTAGGGTAGACACTTGCTATTTTCCGTAACACTAATTGGTGGGGCTGTCCAAACTTGTTGTTTAGTTGTCAATCGGGTCTCTGTTGGTGAAGTCGGGTCTAGGTGGTCTAGAAGATGAGTTAGTCAGGGGATATTAATACAATCTGGTAATACATTCCTTATCAAGAATTTTCTTCACCAATGTGTTTGGAAGGGTGTCTACTAACATATCCCACATTGCTTTATATTCAACCACCCTAGGGGAACTTTTGACAGCTGCTGAAAGTTGGGGTACCATCAACAACCTATATAAGGCAAAATGTTCATTATGCTTTAAGTAGCATGTGACATGTCAAACTAGGGAGTTTTCATGATTCTGAATGCATTCCAAACATTAGCTATGCACGAAGAACACTCCTTGGGCTGAAAACGGCCATAGCCGTCATCACAAAATGAGGTCAGCACATTTGGGCAAGTGGATATATGGCCGAATTTAGCCCAAGGGGTTTGACCCCTAGTTTGGCCATAGCCACTTGGTATGGTACCCAGCTTTCAGCAGCTGTCAAAAAATTTCAATAGAAACCAATGTGGGATATGTTAGTAGACACCTTTACAAACACATTGGTGAAAAAATTCTTGGTAAGAAATGTATTCACAGATTTAACATTATTCTGATAATATTCCCTGACTAAATTGGTAAAATAATAGCAGGTCCACCATTTTTTTAAATGGCTGCCATTGTCACAGGATAAATCTAAATAGTACAACTGTATTCCTCCTCCTTGAAAATGTAGGATTAGTCACCAGAATCAAGATCCTAGGTGGTGTAGAACTTGAGTTATTGGGAAATAACAGAAAGTTGGCGGCCATTTTGAAAAATGTCTACCATGGTCACAGGACAAATCTAAATAGTACCAATGTATCCCACATCCTTGAAAATGTATGATTAGTCACCAGAATCAAGATCCTAGGTGGTGTAGAACTTGAGTTATTGTAAAATAACAGCAGGTGGCGGCCATTTTGAAAATGGCTGCCATGGTCACAGGGCCAATATAAATAGTACCACTGTATTCCTCATCCTTGAAAATGTGGGATTAGTCACCAGAATCAAGATCCTAGGTGGTCTAGAACCTAAATCAGTTAAACTTGTCAACTCCGTCAGATGTTCGTCAACTCCGTCAGACGTTCGTCCCGTGATGTTTTTGTTAATTTCCAAAGAAATAGAAAATACAATGTTAAATCTTTTGTGCTTATGTATTGAAACACCAACTGAAATGATACGTAATGATGTTTTTTTTTTTTTTTTACATGGTTTTCATGTTATAATATTGAAAATAAAGGTTGAAATGACGGATTTGAGAAATTGGATATTTCATAATAGTGTGATATTGGAACAAAACAATATTAAAATAATTGTATTACTTAACTTGATTACTGAAAGCCATTATAAGATAACTGAGGACTTTATATTATTGTTGAAATTATCAAATTCAATTAAAAGGGATTTTAGTGTGTCTGACGGAGTTGACAAGAATCAGGTATTAAGTGCATAAATGTCCCATTTTAGAAAGAAATGTTATGTGAAAAACCTGTTCCTTCTCAAGATTGGTAGTTGAGACCTGTGTCTACAAATACATCTATTTGATTTGAATGTATCTTAAAAAAAAAAAAAATCTAGTTTGAAAAAAGTTTTGTCCCTTATCTCAAGAATGGGTGAGCTATTTCAGGGCTGGTGTGTGTCTGGAATGCCAACTGTTGACTCACCCTCTCTCTCTCTCTCTCTCTCACTCTCTCTCGCTCCCTCTCTCTTAACCTCAAGCCCTTCATTGCCGAGAACTTTTCCGACCACAGACCCTCTCTCTCCCATGATAAATATAGCTCACTGTTACCCTTCCTAAACACTGAACAACATGCACACGTGCCCACGACCCTGCCCACAAGTCACCAGCACACAGCTAAAAAAGGGAAAAAAACAATACAATATATAGAGTGCTGGATGCAGCAGATGCAGTCACACACACAGAGAAAACACACACACACACACACACACACACACACACACACACACACACACACACACACACACAGCAAGCACACACAAAGTGGAACGATAAAAGCAAATTGGATAACACACAACACAAATAGGTTGAAAAAGAACACTTGACTACTAAAAGAGCAGCTTGTGAGTGAGTTAGGAGGAGACGGGACACGTCCAGCGTTAGGCCCCATATCCATCATCGAGGCTGAAGAGAGTGAGACTTTCTGGAGCAGCATCAAGAACAGTCGTCCGGTTCACCCCCGCCTGTCTCTCTGAGCGCTCTCCTTCCTCCTCCTAGTGGGACACTCTGAGAAGCGCTCACCTTCACTCGCAGCCATCCATGAGTGGGACCAACTCCTCTGCCTACCGATCGGAGCGCAGTTTCCACCAGACCTCTTCTTCGTCCTCGTCCTCGTGCAACCCCCACATGGAGAAGAGCAGAGGACTGTTTGCCGACGACTTTGGGTCCTTCTTGAGGCCCGGGACCGACGCCCTGGGATTCTCCAGTAAGTCCGGCCACTGATTCTTCTGGCACACACTGTGATCGCACGCATAAAACTGTGTTAAAAAGTGATGGGAACTGCAGACTGAAGTGACAGCTTAAAGGCATATTGCCTGTAGAGAAGACAGCTGTTTCTGGCACACATAAGATGTTGGTTATAGCACAATGGGACACTGTTTGCTGTCAACTGACTGCATTATGGTCTATTTTTTCCACTTTTAGAATCATTTAACACTCAGGATTGTTCTGTGCAGTCATGGAACAAAATATGTCCAAAGTGAAGTGATGTTTTTACTGTACATATTTAAAATAACAAATCAGTGCACTGTATGTGATCCATAACTGTGGCTTTAAACCACGTTTTGGCCTCCCGATTTTAGGCATGTCATATTCAAAAGTTTAAATATATTCAAATAAAGGATATGATTTAAAACTAAATATAGGTCTACAGTATGGAGATATAGGCTATAGGTCTATTTCAAAATGTTCAAAAATAGCAGATTTACAAGCTCACAAAGTGTCACCGTTTAACATGTGTTGTGAGCTCGTAGATAAACTATTTGAAATAGTGGTTTGTGGTTAATGTGAAGCAGCCAGTGTGGTGACTCTGTGTGCACTCTGTGGGCAGCCACTTATGAATTCATAATAGTGTGACATTTGAACTTTCAATAGAGCTGAGGGCCTCTCTTGCCAAGTGTATGATGTTGTGGTTTCTCCGCAGGGGTTGGAAAAGGCACAAAAAGGAGGGGAGGGGAGGGGAGGGGAGGGGTTGGCTTGGTTTGGGTTCGGTAGCAGTGAGGCAGAACAGGATATTTTAGTGCCTTCAGCAGTGGTGTAAAGTAACATTTAATTTGTAAGTACATTTTCTGTACAAGTACTGTACTGTAATTTTGAGGTATTTTTACTTCTAATTTCCAATACTTTTACTTCTACTCCACTACATCTCAGAGGCAATTATTGTACTTTTACTCCACTGCATTTATTTGAAAACTTTAGTTACTAGTTACTTTGTAGATTTGATTATTATTAGGCTACAAAACATACATTAACACTTCAGGCAGCCCTATACATTTTGGCCATTTGAAATTTCCGATCTGCAAGCTCACAATGCGTCGCACAATGCGTTGTGATGCGACGCATTGTGAGCTTGTAGATCTGCTATTTTCAAAAGATTATTATACATTCAAAAACTTTAGGGACATTCTGCATAACGAGTACAGTACATTCTACCTTTGGTACTTTAAGTACATTTTGATACCAATACTTTAGTACTTTAAGTACATTTTGATACCAATACTTTAGTACTTTTACTCAAGTACATTTTGAATTCCAGACTTTTACTTGTAATGGAGTACTTCTATATTGCAGTATTGATACTTTTACTTAAAGTAAGTAAAACAATTGAGTACTTTTTCCACCACTGGCCCTCGTGGCATGCCCTTAGGTGCTGGGGAGAAAAGAGAAGGGTGAGTAGGGGGAAAAGCTACATGTGCGCGCACACACACACACACACACACACACACACACACACACACACACACACACACACACACACACACACACACACACACACACACACACACACACACACACACACACACACACACACACACACACACACACACACACACACACAGAGGAACCGGGGAATGCTGGACTCATTGCCAGTGAGGTGACTTCACACACTGAGAATGACTGGGATGATTACTGCATACGTAAACCAGATGGTTGCTTGGTGACCGCTGAACAGACACACACACTCATGTCTAGTTTTGGTGGTATGTGTGCCTGAAATCATTTTTCTTCTTTAGCTCTCTCTGTCACTGGTTACTAAACAGACGTCAATGGCCTGCAGGCAACACTTTGAAATTAACTATTTGAATGTATTGTTTCCGTGAGCAAGCTATGCGATGACGCAAAGTTAATTAAAGAGCCACACATATTATGATATGGGGGAACCTTTGAAAATGTTCAAAGACGTTAAAAATAGTTTTACTCTCCTAAGACACATTGTAAAATAAATAATGTATCTTTTGCTTATAGGACAATAGAGGCATGAGTGCAGGGACACACACATACAGTACAACACAAGTCTCAGCATGTGGTCAGCTGCTACAGGCACACCCCTTTATCATTAACCTTGAGAGAGACGTTTCACTCCATTGGAGGTTTAACTAACAGTCATGTGTGCGACTATGCATGCCTGTAACAAGACCTCATCCATAATGCATAATACTAGCCTGGATCCAGCCCAAAGACCCCGCCCACTCTCTGAGTGGACTGCATCAAGAAAGCTATACAGTCTGATAATCAGGCTATAATGCAACAACACGCGGACTGGGTGTAAACACACTTGGGATTCCATGCGCGGCCAAAAGCCGCTCGTTGCGGCAACCCCATTGGATGGAAATGAAGCTCCACCCACGCGGCAGAATGCAGCGTCGGCCAGATTCCCGGAAAAGCTTGCCGCTGTGGGCGGAGCTTCATTTCCATCCACCAGCTGTCTAAAAACCCGGAAGAGACACCGGCCATGAGCGGCTTTTGGCATCTTCGTGACACTCAGGTGTGCCTGCGGTTGAACTTTTAACTAACCTGTAGTTTTTTTTGTTATCTTTTCCTATTTGGACAGAATGTAAATGGTAGTTAACCACTTAAGCCCAATTTCATACTTTGGCTATTTGAAAATAGCAGATCAATTCTACAAGCTCTTCAAGTCAGGTGGTGAGCTTGTAAATTTGCTATTTTTGAAAATGTGTGAAGATTTTAGACAAATCTTGAAATAGCCAAATAAGAATCACACCCGTGTGCAGTAAGGGGCGCTTTTATCATCTATTGTCTGTCTGTGCTTGTCATGCTGATGAGATGTTCTGTACAGCACTTTGGTACAATGAAAATGGTTTTTAAATGGGCTTTATAAATAAACGTGATTTTATTTGATCTATTGCTTTGTTAATGGGAATTTAATATGACGTAAATTTCATATTTGTGTTGTCTACATGACGTAAATTCTCCATTCATTGTCAATGGCATTTAATGTTTGTGTTTGTGTCGTATTGTTATAGGAGGGGCTGGCGCCCCTCAAAAATGTGGATGCCAGGTAATGTGGGCATTGTTTTATGCAAAAAGAAATCACACACATGTGAAGTCCTCACTTTTCCGTCCTCACCTTTTATCCTCAATACTACTTTGCTCAGCCAATCAAATCATCGCTATGGGGTGCTCAGCCAATCAAATCATCGCTATGGGGTACACAGTACACAAACACACAAAGCTGGGAACAGGAGGGGCTAGTGCCCTTCAAATACAGAACAAAACAATAATGAATCACATATAATTGCATGGGAATTTTCATACGTTTTCCCATCTTTCTTTCCAGGCCCAGCTGGGAACATCAAGACTCTGGGAGACTCTTACCAGTTCACAGTGGATGTCCGAGACTTCTCCCCTGAAGATGTCATCGTTACCACCTCCAATAACCAGATAGAAGTCCGTGCAGAAAAGGTAGGCCACCCCATAATTTTTAATGATCCCAATCCATGGCTTTCTTGTGATAGGCCCACTGAATTTACCCTTACATTCATTATTTAAATCACTGTGAATTGATGTTACTGTCAAAGCTGCAGGTGTTTGCATCTTTGAACAAGAAAAAGTAAAAAATGGGACTTGGGTGGCACATTGGTAAAGTTTCTGCTCACCATAGGGGTTCAAAGTCTTTATCACTGTGGTAGCAACTCCTACAGGTTGGTCAAGGTCACCTATAGCAGTGGTGCTGAAAGATCCCTAGGACCAGACCAAACAGTAGGGGTCAGCAGTGAAACTAAACAAGTGTGTGTTGATGGCAATGGGCTGCTATGCACAAATAACTGAACACACAAAATAAGTATGTAGGGCTACAACTATAAATGATTTCCTTATTCTACTGAGAAGTGAAAAGAACTAAATTGATTATGTTTATTAAAGTCAAATATTGATCATATTTATAATCAATTCAATTGATTAGTTTGATTAACTGCAGCACCTCAAAGAATAAAGGCCTATTCATAGTCCAGTTTTCGGTAAAGAGGTGACCACCGAAAAAGAGGTTAGTCAAAACAGAGCAGGGACGGATTAACCCCCACGATGGCCCCTGGGCCGGGAATTTTTGCAGGGTCCCCATAGCAGGTGCGTGTGACATTTTCGTGTTTTTATCATCTTTTTTACCTAAATTTTACAAAATCAATGGCTAATGAGCCCTTATCAGGGTGTCAAACCTATACTGTGCGGTCCAATTTCCCTGAAGGGTCCCTGGCCCACGGCCCCACTGGCCCAATGGCTAATTTGTCCCTGAAACAGAGAGATGTGTTGTGTGAGCCGTGACCACCGCGGCTTGACGTCATGCTGTAGTTTTCGGTGGTCACCTCTTCACCGAAAACTGGACTATGAATAGGATAGGCCTTAAGGGGAAAGCCCGGCCTCACACAAGTCCAGCGAGCAGTGTCGATATATGTGATATAATAGCATCATGTCTGCTTCTTGACAGCTGGCTCAGGATGGCACAGTGATGAACACTTTCACTCACAAGTGTCAACTGCCCGAGGACGTGGACCCCACCTCGGTGACATCCTCCCTGGGCACTGAGGGGACGCTGACAGTCACAGCACGCAGACACCCGGCCAAACATGAGCTCACGCAGACCTTCCGAACAGAGATCAAGATATAAAAGACCACCACAAGCTCCCTAATCCTTCACTTCCTGTGTTTTGTATGCTACTTCCTATTCTTCTCCAACAACACTGCTGTACATTCTGCTGTGGTGTTGGCCCTGTGCTTCATGACGGTGTTTCCCAAACAGTGGGTCAGGACCCATCGTGGTCACATTTATGTGTCGTGAATGGTATGTCATTTTTGAGAATTTGCTATATATCTTTTTTGTTTTTTTCATTATTTCAAATGATTTTCTAAAAAAGAAAATCTGATTTTTTTTAAACAAATGCCCACATTTTTTCCAAAATCATTTCAGAAATTTTCCACCAAAAAAACAACATAAGAAATAGTGAAAATAAAATAGCTGATCTCTCGTGGTGTGAGCTTGTAGATCGTCTATTTTCACTATTAAATAGGGCTTTAGTGGTTAGTTCATAATGCATTTTTGCAAGTTTGTGTCCTCAGTGTCCTGACTCCAGAGACAGGATTTATCGAGCTAAAGTTTAGGAAACACTGGTTTATGAGAGTGCCCACCTCTATGTAAAAGGTTCTATGTCCGCACAATGAATAAAAACATCTAAAATGTCTCATTTATGTAATTGTGAAATTGGCAATCGGTTCAGACATCTTGTTTATATTTTGTCTTGGGAACATGGCACCTAAATAATCAAGATTATTGTTCAACTGATTGTAAATTGTCGCTCACCATGGGAGCATAGCCTATTGCATTTTCATCATGCAAAACATATATAGGGCCTATCATGCAGCATTTAGATAGACGCATGCACGCACGCACGCACGCACGCACGCACGCACGCACACACGCACACACGCACACACACACACACACACACACACACACACACACACACACACACACACACACACAACAAATGTATTAAGCTTAGCTGTCAGTATACTTCAAACACTTGGTACAAAGTTAACTTACTCTACTTCTGATTTAGAAAAATGTATCTCATCTTTATAGGACTCACTTCCACAAAAATATGGTTGTTTAATAATGGATTGTATATTAGTTGTGTGAATAAATAAATGTTTCCTTTTTGGATTGAACCGAACCTGTGGTCTTCTCTGAACATATTAGTAGGCCTAGCTGAGAGTAACATTGTTATCACATTCCTATTTCAGGGAATGGGAGTTAGGTTGGTACATTTGATCATAAAACTAGAACTTCTGTTTTATCAGACACCTGTTTATCTGAAACTGAAACACAGAGTGAGTGTGGAGAGAAATAGTACCATAATGAACATTAGAAGAGATAGGTTAATAAGATGGGTTGAAAATGGGTGATTAATAATATATTACTTTAATATATTTCAGATATTTATCTGTGGATATGTTTTGTTTGTTTTAAACCCAGGCTGTCTGTGTTTGTCGCAGTGTTGATTATAAAGGCCTTGTCTACTGCGCCATCACGTGGTTATTGTTTGCATCACCCGTGCAAAAAATTATAATAAACCGAATCGACCCCATAGACCGGAGAGCCGGTCGCGCTATTATTGGCTAGTTTGGTTGCTGTCTTGGCTCGTCACAGACATAACAGTTATATATTATATTAATACATTTTAGCTGTAAATGGTCGTATGTGATAACGTATTACCGGTATATATTTTACCAGTCAATGTATTACAGTAAGTTTCAAGACTACTTGAAACTTTACATTACTGTCCGAAGTTGTTTTGGGAGAAAATAATATTGTCTCCCAGACAACCAACTAGCCAATGGCGACACGTCCGTCCCTCCGAGCTATGGGGTTTAAATCCTACCACCAATATCCATTCGGCCACTATCAATCGATCAGAGAGTGGAAGATGGCGGTGGATTGCTTCTGTGGGGCAAGATCGATCGCCGAAAAACTCGATTGACTTTATTCCAACAACAACTGTGGGAGAAAACAGCTCTTAACAACGTGTGCTAGAGCATCCGAAGCCGTGAAAGCTACGATTATAAAGAGGTAATTCTGTCGCTCGTCTCGATTAAAATGGCGTTTTAAACCGACTAGGAGAACGAGGCTGTTACAATGACGGGGATAATAAAAAAGGCCCTGTGTTAGAAGAACGCGCCATCTTGTTGCTCCACTCACTGCATGCAGAGTCCAGGCACACTAAATTAATCCCTGATAGAAAAGGCACAAGGATTGAGGAATTGTAATCAATCAGTTGCATTGTCAAACCAAAGTGTTCAAAGTTTAGGAACATTACAACCTGAAATATCAAGAAATTAATGTTTCCTATTCGATATTACAGTGTAAAAAAACCCATTACGTTCTCTGCCCACGACGCGTGTCGCCTTGTTGACATTAGTTGTCTTAAACCAAGACCATGATTATTATCACAATCACATTAGACTGTGATCATCAATCATCATTGCCATTGCCTACAATTGAATGCTCTCTTTTTTCTGGTATTTTACTTACTTCCATCTTGATTCTTACATAAAGCTTAGCTAAATTGTTGGTGATATTTCTGTAATATTGATCACGCCTTGGTCTAGCCCTAGCCCCTTTCGGGACCCTACGTAAAACTTTTTTGATATTTTGTTGATGCACTGGGTCGAACAAATGTCAGAAACTTCAGTAGCATTTGGGTTCTGCTTGGAGGGCTAGTCTAGCCCTAGAATGGCTGTTATGCATTGCATCTATTTTAAAATGAAATTAATGTCACAGCTGGATCAAGGCTACTCTGCAGCCAAATACATGGATTGGAGTTTGGAGGAAAGCGTTTGAGAACAATTTGCATAGCTTAGTAGTACTAAAACACAGCAACATACTTGTAAAGAGATGCATAGATTCTCCATAAATACATTCATACATAAATATGAGTTCTTTGGATCTTGGAAATGGGCCATATATTTCTGAGAAAGTAATGGTGAATTGCAATGATGCAAATAGCCTGCATCCTTAGACCCACTAAATTCAGAAAGGACGCAATCATGTCACACTGGTCCTGGGATGCAATACTGTGCTGAGTGTACTCACACAGTAGGCTACTGTACTCTAACGTCATTGAAGTAGAACTCATAAAATGTCACTGGGATCCATTCTAAAAGACCACCCCTGGGTCCCTGGACCCATTGCATTGAAAACCTAGTATTTACATCACTGGAATTGTCCATTCTAATCATAGAGTTATAATGACATACATTAACATTAAGTTAATGTCATTCTGTTAATGTCATAATGTTATTCATGTTAATGACATTAACATTCTGTTAATGTCCCCACCTTCTGAACACAACAGTAACATCCCACTTCTTGACTGTCAAGTGTCAACATGTTTCCAGAACCATCTTGCCGATCAGACTAGTCCAAAACCCCCTGCAGGAGGATGGACTTTCCGTGGCACAGCGGGAAGGTTCTGGAGCAGCTCAACCAGCAGCGACAGCTGGGCCTGCTGTGTGACTGTACCTTTGTGGTTGACGGAGTGGACTTCAAGGCCCACAAGGCGGTGCTGGCAGCCTGCAGCGCTTACTTCCGCACACTCTTTCTGGACCAGAAAGATGTGGTGCATTTGGACATCAGCAACGCAGCAGGTAAGGACAAGGGATGGGCAATTATTCGGTCAACACATCGGTATCGGACGATATTGGCCTTAAAATGCAATATCGGTATTGAATCTATATCAAAATAATATATTGTTTATTTTATAATAATTATGTTGAAAAAGCCTGAAAAAGCATTTTGTGATGATCAAGGATGATTCTGTCGGTGTTTTCCAAGAGTCAACAAGTTAACATTTTTAAATAAAAACTATACATTCAAGCTGTTTATGTTGTTGGGATATGGGCCAACATTTAAAAAGAAACGGTGCATCCCTAGTTTTAGAATAAAGAGGCATTGTTTTTTTTTGTTTTTTTTCTTCAAATTCTGTGTTTAAAAGCCTTTTTCAGAATGGCCAAAAGTATTTATACAGAATTAGATCATATCGACATCGATTATATTGATTATCGGCTATAACATCAATTCATTATAGCCTATTGGATATCAATATCGGCCAAAATGTCTCATTGGTACATCCCTAGTAAGGACCTTGGATTAGGTTGTATATGTACAGCAGTGGTTCTCAACCTTTGTGTGTGTGTGTGTGTGTGTGTGTGTGTGTGTGTGTGTGTGTGTGTGTGTGTGTGTGTGTGTGTGTGTGTGTGTGCGTGTGCGTGCGTGTGCGTGTGCGTGCGTGCACATGTGCGCGTGTCTCGTGTTATTATTGAAGGTTTGGGCCAAGTTCTAGAGTTCATGTACACCGCCAAGTTGAGTCTAAGTCTGCAGAACGTGGACGATGTGGTGGCTGTTGCCCACTTTCTCCAGATGCACGAGATCGTAAATGCTTGTTCTGCCTACCAGTCTATAGCGGTGCCCACAGCCCCCCCTCCCTTGGCAGCACCGGACGCTACTGCTGGTGAGTGGAGGCTTCAACATTCTTTGGCCATTACACACACACAGTAAAATCCCCAGGGGCATGAAACCATGGCTGATTTTGTGGTGCCTGTACAGGTTAAAAACATCCAGAAGGACAAAGACATGGCAGGCTAGTAAATAACACAGCTGCAGCTAATAAAATTAATAATGGGCGTGTTAGAGATTTACAGTAGGTGTGCCCAGAGTCATGGGTGTGCCAATGTACAAAAACATTGAAGCATGGATAGACAGTAGTCAGCAGTATTGTCTATGATAGCACATTGGCACACCTAAATCGAACACACCCTGTATTTAAACGTATTAGCTGCAACTGCGTTGCATGCACGGAATGCCCGATATTGCTTGTCCCTAATAATTATCTCCGTCCAGCGCTTCTGCTTCAACAAAAAAACAGCATTTATACATTGAGTTATGCCTTTGATAACAACCATTATTTCAAATGGTTAATTTGTAGGGGTGCACGATTATGAAATTATTTATGACCAATCTCCGATTATTTGCAGGGTCATATATCTGCTGATACCGATTCTGACGAATTCCGATATTATACGGATTACGCTGCCTTCAAACATTAGAAATACACAAAACAAATTGACGGTCACATTATTACTGCGTCATCAATATCTGTAAAAATAATCTGGATTATATTGAGACCGATCCAAAACCGATATGGAGTTTTTATGTCCGATTTCAATATGCTACCGATTATATCGTGCATCACTATTAATTTGGCTACATTTATATACTATTCTCTAAGAGTAGCAAATCTACAATGAACACTGATGATTTTACTGTTTAGTTTAGGCTACGCCATCAGATCTACAGATTCCACGCCAAAGCATATTGATATTGGTAATTTACTTGGCATCCTGCTAATTTCAAAGTCATTGATTATAACACAGCAGGGCTACACTGAATGCCATTTGGGCCATACAATCCATGGATTTAGCTGTAAAATCGTAATGGTCTAAGTTTGTAAATGCATTGATCTGTCAGGCTGGTATCAGGTACGGTCGCCCCTAAACCATCAGGTTAGGTTTAACCGTTTAAGCATAATTTACTTAGGTTACTTTAGGAATACCAGGCCGCACAGTTCCGCTGGCTGTATGCCCGAGGCGAGTTGGTAAAGGGGCGACTCATCTGGTATTCGGCAGGCTGTAATATGTAGCCCTTTTCATCCCATGTATTAAAATACAGGATCGTTTATCGTTTTATCGTCTATTTCTTATTAACAAAAAATGGAAAAGAGAAGGCTTTAATTCCATGGCACTGTTTTTTCTTTTCTTTTTTTTTCACTTTCTTTTCACGACAAAAGAGAACTTGGAGGGCGAGTTTAACCCGGCGCCTGAGCTGTCGGAGGAGGCCACGCGAGTGGATGAGACTCCGGTCACAGAGAACGAAGCATCCAAAGTCATCCAAGAAAGCTTGAAAGAGGAGCCTGTTCGTGATTCACCGCAAACTGCTCCCACTGCTCCCAGCAGCCCCGTGAAAACGCACTCGGTACGAGGACGACCCCCGAAAAGTGCCACCCCCGCTGCGCAAAACAAAACCACCACAGAGAACACGGAAGAAACCGTGGCAAAAGATGTTCCTGAATTTCAGGATGACCCCTCAGACACCGACTACACACCCAGTCAGTATTCTGTCATTTCCATTTAGACATCATTTTACTACCCGTTTTCATTAAGTGAGATGTGTGTGCACACACGCACGCACGCACGCACAGAGAAAGAGAGAGATTTGTATGTACGCTCATGAATATTATATTATCTCGTAGCAATCATAATTATGTTTGTATGACAAACTAAACTTTCTTTATTTTATTTTGTATTTTATACCAGAATCACCCGTTAAGGCAGGCAGGTCGTCCTACATGAGCTCTCGAGGGAGGAGAATTAGAAGGGCTCCTCGGCGAAACTTCCCACCCGGTGAGACTGCCATTAGTAACTATTCAAAGCCCTTGAACAGCATTTCAATGAGAAGGTGATTTCATTGGAGGAGCCGGGGGGGGGGGGGGGGTTTGTCAGTTTTCAGTGGTTTTTGAGTATTACCAATTTCCAGTAGACACTCCACTACATCTCAGAGGCAAATATTGTACTTTTACTCCACTGCATTTTTTTTTAAACGTACTAGTTACTTTGTAGATTTTGATTATTATGACAAAACATACAGTAACCACTTCAGCCCTACTGTATATACATTTCGGCCATTTGAAAATAGCCGATCTACAAGCTCACAATTGCTTCGCATTGCGGCGCATTGTGAGCTTGTGGATCTGCTATTTTCAAAAGACTTGAGAAATGAGATTCTGCATAATGACTACTTTCTACTTTTGGTGCATTTTGATACCCTGGAAAACTCTGGACTTCTACTTGTAACGGAGTATTTCTACATTGCAGTATTGAAACATTTGAGTCAGTTTTATATCCATGTGCTCACCTTGTCATATAGACAACGACTCAGACGAGGAAATGGCTCCGAATAAGGAGGAAAGGAAAGCGGCGGAGGCCCTCGGGGAGGCAGCGTCGACGGAAGGAGAGGACGGTGTCGCGGAGGACGCGGCCGACGACGAGGCCGACGACGAGGAGATGGACGGCGAGGAAGACGACGACCTCGACGACCTGACGGAGACGGAGGATTCGGGTAGCGGACGAGAGCAGCGGCAGGGACAGCCAGGCGCCATCAGTAGCCGGTCCGAGTCCAAGCCTTATAGCTCCGTGACGCACAAATGCGATGTGAGGACTGCATGTATAACGTATGCATGTGATCAGTGGTGGAAAGTAACATTTACATTTTGCTTAAGTAGCATTTTGTATTTCTACTGTACTGAAGTATTATCAATTTCCAATACTTTTACTCCACTACATCTCGGTTCCAAATATTGTACTTTTACTCCACTATAATTATTTGACGACTTTAGGTACTAGGAGTTACTTTGTTATTACTTTATTATTACAAAACATACATTAACCACTAAAGCCCTATAAGGGCTATATACATTTTGCGACGCATTGTGAGCTTGTAGATCTGCTATTTCCTAAAGATTATTTTACACATTCGAACCATTTGAAAACTTTTGAATACTTTTGTACTTTAAGTGCATTTTGATACCAATACTTTTGTACTTTTACTCTTATTTATTTTGAATTCTGGACTTTTACTAGTAACAAAGTACTTCGACATTGCAGTATAGATACTTTTACTTAAGTAAATAATGTGAGTACTTTTTCCACCAAAGCACTGTGGTAATGATGACTCTCTGATTTGTTGTCAGACAATGGTTTTAGAGACAGATAATTGTTATGGTAAATAAATAACCTGGCCATGCTAACGCTGGCTTCTTTTCCAGGACTGCGGCAAGAAGTTCACTCACACAGGCAATTTCAAGAGGCACATCCGCATTCACACGGGGGAGAAGCCGTTCAGCTGCCGTGACTGTCACAAGGCTTTCTCGGACCCTGCTGCCTGCAAAGCGCATGAAAAGACACACAGGTGTGTCCTTGTTTTAATCAGCCTTCCAATTCATAGGCATACCTAAAATTATGATTTACACAGAATGTTAGTTTTGGGAATTTAATCCCATGTTTTCCTCCCAGTAAAGTCATTCTGCCATCTCCCACATCCACTTGTACTGCAGTCTCTTGCAGCTACTGACCCCCACTTGATTTGTTTGTTTGGGAGGCAAACACATGTTACCTTCGATACCTGTGACATTGCTAGCCGCTTCTTTTCACCTGCTTAGTTTCACCAGGAGATGTCATACAGTAACACATGCAAAATAACATAAGTTCCCCACCTCCTGCCAACAGGCAGTCTTGGGCGCTATGGTTCCAAGACGGAAGCATAGCGGAGGACTTAAGTCCCTTTTTCTATAGCATCTGTTTTAGTGTAGCCATAGAAAAGTTTATTTAAATAATAATCATAATTTCCACTTGTCGTTGCCTCCTAGTCCACTGAAACCATTCTGCTGCTCCACCTGCGGCAAGAGCTACCGCCAGATCAGCCTGCTCAATCTGCACCGCAAGCGCCACACGGGCGAAGCGCGTTACAGCTGCGAAGAGTGCGGCAAGCTCTTCACCACGTCCGGCAATCTGAAGCGGCACCAGCTGGTGCACAGCGGCGAGAAGCCATATATCTGTGACTTCTGCGACAGGGCCTTCTCCGACCCCACGGCCAAGATGCGACACCTGGAGACCCACGACACCAACAAGGGGAACAAGTGCCCGCACTGTGACAAGCGCTTCAACCAGGTGAACTCAAACTGATGGAGCTCACTGTGCCATTAGAGCTTAACATTTAGTTAATTGTCTGTGCCTTTTCAAGTTAATATATTCCATTATCTGGTTATTTATGCATTGTTTTTGTTTTGCAGATGGGGAATTTGAAGGCTCACTTGAAAATTCATATAGCAGACGGTCCTCTCAAATGCAAAGAGTGTGGGAAACAGTTTACCACTTCAGGTACGATTTGATGGAAAGAACAGAATAGAGTACATTATATCAGTGGTTCCCAAACTTTTCAGGTCGAGACCCAAAAGATAGATTAGACGTTTGCCCAGGACCCAAACTACTAGTGAAAATAGCAGATCTACAAGCTCACAACATGTCCCTTCCCACCGGGTTGTGAACTTGTAGATCAGCTATTTTCATTACTTCTTAAACATTTGTTTTCAAATGTATGGATTTTTTTACAAACATAATTGAATTTTGTTTTTAATTCATGAAAATGTTTCCTTTTTTGTGCACGTTTGTGCACGAAAATGTTCTGATCAAAAACTAAATTTTGGTAACACAAAATAAAAGGGACCCATAAAAATGTGTCCACGACCCACAAATGGGTCCCGACCCAGTGTTTGGGAAACCAAGAACTAAAAGAAAGGGAGAAGAAAGAGGCACCTGCAGAAGGATAAGAAAAGCAGTCGTACTTAACCATTTTGTTTATATTTTTTATTTTATAGGAAACTTGAAAAGACACTTGCGCGTTCACAGTGGAGAGAAGCCCTATACCTGCATGCACTGTCAGAGAGCTTTTGCTGACCCCGGGGCCCTGCAAAGACATGAACGCATCCACACAGGTACTTCAAATTTGTCATTTGTCAAGAAAAAAAGGTATCCATTCCAGTCACGTTTTGCATTCAGTATCAACAAGGGTCTGCATTCCACTCTGTCGCATGATCGCATCTAATTCATCTTTGCAGGAGAGAAGCCCTGTTTGTGTGTTATCTGTGGCAAGGCCTTCACCCAGGCCAGCTCGCTTATTGCCCATGTCCGCCAGCACACCGGAGAGAAACCCTACGTTTGCGATCGCTGCGGCAAAAGGTCAGTTTCTTCACAGATGGAAAGTGCTGTATGAATGGCCATACATACAGTGTTGGGATAGTTCAGTTCACAGTTCTTTTTTTTTTTTAATGAAATAGTTCCGTTCATAGTTCATAATTCAACATTTTGAACTAAAGTTCATTGTTCCAGAAAATGAACAATTTTAGTTATTTTTAGTCCCCGTCCCCCGTCCCCCCAATACGTTGCTGCCAGCTATTTGTCAAACATATTGCCACAGCCCATACAGAACCACAGATAGCAATTATTGTATCCAAATAGGGTTTAAATTAGCATTGAGGGGACAGGCCTCATATATATATATATGTGTGTGTGTGTCTATGATTGTTTGGCCTCCAGTCTTTAGCTATCAATAAGTGTGCGTGTGTGTACTGTTTGTGAACAAAGCCACACAAATGCAGTCCTCATGGGCATGCAGTGCATTTAGCCAAATTGAAGTAGTGAGCATTATAAATACTTCATCTAGAAGCAGATAAAGTGCTTCACAAGAACGATGTTGATTAAGAGATTAACAGGATTTGCATGCACAGATTATGAGCTATGTTTCAAACTGTCATAATGGGTTTGTCTATTTTGTAATGTCACGGATGAGTTGTGATTGGTCTACTTTTGAGGAGACAAAGATATGTTACAATTAAGCCCTGAGCTAGATGGATTCGTCTTTGGCCACTCTGTAAAGCTGAGGTTTTACCCACGGAAATCACTGAGATTTACAGTGACAAATGACCTAAAAATTCCTCGAAGAGAGGGTTAGGGTTAGTTCTAGAGAATTTCACAGAATTTTGAGGTTGTGATAATAATAGAACACGTGTCATGAGGCTTTCCAAACCGGAGTATGGCAGTTAACCCCTTTACCCCTGGCATCCTCTCTGGTATAGGGCATATACAGATATATATCCACAGATATAAACCCCATTCATCTTTCCCATAGAGATTTTCAAAAGTATTTATATAAATTATTTTAAGCCTGGAAATTCCAGGCTGGAACGAAGCCATTCAGGCTCCTGGTGAATCATGGCCATAAGAAAATGGATTCTGCCGCAGAATATATGAAAACTGCAAAGAAAAGGGTATTTATTAAATATAATATATAATGTAATTAAACATTCAAATCTTTTTTGACACACAATCAAATGTTTTATGGTGGCTGCCACTACTATGCCCTATTTTGGGCATGGCAAAAAATGTGGTGTCAGATGGCAAGTCGACGCGTAATGACGCGTAAAGATTGGCTATTTTGGCTATGTTCCAAGAGTTTTGCTTACCCAGTCATGTCTCTGTACAAATGAAGTAGACCAATAGTGAGACGCCTCTTCTTCTCTCATTGGACAGGTTTGTCCAGTCTAGTCAACTTGCCAATCATATTCGACATCATGACAACATCCGTCCACACAAGTGCCAGATGTGTAACAAGGCATTCGTCAACGTGGGAGACCTCTCCAAGCACATCATTATTCACACAGGTACTGCAGACATGTTTACAGTCGTATGGATCATTTTAAATGTTGCTTCTGGTATTATACTCTGGGGAAATTACCTGAGACCTAGACATGCATACGACTGTGAACATTTAAAGATGGGGTGCCACAATTCTTGTATTTTTCCGGTTTTTCATGTGTCTATGAGGTGACAGTACTTCATTAGACACCCTGGAGTCGTTTTTATGTGCAATGGTGTATTAACTTTGTATTTAGGGTTTTTTCCTGGAGGCTGAACCCTTGACAGTCAAACGGGCCAATGAAATAAACAGTAGTAACACTATCAACCCCTCTCCTAACCCCTCCCCCTTTATCATACAACTACAGCTGTGGGTGCGGCTTCAGTTCAGGTGGATCACCACCCATCACCACCCACCAGGCATACTTAATGAACTGGTGGGCGTGTCCACATAAAAGCATTATTTTAACAAATACTGTACACTTTTTGGAAAAAGTTCTTCCTCCTTATACTATAATAATACCTGATGATCATGTTTTAGGGTGGAAAGAAATGTTTTAAGATGACCCCTGATTCTTCTGTATACTGTACGTACAGTAGCTAAGGGCAAATATGACCATGACATTTCTAATTGCGCTGAAATTGGAGGGAAGGGGGCAAATATTCACCCCTATAGAGCGTCGCAGTTCCGCCCCCTTTCATGACGACGCCAGGCCCAGGAAAAAATTCCCAATGCATTTTTCCCATATACATTTCAAAAAGTATTTATTTAAAGACCTTTTAAGCGTTGTACAAAGCCAACTCGAGTCGTGACAAATCATGACAACAAACAATATTTTGGACCAAACAAATAATTACAAAGAAGAATAACAACAAAAAAGTGTTGTAACCTGCCGTTTTTTTCTACTTTCTAATTCTTTGTTTGGCCCAATTGTTTATTGTCATGATTTGTCACGACAAGAGTTGGCTTTGTCCACGGTGTAAACGTCTTTAAATAAATACTTTTTGAAAAGTCTGAGGAAAATGAACAGGGATTTCTTTTCCGGGTCTCTCGAGGGGGCGGGACTGCGACGCTTGATTATATCTGATCCTGTCAGTAAACATTGAGGATGTATCCCTGTACTTAAATATATCAGTATGTAGGTACCGTTTGCACAGGGTACTTAATTGAAGGGGCATTCCACTCATTTTCAACATTTTACTATGTTATTAATATACCTTGGAGCTGTTGTGTGGAAATAATAATAAAAAGGTCCCCCCATTCTGTGTTTCCTAGAACTGGAGGTCTGAAGAAAATCATTAACATGGTGAATCACATCTTGATGATCAAGATGTGATTCACCATGTTAATGATTTGTTACATACCACAGAAGGGGGGGACCTTTTTTATTATTTCCACACAACAGCTCTATGGTATATTAATGACATAGTAAAATGTTGAAAACGAGTGGAATGACCCTTTAAGTACCCGGCGCAAACGGTACTTACATATTCATACACATAGTTTTCATGGGCTATACCTTTAGACACTTTATACTTTATAAAACGACATTTAAAATGTATAAACTGCTCACATATTTTATGGAAATGAATGCCCTCTATTCTCCACCACACTCAGGAGAGAAACCCTTTCTCTGTGACAAATGCGGCCGTGGGTTCAACCGCGTGGACAACCTGCGCTCCCACGTGAAGACGGTGCACCAGGGCAAGGCGGGCATGAAGCGGCTGGTGGTCGCCGGGAGCGAGATGGACGAGTGTGTCGACGACTACGCCGGCGCGTCCTGCACCTCTGACAACGAGATAAACATTGTCACGGTGACCACGGAAGACATCGTCACCCTGGCAACGGAGGCCCTGGCTGCCAGCGCTGTAACACAGCTTACAGGTCAGATTGTGTGCGTGTGTGTGTGTGTGTGTGTGTGTGTGTGTGTGCATGCACGCGCTTGCGCATGGATTTCAGTCATTTGGATTCCATAGAAGCCCGTGTGCATGTCTTCTGTGAAAGCATGCTTTCGCGCTGCGACGTGTTGCGGGAGACAACACCCATCCTGTACTTTTGGGTGATGACATGCGTGTGCATGCGTGCGTGTGCAGTTTTACTTACTCTTGTAATCTGTCCATACACAGTGGTTCCGGTGACTGTGTCTGCAGACGAAACGGAGGCTTTGAAAGCCGAAATCACTAAGGCTGTGGAGAAGGTGCAAGAAGCAGGTGAGTCGTAGAGAGACAACATGTCTCCACCTCAACGACTTGAATCCTATTCTGGGCCTCTACAAGCTCATGTTTTGAGCTTGTATTTCGGCTATTTTGGCGAAGAGATTTGGTCTAGACTCTAGAGTGTAGACGGTACAGAGCAGATTCCGATCTCCTTTTTCCAATTAACACTGGTTATCCTCATTTTCTACATTATTTCTTGTTGGAATAATGTCCCATTAGTATTCATAAAACTGAGCATCTTCTGAGAGTCTCAGAAACGCTGCACGTTGCGTGGAAAAGTTCTTGCACGTCATTCACTGGATCGCCGGGGTCAAAGTGTAGCCTGCTGCTAACGCTGACGTCGACTTCTGTCTGCAGCAAAATGGTGTCGTTGACAGCAGTCACACAGACGGGCGAGTAATGACACTGGAGTATAATCTGTGAATGTGAAAACTACAAACCGTGATATTGTCATTGTATCAACCCAAATATGAATCGGGTTGATTTCATTGCTGTGTGGGGTGTGCTATGCTTGTGCTTGCCCACAAAATGCATCATGGGAATTGTTGGACCACAGAGAAATGCTGAAACAGTTGGTCGGTTGAATCATAAATATTGTTGTACATTTTGTACAACAATATATGTACAAATACATTACATACAAATACAATACATTTTGTCTGAATTTGTCTGAATTGTATTGAGAGGATGGCATGGAGAGGATGGCATTTACATATGGAAATAATGGAGAAAACAGTAAAACGGTTGATCATTTTCATAATTATCAACCGTTAACTGAAAATGCACATCAAAAGTCATAGTGTCCGTATGGACTCAAGCATGAAATCATTAAATCTTCACATAACAATAAATAACCCCCACCACCAAATGAGCTCTATAGATGTACATTATCTAATAGTAATTGATGATTTTCTTTCTATCGTTGCATATTTTTCTCCACACAGACCCCAACACTCATATCCTGCTTGCTTGTGACTCGTGTGGCGACAAATTCCTGGATGCCAGCTCTCTGGCTCAACACGTACGCATCCACACAGCTCAGGCCTTGGTCATGTTCCAGGCGGACTCTGACTTTTACCAGTACACAACGGCAGCTGTTGCTACGACTGCCCTGGGGGATACCGCCGCAACCTGGCAACCCACCACCGCACAGGTCATACAAGGAGGGGAACTAATCTTCCGCACCCAGGAAGCCGAGGGGGAAGTGGAAGGCGAGGGAGTGGCAGTGGATGCGGAGGCCCAAGGAAAAGGGAGAGAGGAGGGAGAGCCCCAGGAGGAGGAAACGGAGGCAATGGGAACTGAGTCCAGATCGGGAGGGGAAGACGACACTGCTGTCACTGAGGAGGAGCAGCAAAGAGAAGAGGGGATGGAGTGTGAGAGCGAGTCATAGAGTAGCAGCACTTTTAGGAATTAATATGAGAAAAGAGCCAATTCAAACTTAAAACTGGAGTAGTAAATGGAATGAGTTGCAGCATTTGTAAAGCAAATAATTATAATAATTGTCTTAGGAGTGGACCTGGTGAGACGTAGGAGGGGCCCGGACAGGTGTCAACCCACAGAGCCTAGTCCTTCCATGTGCCAGAATGGTACCTCCCAGTCCCGGCAGAGTAGTTCAGGAGGAACGGATTGTGTGGCCCTGGTTTTTCCCTAATGGGACTTATCGAGGGTAGCTACTGGGACGTAAGTCGGGACTTGATCACTCCCGGCTGGGTCACCTGAGTGAGGGGTATGATGTTGCGAGACCCGAAACCCTGATGACCTTGGGATACATCACTGAGGATACGTCCCAGGTGCATCCATTTATGTATGTATTTTGTTATATTATATCTTAAGTTAATGCCCAGTATACCGTCAGAAGTCAGTGGTTTTTTGTTTTTTTTTACCTACAGGGTAATTTACATTTACATTACATTATTCAGCCATGAAATGTATTGTACATTTATATTTCTGTCTGTGGTTTGGCAAATATAATTGATTAAGGGGTGCCTGCCTGGTGGCTCATATGCACAGACCATTATTACCCATTTTGAGCGTCAGGATCCAAGTTTGAATCAAGGTTATTATTATACAATTTATTTGTTTTTTTTTGTTTTTTTCTTTTCAATTTGAGGGTTTGTTTTAATTCGTTTTTAAAGTGGGTTTGCTAGTTTTGTTTGTTTGTAAAGGGTTTCTTTTTTTCATTAGTGTTTATTTGTCGGGGTGAGATCCAAATAGGTCAGAAAAAGTATATTGTATATCCACCCAAAAATACTAGTGCCAGATTAAAACTAGATGTTTTCTCAATTATTTTAGTTTTGTAAAAACAATGCTGTTCCAGTTAGATATACTGTAGTTTTTGGGAAACCCTTTATTTATTTATTTTTGTATTTCGTTTTCATTATTTCAATAACCTTAGTTCGAATCTGACCCCATCACACATGTCTCTCCTCTCTACCCTTGGTTTCCTGTCTGCACTGACCTATCTAAAAAAGAAAAACATAAAATTGACAAAAACACATACAAAATATATATACATAATATATATTGATTCATGGTGGCACATAATTCTAGATTATTTACTAGGTTAGTTGTTATAGGACATGTTATAGGGCATAGCAGTGGCGGCCATTTTCTGGCTCCATCGATCCAGACCCCATTCGTCGACCCCATAGAGATTGCCAAAAATATTTATATAAATAATTTTAAGCCTAGAATCAAACCATCCAGGATTCTATAAAATATTAATAATTGATATAAATGTTTTTGGAAATCTCTATGGGAATCAGAAAATGGCCTATAACTTAGTGTATTTATTTTGTATATTGAAATACAGACTTTGACATAATCCTTCCTGGATATAACTAATTCAACAATATAAATGGGTAAATCGAATCACGAAGAAACATTGTCCTGTGTTATTTTCTTCAAATGGTCCAAATACTAAAATACTCAGTTGAAAGTATTTTTCATGGAAATCAAAGTGTACAGAGAGGCCATGTACTGTACATTACTAGTAGGACAGCCTCCAGATGTCTTGTCATGAGCATGTCATGTGCTGCTGGCAGACATTTTAAATGCTGTGCATGTTGATTGTTTTTGTTATGTGTCCTTCAAAGAGCTCTTAACGTAGTAAGCTTAACATAACATTTGCTAACATACGTTCACTCCAACTCTTGTCCAGAATAAATTACTTTTCCCTCTATGGAACTTATTGTATTGTATTGATAATGTATTTATTTATGTTCAACCAAGTGTCTATAGCAAAGATGTATTTACATATTGATTCCTTCCTGCAATCATGATTTCATGATTGTGAAAATTATACCACACCTACTATAATCCACAGATGGGCAGAATCATGTACTTATAGCCCTGTTTGTAGGCTACATATTTGAAATGCAAATAAAACATATTTTGCCATGAACTTTTCCTCTCAAATTACATTTTTATTGCATTGTATTACTGCATTACATATTACATTTATCACATGTATTTGTTCCAAACACATACTTTGCGATAGTATGGAAAATGTTGCCATTATTCTTTACTCTCAAAACAACTTACTTTTGTATAATACTTATTGTATAATAGTCTACTGGTAGATCACGATCTACCCCTGATCTACACGCTCACAATGCTGTGACCTTGTACCATAGTAGATCTGCTATTTTCAAATGATTTGAATATTAGAAATATTATTAGAAAATATTAGAAAACTTGAAATGGGACATTCTGCACAATGAGTACTTTTTACTTTTGGTACTTTATTACATTTTGATACCAATACTTTTGTACTTCAGGAATTTCTACTTGTAACAGACATTTTCCACCACTGGTATTTTTATTGATTGAAATATTTATTGAACCATTTGCAGAATTACAGTACATTTCAAGCACAACTCAATACAAAGACTGTTAACTGTGAGTGGACGACCAATAAAGCATTGCACTTGTTTACAAGAGGGTCCACACCTTGTTCAATTCATCAAAACATTTAGAGACGTACAAATATACACTTCAAGTTCTATATAGCCAAAGAACAGAACAGGAATTAATCAGGAATTCAACATGTAGATGAATATATTCATATATTTAGAGTAGACTAGTGTATGTCTTTATTCCAAGGACCACTCGATACTACATTGTTAGAATAAAGCTTTCATTTGATTGGTTGAACGGCAGCCCAGGGCGACTGCCGCGTTCTCGTACGCCATTGGCTGGATCGCCGGGGTCAAAGTGTGCGTGTAGCCCGCTGCTAACGCTGACGTCGACTTCTGTTCTGTCTGCAGCAAAATGGCGTCGTTTACACTGACAGCAGCAGTCTCGCAGACGGGCCGGTCCAGTTCTGCTGCATCATTATTATCACCGTCCAGAAAACGCACAGGAACCATGGCTGTGCGCGCACGGAGGTCCGCAATGTTTAGCAGCGGGGTGTTGCTGGTGGTGCTGGCGGCCATGGTGCGCTCAGCGGCGGCCGACGGGAGGACGCTCGTCCTGCTGGACAACATGAACATCCGAGACACCCATTCAATCTTCTTCCGAAGCCTGGCAGGTAGCTGTTGCCTATAAACTGTCGTTTTATATAACACAATAACTGTAACAGTTACAGTTAACTGTATGGCTATGTACGGCAACGATTACCTATTATAAATGATAAATCATCATCAGGCTACCACCGTAAACTTCCCCAATGCATCCATTCCAAGACTGTCGGGGTCCAGGAAGTCTAGTATCTACCCGTCTCAATGCATCTGTAACTTCAACAGTGGCAGGAATAAGAAAAGGGAGAACTATAACTGTCTGGTCCTGTGTTTTGGGGAGGACAACTAGGCACTGTTTTAGGTGGAAACTGGGCCTATCCCCCCCGTTTCTATTTCTAATCAACTGATGGAAAAACGATGAGACGTATGTGTTGCTTGCTAGCATTCTGTGTACACTGTACAATGTTTACAGCATGTGCAATTGTGCATGTTGCCCTGAGCTCGATACAGATTTACACTTTGCAAACATGCCCATTTCTCCCACTTTGCCAAAAGTGCCCATATTTATCTTGCATTTATAATAAGTACTCTTTAAGTACTCTCTATATATTTTTGCTTAAATAAAAAGGCACAAGAATACGTATGTTTTCAAAGCTTTGACCGGTGCCGTACAAAATGTAGATGAGATGTCAAGTACAGTACAGCTGAAATCTTGTCTTCCTTTTCAGACCGTGGATTTGACATATCATTCAAGACAGCAGACGACCCCACCCTGTCTCTTATCAAATATGGCCAGTTTCTTTATGACCATTTGGTCATCTTCTCACCATCAGTTGAAGGTAAATGTCCTTAGACCCCTAAATCAACTGTTCTGAGCTTCTATTTGTATATATAGCGACAGATGTTAATACAAGGGTTCATTTAAGACCGTATTCCACTTTATTCTTTTCAGACTTTGGCGGCAACATCAATGTAGAGACCATCACATCCTTCATCGATGGTGGTGGTAATGTCCTGGTCGCTGCCAACTCAGATATTGGTCAGTTTCCTGTTGCTTTGGCCAATTTAAGGCCCTTCAAGATCCTGTGTGTGTGTGTGTGTGTGTGTGTGCTTGTATTGCACATTTAGTTAAATCTTTGGTTCTGTACAGTAATATAATGCTCATCCTGGCATCTGTAGGTGATCCTCTGAGAGAGCTGGGCAGTGAGTGCGGCATTGAGTTTGACGAAGAGAAGACCGCCGTCATCGACCATCACAACTACGACGTGTCTGATCCCGGCGAGGTGCGTAGAATGTGGCGTGCGTTATGCTCTGCTGCCACAAGATTGATCCTGAGACAACATGAAGGCCCTAGATTTGTCTTGGATGATGTATTTAAAAGAGTTCTGCTTTAATGGTCTGTACCAAAGGACTGACTCAAACGTCTCCCTCTCTGCAGCACACCCTGGTTGTTGCTGACCCAGAGAACCTGTTGAAAGCTCCCACCATTGTAGGCACGCCCACCGAGAAGCCAATTCTTTTCAAGGGCGTTGGGTAAGTGTATCGCTAAAAGATTACACAGTGTAATCCTGACTGGTTACATTTTTACACTCTCTCAGACTCGACAAAAGGATAAATTAACAAACGGTTAAAGGGTTTCTATTTGATTACATTTGTACACTCGGAGTTCAACTCAACTCAAACTTTATTTATAAAGCACATTTACAATGACCAGGGGTCAACCAAAGTGCTTTACAAGGTCTGATTTAAAAACAAGCATACGGGAAGACAGATTGAATAGGCAAATTATTTTATGACTCAGGCTTTTGACGATCATTCAGAGTTAAAAACCAGGGAGAAGAAATAAACGGAGAGGATTTTGCTGTGTAGAAACTAGAAATGAGCAGTGTTATTGATTTACTCACAATAAATGTATGTATAAATGTTACCCCCCCCCCCTCCCTTTTTTCCAGCATGGTGGCAGACCCAGAGAACCCTCTTGTTCTTGACATCCTCACTGGCTCCTCTACCTCCTACTCCTTCTTCCCCGACAGACCTATCTCTCAGGTAGTAACACTACACTACACTTTATCTTCATTAAAACTACAGCTTGTGCAAATAAACCATGCTGGCGTCAAATCACGTCATTGTCTATTCACGGTTCCGTACATAAACGAAGACCAATTGTATGTCTATGTAGAACTGTTCCACGAAGAAAGAGAGTGTGGTGGTAATTGCCTGATTCTTAAATGGAGCTACATTTGGTGTAAAATAAAAGTATTGATATTTCAAAGCAGTTTGCCTCTTAATGACCTTGTGGTTTAATGGTTGTGTGCACCTTTGTACTCTAGTATCCGCTATGTGAACAGTTTGTTTGTTTGTACTGTTTCATTCATTGTTTAATGTACTGTCTATGCTGCAACCCAATTTGCCCTTCGGGGACACTAAATAAACTTGAACCTTGAACCTTGGGTGGTCTCCACAGTACCCCCATGCTGTTGGCAAGAACACCCTGCTGATTGCTGGCCTCCAGGCCAGGAACAATGCCAGGGTGGTCTTCAGCGGATCAATGCAGTTCTTCAGCGATGCTTTCTTCAACTCGCCAGTGCAGAAGGCCACGCCTGGCTCCCCAAGGTAAGCCCCCTCTCGCTGCCACTGGTCAGTGGAAGCTGCTATGCACAATACTTCCCTATCTGTCCCATGTTTTGCCTTCAGTGTCTATAATAAAGATATTCATATAGCACTTTATTGAAAGTACTATATATGTGTCATTTAAGCTGTGTTACTAGCATAAATAAATGGAAAACATCTGCTCTTGTATGTTTGCTGCTTCAGTCTTTTCTGAAATTACTTTCAACAGTTCCTGCAGATATGCCCAGGTTATTATTTTACAGGAATGTTCCATATTTAGTTGGAACAAGTCAACAAAAGCACCCTGGGTAGTGAATCTGGATAGCAATTAATTCAACCCCTTGGCCTTTATAGCAATGTTTACATTAAAAAGTCAACATTCTCCGCCATTATCAAACTAATCGGCAATGGAGATAAAACATTTATGCCCCAGCAGAAATTCAGAAGGCTAGCAGCTCTTGAATGTAATTTATATCAAAGATGCTAATCACTTTGCAGAAAGGAACTGGTTCCACGCGCTACGTCCAACCAGGGAAACTCCCCCCTGTCAGGTGTAAAGGAGCAACCTGGACACTCATGCATGAAGGATTGATTGATTGATTGAAATATTTATTAACAGTTTGTAGAATTTACAGTACATTTTAAGCACAAACTCAATACAAAGACTGTTAACTGTGAGTGGACGACCCAATTAAGCATTACACTTGTTTACAACAGGGTCCACATTGTTCAATTCATCAAAACATTTAGAGACATACAAATAGACACTTCTATGTAGCTAAAGAACAGAACAGAAATTCATCATATAGGAAGCAAAAAGGGAAAAGATACATATACAGTGAGGGGAAATGGGGTGGGGGGGGGGGGATTCAGATTTTACAGAGGCCAGTTTCGAATTGCAGCCATCCGTAGGTGCCCTTTGAGAGCGGTTTTGAAGGAGTCAAGGGATTCACATGTCTTAATGACTGTTGGTAGGGCGTTCCACATTTTGGTGGCATAGGAGCGAAAAGAATTTAGTCCCTTGTTTGTGCCGAATCTGGGGTGTACATGGTTTGTTGTACTCCCTCTGGTGTTGTGGGTGTGGACTTCGTTTACACTAAGGAAGTATATAGACAGGTACATGGGTATCTTGGTGGTGTATCGAATCTTGTGGACCAGACCCATTGCAAGATGCTGTACTCTGTCGTCGACCCTAAGCCATCCCAGCCTGTCAAAGTGGGCAGGGGTGAGGGGGGTGAGGCCAAGTAGGAGCCTGACCAGTTTGTTTTGGGAGGTCTGGAGCCTTGTTTTAAGGGCCTTTGAGCTGCTGTGGTACCAAGAGGTGGATGCATAGTCAAAGAAACCTTGTACGAGGGCTCCTGTTAAGGTCTTCAAGGTGTTTTTGCTGACCAGTGAGGAGATCCTGTAAAGGAATCTTGTTCTTTGATTGACTTTTTTGATTACGTTGGTGGCCATCTTATCACCGGAAAGATTGGCCTCCAGGATGGAACCTAGGTAGGTAATTTGATCTTTTCGTGTGATAATATTGTCACCCACTCTAACCAAGAAGCCATCTGCCTTGCTGAGATTACTATTTGATCCGAAGAGGATGGATTCAGTTTTTCCCAGGTGTAAGGATAGTTTGTTATCAGCGAGCCAGGTGCAGATTCTACCGAGTTCAGAGCTGAGGGTCTTTTCAACCTGCAGTTTGTTCCTGTCCGAGACCAGCAGTGCTGAGTCATCTGCGAACAGGAACAAGTTGCAGTCACAAGCTGAAGTCATGTCGTTAACATATATTAGGAACAGTAAAGGCCCTAGTATGCTTCCTTGTGGGACGCCACAGCTCACTGGGAGGGGAGGGGACAGTGTTCCGTTCACCTCCACCATCTGTTCTCTCCCCTCCAGGTAGGATTGCATCCAGCTGAAGCATGTAAGCATGCAAGTATCTCCTGAAGCATGAGTTCAAGTCCATTGCTCTCCCCAGGTTGGCGGAGGGTGTGTAGAGCCCAGGATCACAATAGATAATTGACACAGGGGTGAAAAATGGGTTACAAAATTGTGGGATAAAAATAAATACAAAAAAGATGCTAATCACTGTTTGCTTCACTTCTTTAAAACTCTTTATACCTGGCTTCATAGACCATAAAAAAAAGCAAATTGTTACAACCAGGTAAAGTATTGCAATTAAAACAATCAAATCAGCCACACAGTAGGGTCTACGGACAAGGGGTGTTTGTTTCCTTTGAATGTTCCAATAAAGACTGTTTTGGGTTGCCAATTACACGGTCATGGTTGGGAATGGGATACTTGCAGTATCTCCTCCTCATGGTGATAAATATAGATATGATCAAATATCTTTTGATAGGCACGAGCAGACAGGAAACATGGAGCTGGCCGAGGCACTGTCACGCTGGGTGTTCAAGGAGGCGGGAGTCCTCCGAGTGGGAGCTGTTACCCATCATCCAGTGGGAGAGATCAGTCCCCCTGCAGCATATACTATCACCGACCTGGTGGTGAGTTCCATACACCAGTGATTCTCAAACACCCAGCTTGGTATGCATAAAGGGCCTTTCAAACGTGAAGCGATTTAACGCGCCTATGGTTCGTTTTCAATTTGCGCGGAGCAGTCACGGTGTGACAACGCAAGCGTATTTACGTGAGCACGGTCCCGTGAATTTGTTGCGCGCGTGCTCGTTTCGTGCACACGCCCGCAACTCACCAGACCTGGATTCTGTTTAGCTTTTCTTTTTACGTTTGCTTTGTTGTGGCCTTCTTGAGCAGACTTGTAGCAGACCTGTTGATCCAGGCAACAACGCCTGCGTTCCTTGCTTCCCGTTTGAAAGGCCCTTTAGTCTTCAAGAGTGTACAAATAGAACCCACGGTTCCTTTTGTACACTCTTGGAGTTACGGTCCATCAGGTTCCTAAACTATCAATGATTTAGCTGAGAACCCTAGAACCCCCCCGCCTCACCCCCCCAAAAAATGGGGTTACTAAATCGTGGGAATAAAAAAGTAAATTAACCCATTTAGACCTGAGGACGATTCTACAAATGTCTTTTCAGAAAAACCCTATGTTCCTATGTCAGTCGTTATCAAACATTTTCATGTCAAGGACCCCCAAAAATGTTATGTAATTGGCCTCCGACCCCCATCTCAAAATATGTTGTTCCAGGGACCCCCCAGAAGCAAATATTTGAGCTAAAAATGTTCGCTCTGAAAGAATATATATTCAAAGATTTGCACCACATTTTCACGATTTTTAAAAAATAGCAGACCTACAAGCTTGTAGATCTGCTATTTTTCAATAGCTAAAGTATAACATGATGCTTAAAACACCAAATGGGGTTCCCGCCCAAAATAAATTAAAAGACGATGCTCTGAGTCTGAACAGAGATGTGTTGATTGATTTTTCTCTACATCTGAATGTGGTCATCCTGAGCTTCCTTCACACAGGAGTACAGCGTCGTGATCGAGATGCTGGTCGACGGCAAGTGGGTTCCCTTCAACGGAGACGATATTCAGCTCGAGTTTGTGAGAATCGACCCCTTCGTCAGGACATACCTCTTGAAAAATGGTATGTGGAACTATGGTTCTATTAATTGGCTTCGCAAGGCTGCTCACTATGGGAGTTGACGCCCCCTGGCGTAAACACAGAAGCACTACAAATAAACTCACAGACTTTTAGGCTGGGACTTTAGACGTGATGACGTTGAAGACCCCGCCCGCCGGGTGCACCTTATAAGCGTGCCTCAGCGTCACGTCTCCATTCGTTATTCTCTTCTCACGTGTATAACACGGCGCTACGAAGTCTCCCTCACGGATGAGTATCTGATTTATTTCCACAAGGACGAGAAGCCTTCTCGGTACCGCGGAAACTGCTTATCCCAGAGGCTTCAAGAAGAAGAAAGTCGGTGAGTCCGCTTTCTTTAACTAAGTTAACACTAACTTGGAGGTAATTCTTTATTACCTGTGTGACGGTCTGTACCGTGGCTAGCAACAGCCAGGTTTCTGCTTCCACACAAACTTTCGCGGACCTAAAGGTCCCGAACGTGTGAAGTGCCAGGAGCGGTACGCGCCCTTCCTTGGCTTCCACACGTGTGGCGGCTTTAGCGGTGACTACTACAGCCCGCTCCAGCCACACACAACGTCCCGCGGCTCTTCCAAGCCCGCGACGGTGACTTGAGCAGCATAAGTTATTCTGTCTCGAACGTGTGAAGAGCCAGGAGCGGTACGCGACCCTTCCTTGGCTTCCACACGTGTGGCGGCTTTAGCGGTGATTACTAACAGCCCGCTCCAGCCACACACTACGTCTCGCGGCTCTTCCAAGCCCGCGACGGTGATTTGAGCAGCATAATTTTATTCTGTTTAAGCTTCCACGCTGTGTGACGGTCTGATAAGCTATCTTAGCTTTCTTTCAGCTTCCACACATGCGTCCCGTGGCTCTTCCAAGCCCGCGACGGTGATTTGAGCAGCATAATTTTATTCTGTTTAAGCTTCCACGCTGTGTGACGGTCTGATAAAGCTATCTTAGCTTTCTTTCAGCTTCCACACATACGTCCTGTGGCTTTCACGAGCCCGCGACCGCGTGGCCCTCGAACGTGTGTGCGTGTGAAGAGCTACGAGCGGTGCAACCCTTTGTTAGCCTCCACACGTGCGGCGGCGTTAGCGGCGGCTATTAATAGCACGCCCTTGCCGACACACGTACGTCTCGCGGCTTTTCAAGCCCGCGACGGAGGGGTAACCTAGGCAGGATATAGTAATATTTCTGTTTGGCTACCACTTTGTGTGACGTCTCTGATGTGTGACGTCTCTGATAGAAGCTAACAATAGCTCTATTCTCAGCTTCCACACGCACGAGGCGTCTTATGCGGTGAGTGGCAACACCCACTGCATCACTGTAACGTGACAACCTACCAACTCGGCGCCTACAGGCACGCAGCCTCGTAGGACTGGTTATTAGAATTTGAGGTTACTTACGTAACCCAGGTTCGTAAACCGGCGAGCCTTGTTTGTGGCTTGTTTGTCCACGTAGTTCTTGGCTTTACAAGAAAAAAGTGACGATCCATTCGCAGCAGCTAGTGATAGCCCTGTCCTAGCTTCCACTTTTACGTGGCTGCCTACTAACCTGAACAGCACTTAGTGATAATACTGTTTGGTTTCCACGCTGTGTGACGTCTCTGATAGAAGCTAACAATAGCTCTATTCTCAGCTTCCACACGCACGTGGCGTCTTATGCAGTGAGTGGCAACACCCACTGCATCACTGTAACGTGACAACCTACCAACTCGGCGCCTACAGGCACGCAGCCTTGTAGGACTGGTTATTAGAATTGAAGGTTACGTACGTAACCCGGGTTCTTAAACCGGCGAGCCTTGTTTGTAGCTTGTTTTGTTCACGGATTTCGTGGCTGCCTGCTAAACTCGGCCCCTCTTGCCTTGTTTTTTGCTTCCACGTGCATCTTAGCTTCTAAGATGTCTGAGTCTCCGACCAAGGCCCGTCGTCGACGCCGTCGCGCCCTAGCGGACGCGGCCCACGCCGTTGCAACATCTATTGCACGGAGGGCCTACAACAACGCTCTGAGACAAGGAGCCAGGCAGTGGTCCGCCGACATGGACGCTCCACTCCCCGACGCCCCCGACGTTGTCATTCTCGCGGATGACAACGCGGACGTGGTGCAGGCTCCAAGAGTGGACAACGCTGAGATGGACTCTGGGGAGTCCTCACCTCAGGACTCAGCATCCTCCTACACCTCCGACAAGGGGGAGGATGATGGGGAGAGCAGCGACGAGAGCGACGCCGAGGTGGCAGAGCCGCCTCCGGTCGCCACGGCCGCTCAAGCGGCCGTTGTCGCCGCCCCCATTGCAGCGCCAGTTGCTGCTGGAGTTGCATCGGCCGACACCGTTGCAGCTCCGACGGCTCCAGCTGCTCCGGCTGAACCGCAGCTCCACTATGACAACACTGACATAGTCGATCTGTTCAAGAAGGCCACGATCCGCTGTGGTCTGGCCTGGCCGGCCAGTCTTGAACCTCCGGTGGCTAAGGACACCATATGCGAACAGTTTCGCAAGAAGATTCAAGGCAACCCAGCGAAGTCCCAGGCCAAGGCTGAGATCCCCCTCTGACGGGTTCCTGAAATCCCTCATGCTGTCCTGGGGACAGCCTTACTCGGCTTCCGCCTCCCTGGGCGGAGGCATGAAGCTGCTGGACTGCGCGGGACAACGGCAGCTTGGCCTCGAGGCCATGCCGCCGATGGACAAGTCCTTTGCCGGGTGGCTCATGGGTGTCAACCCCAATGTCTTCCACGAGGACCCGGACTTCTCCTTGCCTTCGGACAAGGACGACTCCAAAATTAATAAGGCTGCCTATAAGTGCGCCTCAACTGCGGCCAGAGCACTGAACGCCGCGACCCTTCTGCAAGGGTCCGCGTCTCATGTCCTGTTGGAAGCGGGAGACGAGCCTACCCCCGACGACATGGCTGAATTGAGGCGCCTGCACCTTGAGCTCCTCCGTCTCACTCAGGCCCAGACAGAGATGGTGGGCGGAACTATGGCGAGACTCCTGGTCCTCGAGAGGGCCAGGTGGCTGGAGCTGTCCCCCAAAGTGGGACGTACCCCTCTGAAACAGAAAGTTTCCACATCGACACTCTTCGCGTCCATGCTCGAGGAGATGCGCTCCCGCGACGGACAGACGAAGAATGACACGGAGGTCATCGGCGCCTGTCTCCCGGCGTCTGGAGCACGACCCAAGCAGGCTCAGCCCTACAGGCCGACCTACGAGCGCACCATGGACAGGGACAATCGTTCCAGGTCCAGGAGGAGCGCCTTCAAGGTCCCCGCTGCTCAGAGGGCTCCGTCAGCGGCGTCCTCAGCTTCCCGCCCACCTCGCAGCCGCAAGAAGACCGACAGGCCCAAGCGCCCCTCGGCTTCTCCGGCCGGCGGCCCCCGCAAAGGGGCCACGGCAAGAGGGCCACCTGGCGGGAAGGCGAAATAACCAGACCTGCCCCACGGGGAGACATCGGACACTGTCTCCCCCACCCTTCCCCGAGTTTCTCTGAAGCGCAGCATAGTGGCCACGGGCCTCATGCCGGAAGCGCTTGGTGTAGGCGGAAAGAGGACTTGTTTCTTGGGAACAAATGTCTCTCCAGTTTTTTCCGTGCCACCACTTTTCTTAATACAGCAGTGTTCTCTACTGAGAACCGGTCTTTTGAATCGTCACTCGAAACTCAAGGGGATGGGCCAGCAGCCCGGGCCCTCGAGGGGGCCCAGGGCTGTCGGCCGAAATACAAGTGTAACTGCCGTGGACACAGCCCCAGAGCCCCAGGTCCATACTGCAGGACAGAGGCCCCAGGCCCGGGTTCTGACCGAAGGAGGCGCCGCTCCACCACAAAAAGGTGCGGAGCTGGCTTCAACCCCTCTGGCACTGTGTCTACAGGAGTGGAATCGTTGTGGTGTTCATCCGTGGGTGTTGAACACCATCTCGAAGGGTTACAAACTACAGTTTGCCAGAAGACCTCCCACTTGTGGGAACGTTCTGTTCTCGCAAGCGAGTGGTCAGGCAGCCGAGGTTCTCCAGGGCGAGATAACGTCTCTCTTGGAGAAGAAGGCTATACGTGTGGTGCCCATGGAGCAGAGCAACACCGGGTTTTACCCCCGCTACTTTCTCGTGAAGAAGAAAGGGGGGGGCATGCGGCCCATTCTAGACCTACGGGCTCTGAACGGCTATTTGAGAGCGTTTCGCTTCAAAATGCTCACGAGCAAGGCTCTGCTGCGCATGATGCAGTCACTGGGTGTAAGACAACACCGTTGTCATCATCTTGTGAACGTGTCGGTGGGTTGCTTCGAGGCATTACGCCAGTGGAGAGGCGCTCAATTCCTCTCGGAAGGCGTGAGTATGGGGATGGTCGTATCCCGGAAAGTACTCACGACGGACGCCAGCCTGTCTGGGTGGGGTGCCACCCACGAAGGCAGGACGGCCAGGGGGGTATGGAGTGGCAGCATCAGGTCTGCCCACATAAATTACCTGGAGCTGATGGCGGTAATGTTGGCGTTACAACATTTCGAACGTTTCATCAGCGGTTCCCATGTCCTGGGCAGGACGGACAACACAACAACGATGTGCTATATCAACAAGCAGGGGGGCCTACGGTCCACCAAACTGCATGCGCTAGCACACAGACTGACGTTATGGTGCGACGAGCACCTCCTTTCAGTCAGAGCCTCCCACGTTCCGGGACTCCAGAACACGGGAGCGGATCTGTTGTCCAGGGGCCGATACCTCTATGCGGCTTGGTCACTGCACAAAACAGTGGCCAGACAGTTGTGTGAGAGGTTCGGCGAGCCACGAGTGGATCTGTTTGCGTCGGAAGAGAACAGCAAGTGTCCTCTGTTCTTCTCCATAGCAGGGACGGCTCCGCTAGGTTTGGATGCCTTGGCGCATCGTTGGCCCCAGGGCCTACTTTATGCGTTTCCCCCGTTGTCTCTCATCCTTCCCACGTTGGAGAGGGTGAGGACACAGCGCCTGTCAGTAATCCTGGTGGCCCCAGGATGGGGCTCTTGGAGGTCGGACATAGTCCCTCTCCTGTACGGTCGGCCCTGGCAGCTTCCGTTGCGCAGGGACCTATTGACCCAGGCGGAAGGCGAGATATTCCACCCACGGCCAGAAGATCTAGACCTCTGGGCTTGGCCCGTGAGAGGTTGAATCTTGGCGCGGAGGGTCTTCCCCAGAGCGTCATCGACACTATTCAGTGTGCGAGGGCGCAGTCGACCAGGGATGCTTATGATATGAGGTGGCGGTTGTTTGAAGACTGGTGTTCACCGGCTCAGGTTGTGCCATTTCAAGCACCAGTAAGGGTCGTTCTGTCGTTCCTCCAGGATCTCTTGGACAAAGGCAGGGCCTTTAGTACTGTCAAGGTGTATCTGGCTGCTATCTCAGCCTGCCACATCGGGTTTGAGGACAAGACGGTGGGCCAGCTCCCGCTGGTGCGCCAGTTCATGAAGGGGGCTAGCCACCTTCATCCGGTGACCAAGTCTCTGGTCCCCTCGTGGGACCTTGCTTTGGTTTTGGACTCTCTGTCCCGGCCACCGTTTGAGCCCTTGGAGGGTTTGAGTATGAAGCTATTGTCGCTGAAGACAGCGTTGTTATTAGCTTTGGTGACCGCTAAAAGGGTCAGTGATATCCATGCTTTGTCCACGAGTGCGGAATGCATGAGGTTCAATGGGGATGCAAGGGTGGTCATTAAGACCAATCCGGCATTTTTACCTAAGAACCGCCTAGCTGCCCCGGTTCCGGTGGACTTGGCGGCGTTCTGTCCGCCCCCCTTTGCCTCTGAGGAGGATAGGAGGAGGCATAACCTCTGTCCGATAAGGGCATTGAGGTTGTATTTGGACAGGACTCAGGTGACGAGGAAGACTACACAACTGTTTGTCTCCTGGGATCCCAAGACTGTGGGACTGCCTATCTCAAAGGTTAGGCTTTCCCAGTGGATCGTGGAGGCTATAGAGCGGGCCTACTCTGGTAGGGATATGGTGCCTCCCGTAGGGTTGAGAGCACATTCCACGAGAGGTATGGCATCATCCTGGGCCCTCTGTAGGGGGGTCTCTGTTCAGGATGTTTGTTCCGCTGCAAGTTGGGCGTCGTCTTCCACCTTTGCCACCTTCTATAGACTGGATGTGACAGCAGCGCCAGTGGCGCATGCGGTCCTGGGCGTGGCCTCCAGTTAGGTGGAGAGACTTGGTTCCCCGCGGGGGACGTTGGTCTTCTCCAGGGCGTTAAGACGGTTGTTCTGTCGGCCCCTCTTAGGCACATTTGCAGACTTAGGTCTGATTGGCCTTCCCGTTGGGGTACAGTAGTCCTGTTGAGGGACGTACTGTGGTCCTTTGCTCACAGATAAAGGTACGGGCCCTAGGGGTCCAGACTTCGTGATGACAATAAGGGAGTTAATGAAGTCTCCCATAGTGAGCAGCCTTGCGAAGCCAATTAATAGAACTAGGGGTTACGTATGTAACCTAGGTTCTATAATGGCGAGCAAGGCTGCTCACCAAGATTCCCTTCTTGATTGCTTGAGAAGAGAACAATTGTTATCGAATGGAGACGTGACGCTGAGGCACGCTTATAAGGTGCACCCGGCGGGCGGGGTCTTCAACGTCATCACGTCTAAAGTCCCAGCCTAAAAGTCTGTGAGTTTATTTGTAGTGCTTCTGTGTTTACGCCAGGGGGCGTCAACTCCCATAGTGAGCAGCCTTGCTCGCCATTATAGAACCTAGGTTACATACGTAACCCCTAGTTTTCATATCAGAAACGTATCTCCGCATATTTCAACTTTTTATGTTCTTTTTGTAAATTAATACCTGGACTTTGTCGTTCAGTGTCACACAAGTAGCAATAATTACCAAACCTACAAGCTCTCAACATGTTCCGTTGTAAGCCTGCGAACATTTTGAAAGTGAAAGTGCTTAAGTCTATTTTTAATTGAATCATTAAAGTATGAACAAGAACTCCATAATAATGACTCCATCAGATCCATTGGAACACAGGTTATTTTTTTCCTATTTACTGAAAAGCCCAACAGTGACAATATACAAACTACACTGAACACGATTACTTAAATGATAGAATAAGTATGCAACATCTCTGTAACCTTGGTAAGTCGTATTGAATATTAATACACAATTCATATTATCGGTAGCATATCGATATCGGACGATATTTCATTAAAAATGCAAGATCGTTATTGAATCAAAAATAATTCTGGTGTTTTTTGACTGATATTCTTTGCCCCATTATTGAGAGACATTTCACCGATATTGACCGATGTTTCACCAATATTGAAGCAATAATTATGTGACCGTTGATGGCTTTGAAAATGAAAAGAAATCAGCCAAAATGTCAATATCGTGCATCTCTATTATTGAATACTAAAGTTTTGAATACATTTCCAAAGTTACACAATTATGACTGCTAAAACGTCATTTCAACAGGAGACAAATACAGTGTCCAGTTCAAACTGCCTGATGTGTACGGAGTCTTCCAGTTCAAGGTGGATTACAACAGACTGGGATTTACACACCTCTACTCATCCACTCAGGTACATGACATAATAACTTTATTTATTGGAAGTGGAACACTTTTTTTTATTATTATAAAGTGCTTAGACAATGGGAAACGATCACATACGACCCATGCTAAAAATAAATAATTATGAATTGGTAATGTGGAACTGAATTGATTCATTTTTATTGTCTCAATGGGCGCCCGCTGGCCTAGCGGTCCAGGCGCATGCTGCGTGTTCGAGTCCCGTTCATGACGACATGCATGTGTCTCCCTCTTTCCTGTACGTCTTCACTTGATACTATCAATAAAGGAAGAAAAGCCAAGAACAAATCTTTAAAAAAACAAGACATTTTGTATAGCATTAGCAGCGACACTGAGAAAGTTCTGGCAATGAAAATGAAACCACTTGTCCTGTACTGCAACAGATAACGGAACAAAGCCTTTTAATATTATAAATAATAATAACCTACTTTCATTCTACAAGCTCATAATGTGTTGTTTTGCGTCGTGTAATGTGTTATGCGCTTTTGGATGGTTATTTTCACAACTTTGTAAGTATAAAATAGGGATTAAGTGGTTAATCAGACTAACTGATTTAGTCGATTATAAAAAAATCTAATCAAATTTTGTCAAGTTGACAGTCGCAGCCCCCCTGCTAAGTCTATGTAATTTTATTGTATTTTCCACCATCCTTGAATATTTGACCCACGTACTGTACAATATCAGCAGTTCCCAAAGCTTTTTGGCCATGCACCCCCTGTTATCTCCCGATCTACCTGACGCACCCCCCCACATGTAAATATAAGTTGCATAAGCTATATAGAGACATATATTTCATATTTAACCACATATATGCACATATGAACCTTAATATGGCACATACTGCAGCATAGGCTATATTCTGCATATACCTGCCATATATTGGCATAATATGTTAATACATTTTAAATAAAACCATAGCATGTCATGTCGCACACCCCCTGGAAGGCGCTCGCGCACCACAAGGGGTGCACGCTAGAGGTGGGATCGGGCCGACTTTATACTACCCGAACCGAACCCGTCACCGACAGCTTTGTGTCCAAACCGAAACGAGCCCGACCTTAATTATTAATATATGCGCCTGGCCCGTGCCCGATACCCGACACTTTTTTTGTTGTTGAGGAAGGCACTTTAATAATTCCACTGACAGCATACAGCTTGCCTGGTTGTTACCTTTAGACATATTATGCCACACTATATGTCTTGTAAATGACCATGAAATGGGTCCGTTTTATATAGCCTAGCCTACTACGTTGATTAATCAATAGCTATAGTATAACACGCCGTGCACACTACAAAGCACACTGCACAGCACTGTGCGCAGTCAGTTGCATACACACCGTCATTATTACACACACACACACACACACACACACACACACACAGTCACACACACACTCCTGCAGTTTTATACCAGCATTGATGATTGATTTGACATCGGCAACTCTGCATTGGCAATATTTAATCCACACAGCTTGTTCGTGCAAAGTTGCAAACTGCTATTCAATCAAACAATCCACGCCAGCGGGAGGTGATTATTGGTAGCCTAATTTGCCATGGTCCATGGGCAGGATCAAGTAACTACTCAACTCTTCACTGTTCAACATCTAATAAATCAAACTATTTATATTAATCCAAAAATCGCGGTTTACATGTTGTCATGGAGGAGGAGGATCGCATCCGCCGTGGGTGAGTTCAACCTAGGCTAACGCCGTCCTCCTCTCTTCAGTGGTTCTTCCAGCTGCGCCCCATATAATGTAGCCTCGGATCCCTACGATCATTCTGTAGCTTCAGACCTACAGAATTAGGCGTAGTGAACTGAGGTTCACAATTTCACATGGGGCTACGTTCGCTGCTGCTGCTTGCAGCATGTGCGTTGCAAGCTTGCGTTGTTGCAAGTTGCAAGCGGTGCTGCTGCTTGCAGAGTAGACAGAGCATTGACACGCTGCACCACCTTAATATAAAGGCTACTCTAAAGTGCACCATGCGTCCTGGTTAACCAGGAAACACACAGAGAGACAGACTAGTCGGTTCGTTTTTATTCATATTTACACTTTATTTTCTATATATCAACAGCATGGTTGCCCGAACCGAAGCCCGACGACCAATTATGATAATGAGCCTTACCCTAGCCCGACCCGTCGGGTACCGACGGGACCCGTCGGGTTTCGGTCGGGTATCCCAGCTCTAGTGCACGCACCACAGTTTGGGAACCACTACATGAACCTATGTAATCATCAATGTGCCATTGCCACATTTAGTTATTTCTTGCAGGTATTGTGTACTTGGGGAATATTTTATATCAAAACTTTTTCAAACATTACCAAAGTCAACAAATCGTATGTCCTAAAATAGTCAAAGAAAAGCTAAATATTTAGGTGTCATAGTATTCGAAATGTATCTCCCAGTGCAGGGAGAGTAAAGCTGCCCTTTTGTTTTCGACTATGGGTTATGCTGTACATGTTTTTGTTTGCCTGCATTAATGCGTGCCTGGGAAGAACCCTAATATTCATCAAAGAACCTTGTTTAGACTGCCAAGCAACTAACTTCCTTATGGTTTCCTCCACCATAGGTGTCCGTCCGTCCACTGCAGCACACGCAGTACGAGCGTTTCATCCCCTCAGCCTACCCGTACTATGCCAGCGTTTTCTCCATGATGGCAGGACTGTTCGTCTTCAGCATCGTCTTCCTACACATGAAAGAGAAGGAGAAGTCTGACTAAAAGCAGAAGTGTTTGGGGGGTTAAAGTAAAAGAGATTGTAAATTTGGCCGTTTAGGACAAAGGGGTTGAAAATCGGGGTGCTGGTTGCTTGATTCCTCTGGCAGAGACTTGAAGGACTTGCAGTTTTTGTGAAATTATTGTTTCTGTTTGGTTGTGTGGGATATTTTGAATATTAAGGTGTTTGGAGGCGAGACAGGTTGGTCAGCCATTATGTGCCATGGTTGGTTGAGATTCTTTTTTTTTTTCCTTTTTTTTTTACGTCAATTGCAATTAATGTGTATACAAACAAACAAAACACTCATTTTTATTCAGTTAGGATTGTGGCTTTATTCTGGATAAAAGGATGTGGTAGAAAGCACTTATTTTTGGCACATCTCATTCAATTAAAATGAAACTTGGATTCCTACTTTGAGGAAAAATAAATCTAGGAATCTTCATGTGGTGACGAAATGCACTGAATATTCTTCTGACTGGTCACGGTTGTTTCTTTTCATAAGACTGTAACATATCCGACAATAAAACATTGACATTCCATTCTGTAGAATGTCTGGTCAGATGGTATTTCATGGTATTATTATTTATAATTCTAAACCAACGGTTTTTCATTATTTAAATAAATTTAGCTACCGGTATGTATATTTGATATGTATTATGTTAGGCCAGGGTATGATCATGCAGCCATACAATAACTTGCCTTAAACTTCACATAGTTTATGTGACTGTCCATAATGAGTGGCTAGCCACAGGTTTTGTAGAGATATTAGGCTTTAATATCAAATCTTCAAGCATGTGTTCAGATCATAACTTCAGACCATTTACCAAATCGTGTCTGTTTTTCACATTTTGGCATTTTGGAAAAAAATAGCAAATTGAACATGGAGGTGGCCACGTTGTGGCCACTCTTCCTGTGACACTGTTTAAATGGTAAATCTAAAGCTGTATCCAAACCTTTTCATGTCATTTAAATAAAAGTAAGTAAGTAAAAATGTATAAAAGAGAAAAATCCATCCATGTGTCTCCACAGTAGGCTGAATGTGAATGGAGTTTCTAGGTGAAAGTGATTTTTTTAAAGCACTATATTTCTAAAACTATGAAACATTTCAAAGATTCCTTTTCAGGCAAACATGTCCACCGTAAGATGAACCTAAATAGGCTAGTTAATCAGAAACTACAAAACATTTCAAAGTAAAAAGTTCCAGCATGTGTCTCCACAGTAAGCTGAATAAAAAGTGTGAATGGAGTTTATAGGTGAAAGTGATTTTTTGACGTGCCAAAATCTGCCATTGAGCCCCATTATAAAAGTCTCAAATTTGAAAGCACTATATTTCTAAAACTATATGACACATTTCAAAGATTCCTTTTCAGGCAAATGTCCACAGTAAGATGAACCTAAGTAGGCTAGAATGGGGTTGCTAGGTGTAAGTATGTAGAACTAGTAGCATGCCAAAGTTTGTGCTATTGCTATAGAGCATGCATTGGGCGTTTAAGTTAAATAACTCAGAAACTATAAAACATTTCAAAGTAAAAAAGTTCCAGCATGTGTCTCCACAGTAAGCTGAATAATAAAAAGTGTGAATGGAGTTTCTAGGTGAAAGTGATTTTTGACGTGCCAATGTCTGCCATTGAGCCCCATTGTAAATTTGAAAGCAATATATTTCTAAAACTATGAAACATTTAAAATATTCCTTTTCAGGCAAACATGTCCACCGTAAGATGAACATAAGTAGGCTAGAATGGGGTTGCTAGGTGTAAGTATGTGAGCTTCTCTGTTGTTAGCAAAACATGCTAATGCTTCTCTTCCTCGACCTCCGCAACACCCATTCTCAAACACTGCTATACTTTTAAGTATGTTGCGGTAGAGAGAACGTCATCATTTTGGGCCATGGGCTATAGCCCATATCGTACGGCATATTATAGCACGCCGTTTTTCATCATTTTTGAGGATTTGAAAAAAACGAAAAAAAAACGATGGGTTATAGCCCATCGTTTTTTGAATGTTTGAAAAAAGAAATATCCTCGTTTTTCATCATTTTTTACCATGGGCTGTATCCCATATCGTACGGCATACTATAGCACGCCGTTTTTCATCATTTTTGAGGATTTGAAAAAAACGATGGGTTATAGCCCATCGTTTTCTGAATTTTTGGAAAGAAAAGATATCCTCGTTTTTCATCATTTTGGACCATGGGCTATAGCCCATATCGTACGGCATACTATAGCACGCCATTTTTCATCATTTTGAGGATTTGAAAAAAACGATGGGTTATAGCCCATCGTTTTCTGAATTTTTGGAAAGAAAAGATATCCTCGTTTTTCATCATTTTGGACCATGGGCTATAGCCCATATCGTACGGCATGCTATAGCACGCCGTTTTTCATCATTTTTGAGGATTTGAAAAAAATGAAAGAAAAAAAACGATGGGTTATAGCCCATCGTTTTTAGAATTTTTGATTATTTTTTTTACCCTTGTTTTTCATCATTTTGGACCATGGGCTATAGCCCATATCGTACGGCATACTATAGCACGCCATTTTTCATCATTTTTGAGGATTTGAAAAAAACGATGGGTTATAGCCCATCGTTTTCTGAATTTTTGGAAAGAAAAGATATCCCCGTTTTTCATCATTTTGGACCATGGGCTATAGCCCATATCGTACGGCATACTATAGCACGCCGTTTTTCATCATTTTTGAGGATTTGAAAAAAAGTGAAAAAATTGAAAAAACGATGGGTTATAGCCCATCGTTTTTTTAATCTTTGAAAAAAGAAATTATCCTCGTTTTTCATCATTTTGGACCATGGGCTATAGCCCATATCGTACGGCATACTATAGCACGCCGTTTTTCATCATTTTTGAGGATTTGACAAAAATGAAAAAATGAAAAAAACGATGGGTTATAGCCCATCGTTCTTTGAATTTTTGGAAAAAAAGATATCCTCGTTTTTCATCATTTTTGACCATGGAATCTAACCCATATCGTACGGCATGCTATAGCACGCCGTTTTTCATCATTTTTGAGGATTTGAAAAAAATGAAAAAAACGATGGGTTATAGCCCATCGTTTTTAGATTTTTAGATTCTTTTTTTATCCTTGTTTTTCATCATTTTGGACCATGGGCTATAGCCCATATCGTACGGCATACTATAGCACGCCGTTTTTCATCATTTTGGACCATGGGCTATAGCCCATATCGTACGGCATACTATAGCACGCCGTTTTTCATCATTTTTGAGGATTTGAAAAAAAGTGAAAAAATTGAAAAAACGATGGGTTATAGCCCATCGTTTTTTGAATTTTTGAAAAAAGAAATTATCCTCGTTTTTCATCATTTTGGACCATGGGCTATAGCCCATATCGTACGGCATACTATAGCACGCCGTTTTTCATCATTTTTGAGGATTTGACAAAAATGAAAAAATGAAAAAAACGATGGGTTATAGCCCATCGTTCTTTGAATTTTTGGAAAAAAAGATATCCTCGTTTTTCATCATTTTTGACCATGGAATCTAACCCATATCGTACGGCATGCTATAGCACGCCGTTTTTCATCATTTTTGAGGATTTGAAAAAAATGAAAAAAACGATGGGTTATAGCCCATCGTTTTTAGATTTTTAGATTTTTTTTTTTATCCTCGTTTTTCATCATTTTGGACCATGGGCTATAGCCCATAATCGTACGGCATACTATAGCACGCCGTTTTTCATCATTTTGGACCATGGGCTATAGCCCATATCGTACGGCATACTATAGCACGCCGTTTTTCATCATTTTTGAGGATTTGAAAAAAAGTGAAAAGATTGAAAAAACGATGGGTTATAGCCCATCGTTTTTTGAATTTTTGAAAAAAGAAATTATCCTCGTTTTTCATCATTTTGGACCATGGGCTATAGCCCATATCGTACGGCATACTATAGCACGCCGTTTTTCATCATTTTTGAGGATTTGACAAAAATGAAAAAATGAAAAAAACGATGGGTTATAGCCCATCGTTCTTTGAATTTTTGGAAAAAAAGATATCCTCGTTTTTCATCATTTTTGCCCATGGGCTATAGCCCATATCGTACGGCATACTATAGCACGCCGTTTTTCATCATTTTTGAGGATTTGAAAAAAATGAAAAAATGGGTTACGATGGGTTATAGCCCATCGTTTTTGGAATTTTTGAAAAAACAATCCTTGTTTTTCATCATTTTTGACCAAAATTGACCAAAAATAGACGTCTAAAACACGTCTATTTTTGGACGTGTTTTAGACGTCTATTTTTAGACGTTTTTTGCCCATTTTTAGACACTCGCCCAATAGCCCATATCGTATGGCATACGGTAGCACGCCGTTTTTCATCATTTTTGAGGATTAGAAAAAAAAACAAAAAAAAAAACATCGTTTTTTGAATTTTTGAAAAAAAGAATTAACCTAGTTTTTCATCATTTTTGACAATGGGCTATAGCCCATACCGTACGGCATACTATAGCACGCCGTTTTTCATAATTTTTCGAGGATTTGAAAAAAATGAAATCAAAACAAAACATGGCCCATCGTTTTTTAAATTTTTGAAAAAAGAAATTACCTTGTTTTTCATCATTTTTGAACATGGGCTATAGCCCATACCGTACGGCATAATATAGCATGCCGCTTTTCATCATTTTTGAGGATTTGAAAAAAAAAACAAAAAAAAAAAAAAAACATGGGTTATAGCCCATCGTTTTTTTATTTTTTTATTATTTTTTTTAATCCTCGTTTTTCATCATTTTTGACCATGGGCTATAGCCCATACCGTACGGCATACTATAGCACGCGGTTTTTCATCATTTTTGAGGATTGGAAAAAAATGAAAAAAAAAAAAAAAACATGGGTCATAGCCCATCGTTTTTTTAATCTTTGAAAAAAAAAATCCTTGTTTTTCATCATTTTTGACCATGGGCTAAAGCCCATACCGTACGGCATACTATAGCAAGCCGCTTTTCATCATTTTTGAGGATTTGAGAAAAAAAGAAAAAAAAACTAAAAAACATGGGTTATAGCCCATCGTTTATTTATTTATTTTTTAAATCCTCGTTTTTCATCATTTTTGACCATGGGCTATAGCCCATACCGTACGGCATACTATAGCACGCCGTTTTTCATCATTTTTGAGGATTTGAAAAATATGAAAAAAGAAAAAAAAACATGGGTTATAGTTATCGTTTTTAGAATTTTTGGAAAAACAAATATCCTCGTTTTTCATCATTTTTGACCATGGGCTAAAGCCCATACCGTACGGCATACTATAGCACGCCGTTTTTCATCATTTTTGAGGATTAGAAAAAAAAAAAAAAAAAAAAAACATGGGTTATAGCCCATCGTTTTTTGATTAAAAAAAGAAATCCTCGTTTTTCATCATTTTTGACCATGGGCTATAGCCCATACCGTACGGCATACTATAGCACGCCGTTTTTCATCATTTTTGAGGATTTAAAAAAAAAAAAAAAAAAAAAAACATGGGTTATAGCCCATCGTTTTTTGATTAAAAATAAAAAGAATCCTCGTTTTTCATCATTTTTGACCATGGGCTATAGCCTATACCGTACGGCATACTATAGCACGCCGTTTTTCATCATTTTTGAGGATTTGAAAAAAATGAAAAAAAAACAAAAAAAACATGGGTTATAGCCCATCGTTTTTTGAATTTTTGGAAAAAATAATATCCTCGTTTTTCATCATTTTTGACCATGGGCTGAAGCCCATACCGTACGGCATACTATAGCACGCCGCTTTTCATCATTTTTGAGGATTTGAGAAAAAAACAAACTAAAAAACATGGGTTATAGCCCATCGTTTTTTAAATTTTTGAATTTTAATTTTATCCTCGTTTTTCATCATTTTTGACCATGGGCTATAGCCCATACCGTACGGCATACTATAGCACGCCGTTTTTCATCATTTTTGAGGATTTGAAAAAAAAAAAAAAACATGGGTTATAGCCCATCGTTTTTTGTTAAAATAAATAAATAAAATCCTCGTTTTTCATCATTTTTGACCATGGGCTATAGCCCATACCGTACGGCATACTATAGCACGCCGTTTTTCATCATTTTTGAGGATTTGAAAAAAAAAACAAAAAAAAAACATGGGTTATAGCCCATCGTTTTTTGATTAAAAAAAAAAGAAAATCCTCGTTTTTCATCATTTTTGACCATGGGCTATAGCCCATACCGTACGGCATACTATAGCACGCCGTTTTTCATCATTTTTGAGGATTAAAAAAAAAAAAAAAAAAAAAAAACATGGGTTAGCCTATAGCCCATCGTTTTTTGATTAAAAATAAAAAGAATCCTCGTTTTTCATCATTTTTGACCATGGGCTATAGCCTATACCGTACGGCATACTATAGCACGCCGTTTTTCATCATTTTTGAGGATTTGAAAAAAATGAAAAAAAAAACAAAAAAAACATGGGTTATAGCCCATCGTTTTTTGAATTTTTGGAAAAAATAATATCCTCGTTTTTCATCATTTTTGACCATGGGCTGAAGCCCATACCGTACGGCATACTATAGCACGCCGCTTTTCATCATTTTTGAGGATTTGAGAAAAAAACAAACTAAAAAACATGGGTTATAGCCCATCGTTTTTTAAATTTTTGAATTTTAATTTTATCCTCGTTTTTCATAATTTTTGACCATGGGCTATAGCCCATACCGTACGGCATACTATAGCACGCCGTTTTTCATCATTTTTGAGGATTTGAAAAACAAAAACAAAAAAAAAACATGGGTTATAGCCCATCGTTTTTTGATTAAAAAAAAAAGAAAATCCTCGTTTTTCATCATTTTTGACCATGGGCTATAGCCCATACCGTACGGCATACTATAGCACGCCGTTTTTCATCATTTTTGAGGATTTGAAAAAAAAAAAAAAAAAAAAAAAAAACATGGGTTATAGCCCATCGTTTTTTGAATTTTTGGAAAAAATTATATCCTCGTTTTTCATCATTTTTGACCATGGGCTAAAGCCCATACCGTACGGCATACTATAGCACGCCGCTTTTCATCATTTTTGAGGATTTGAGAAAAAAAAAAAAAAAAAAACATGGGTTATAGCCCATCGTTTTTTGATTAAAAAAAAAAGAAAATCCTCGTTTTTCATCATTTTTGACCATGGGCTATAGCCCATACCGTACGGCATACTATAGCACGCCGTTTTTCATCATTTTTGAGGATAAAAAAAAAAAAAAAAAAAAAAAAACATGGGTTAGCCTATAGCCCATCGTTTTTTGATTAAAAATAAAAAGAATCCTCGTTTTTCATCATTTTTGACCATGGGCTATAGCCTATACCGTACGGCATACTATAGCACGCCGTTTTTCATCATTTTTGAGGATTTGAAAAAAATGAAAAAAAAACAAAAAAAACATGGGTTATAGCCCATCGTTTTTTGAATTTTTGGAAAAAATAATATCCTCGTTTTTCATCATTTTTGACCATGGGCTGAAGCCCATACCGTACGGCATACTATAGCACGCCGCTTTTCATCATTTTTGAGGATTTGAAAAAAAAAAAAAAAAAAAAACATGGGTTATAGCCCATCGTTTTTTGATTAAAAAAAAAAGAAAATCCTCGTTTTTCATCATTTTTGACCATGGGCTATAGCCCATACCGTACGGCATACTATAGCACGCCGTTTTTCATCATTTTTGAGGATTAAAAAAAAAAAAAAAAAAAAAAACATGGGTTAGCCTATAGCCCATCGTTTTTTGATTAAAAATAAAAAGAATCCTCGTTTTTCATCATTTTTGACCATGGGCTATAGCCTATACCGTACGGCATACTATAGCACGCCGTTTTTCATCATTTTTGAGGATTTGAAAAAAATGAAAAAAAAACAAAAAAAACATGGGTTATAGCCCATCGTTTTTTGAATTTTTGGAAAAAATAATATCCTCGTTTTTCATCATTTTTGACCATGGGCTGAAGCCCATACCGTACGGCATACTATAGCACGCCGCTTTTCATCATTTTTGAGGATTTGAAAAAAAAAAAAAAAAAAAACATGGGTTATAGCCCATCGTTTTTTGATTAAAAAAAAAAGAAAATCCTCGTTTTTCATCATTTTTGACCATGGGCTATAGCCCATACCGTACGGCATACTATAGCACGCCGTTTTTCATCATTTTTGAGGATTAAAAAAAAAAAAAAAAAAAAAAACATGGGTTAGCCTATAGCCCATCGTTTTTTGATTAAAAATAAAAAGAATCCTCGTTTTTCATCATTTTTGACCATGGGCTATAGCCTATACCGTACGGCATACTATAGCACGCCGTTTTTCATCATTTTTGAGGATTTGAAAAAAATGAAAAAAAAACAAAAAAAACATGGGTTATAGCCCATCGTTTTTTGAATTTTTGGAAATAATAATATCCTCGTTTTTCATCATTTTTGACCATGGGCTGAAGCCCATACCGTACGGCATACTATAGCACGCCGCTTTTCATCATTTTTGAGGATTTGAAAACAAAAAACAAAAAAAAAACATGGGTTATAGCCCATCGTTTTTTGATTAAAAAAAAAAGAAAATCCTCGTTTTTCATCATTTTTGACCATGGGCTATAGCCTATACCGTACGGCATACTATAGCACGCCGTTTTTCATCATTTTTGAGGATTTGAAAAAAAATGGAAAAAAAAACAAAAAAACATGGGTTATAGCCCATCGTTTTTTGAATTTTTGGAAAAAATAATATCCTCGTTTTTCATCATTTTTGACCATGGGCTAAAGCCCATACCGTACGGCATACTATAGCACGCCGCTTTTCATCATTTTTGAGGATTTGAAAAAAAAAACAAAAAAAAAACATGGGTTATAGCCCATCGTTTTTTGATTTAAAAAAATAATAATATCCTCGTTTTTCATCATTTTTGACCATGGGCTAAAGCCCATACCGTACGGCATACTATAGCACGCCGTTTTTCATCATTTTTGAGGATTAAAAAAAAGAAAAAAAAAAAAAAAACATGGGTTAGCCTATAGCCCATCGTTTTTTGATTAAAAATAAAAAGAATCCTCGTTTTTCATCATTTTTGACCATGGGCTATAGCCTATACCGTACGGCATACTATAGCACGCCGTTTTTCATCATTTTTGAGGATTTGAAAAAAATGAAAAAAAAACAAAAAAAACATGGGTTATAGCCCATCGTTTTTTGAATTTTTGGAAAAAATAATATCCTCGTTTTTCATCATTTTTGACCATGGGCTGAAGCCCATACCGTACGGCATACTATAGCACGCCGCTTTTCATCATTTTTGAGGATTTGAGAAAAAAACAAACTAAAAAACATGGGTTATAGCCCATCGTTTTTTAAATTTTTGAATTTTAATTTTATCCTCGTTTTTCATCATTTTTGACCATGGGCTATAGCCCATACCGTACGGCATACTATAGCACGCCGTTTTTCATCATTTTTGAGGATTTGAAAAAAAAAAAAAAAAAAAAACATGGGTTATAGCCCATCGTTTTTTGATTAAAAAAAAAAGAAAATCCTCGTTTTTCATCATTTTTGACCATGGGCTATAGCCCATACCGTACGGCATACTATAGCACGCCGTTTTTCATCATTTTTGAGGATTTGAAAAAAAAAAAAAAACAAAAAAAAAAACATGGGTTATAGCCCATCGTTTTTTGAATTTTTGGAAAAAATTATATCCTCGTTTTTCATCATTTTTGACCATGGGCTAAAGCCCATACCGTACGGCATACTATAGCACGCCGCTTTTCATCATTTTTGAGGATTTGAGAAAAAAAAACAAAAAAAACATGGGTTATAGCCCATCGTTTTTTAAATGTTTGAATTTTATTTTTATCCTCGTTTTTCATCATTTTTGACCATGGGCTAAAGCCCATACCGTACGGCATACTATAGCACGCCGCTTTTCATCATTTTTGAGTATTTGAGAAAAAAACAAACTAAAAAACATGGGTTATAGCCCATCGTTTTTTAAAATTTTGAATTTTAATTTTATCCTCGTTTTTCATCATTTTTGACCATGGGCTATAGCCCATACCGTACGGCATACTATAGCACGCCGTTTTTCATCATTTTTGAGGATTTGAAAAAAAAAAAAAACATGGGTTATAGCCCATCGTTTTTTGTTAAAAAAAATAAATAAAATCCTCGTTTTTCATCATTTTTGACCATGGGCTATAGCCCATACCGTACGGCATACTATAGCACGCCGTTTTTCATCATTTTTGAGGATTTGAAAAAAAAAAAACAAAAAAAAACATGGGTTATAGCCCATCGTTTTTTGATTAAAAAAAAAGAAAATCCTCGTTTTTCATCATTTTTGACCATGGGCTATAGCCCATACCGTACGGCATACTATAGCACGCCGTTTTTCATCATTTTTGAGGATTTGAAAAAAAAAAAACAAAAAAACAAAACATGGGTTATAGCCCATCGTTTTTTTAATTTTTGGAAAAAATTATATCCTCGTTTTTCATCATTTTTGACCATGGGCTAAAGCCCATACCGTACGGCATACTATAGCACGCCGCTTTTCATCATTTTTGAGGATTTGAGAAAAAAAAAACTAAAAAACATGGGTTATAGCCCATCGTTTTTTAAATTTTTGAATTTTAATTTTATCCTCGTTTTTCATCATTTTTGACCATGGGCTATAGCCCATACCGTACGGCATACTATAGCACGCCGTTTTTCATCATTTTTGAGGATTTGAAAAAGAAAAAAAAACATGGGTTATAGCCCATCGTTTTTTGAATTTTTGGAAAAAATAATATCCTCGTTTTTCATCATTTTTGACCATGGGCTAAAGCCCATACCGTACGGCATACTATAGCACGCCGCTTTTCATCATTTTTGAGGATTTGAGAAGAAAAAAAAACTAAAAAACATGGGTTATAGCCCATCGTTTTTTAAATTTTTGAATTTGAATTTTATCCTCGTTTTTCATCATTTTTGACCATGGGCTATAGCCCATACCGTACGGCATAGGCCTACTATAGCACGCCGTTTTTCATCATTTTTGAGGATTTGAAAAAAAAAAAAAAAACATGGGTTATAGCCCATCGTTTTTTGTTAAAAAAAATAAATAAAATCCTCGTTTTTCATCATTTTTGACCATGGGCTATAGCCCATACCGTACGGCATACTATAGCACGCCGTTTTTCATCATTTTTGAGGATTTAAAAAAAAAAAAAAAAAAAAAAAACATGGGTTATAGCCCATCGTTTTTTGATTAAAAAAAAAAGAAAATCCTCGTTTTTCATCATTTTTGACCATGGGCTATAGCCCATACCGTACGGCATACTATAGCACGCCGTTTTTCATCATTTTTGAGGATTTGAAAAAAAAAACAAAAAAAAAACACATGGGTTATAGCCCATCGTTTTTTGATTAAAAAAAAAAATCCTCGTTTTTCATCATTTTTGACCATGGGCTATAGCCTATACCGTACGGCATACTATAGCACGCCGTTTTTTATCATTTTTGAGGATTTGAAAAAAAAACAAAAAAAACATGGGTTATAGCCCATCGTTTTTTGAATTTTTGGAAAAAATTATATCCTCGTTTTTCATCATTTTTGACCATGGGCTAAAGCCCATACCGTACGGCATACTATAGCACGCCGCTTTTCATCATTTTTGAGGATTTGAGAAAAAAAAAACTAAAAAACATGGGTTATAGCCCATCGTTTTTTAAATGTTTGAATTTTATTTTTATCCTCGTTTTTCATCATTTTTGACCATGGGCTAAAGCCCATACCGTACGGCATACTATAGCACGCCGCTTTTCATCATTTTTGAGGATTTGAGAAAAAAAAAACTAAAAAACATGGGTTATAGCCCATCGTTTTTTAAATTTTTGAATTTTAATTTTATCCTCGTTTTTCATCATTTTTGACCATGGGCTATAGCCCATACCGTACGGCATACTATAGCACGCCGTTTTTCATCATTTTTGAGGATTTGAAAAAAAAAACAAAACATGGGTTATAGCCCATCGTTTTTTGTAAAAAAGAAAAAAAAAAATCCTCGTTTTTCATCATTTTTGACCATGGGCTATAGCCCATACCGTACGGCATACTATAGCACGCCGTTTTTCATCATTTTTGAGGATTAAAAAAAAAAAAAAAAAAAAAAAACATGGGTTATAGCCCATCGTTTTTTGATAAAAAAAAAGAAAAAATCCTCGTTTTTCATCATTTTTGACCATGGGCTATAGCCCATACCGTACGGCATACTATAGCACGCCGTTTTTCATCATTTTTGAGGATTAAAAAAAAAAAAAAAAAAAAAAAACATGGGTTATAGCCCATCGTTTTTTGATAAAAAAAAAGAAAAAATCCTCGTTTTTCATCATTTTTGACCATGGGCTATAGCCCATACCGTACGGCATACTATAGCACGCCGTTTTTCATCATTTTTGAGGATTTGAAAAAAATGAAAAAAAAAAAAAAAAAAACATGGGTTATAGCCCATCGTTTTTTGAATTTTTGGAAAAAATAATATCCTCGTTTTTCATCATTTTTGACCATGGGCTAAAGCCCATACCGTACGGCATACTATAGCACGCCGCTTTTCATCATTTTTGAGGATTTGAGAAAAAAAAAACTAAAAAACATGGGTTATAGCCCATCGTTTTTTAAATGTTTGAATTTTATTTTTATCCTCGTTTTTCATCATTTTTGACCATGGGCTAAAGCCCATACCGTACGGCATACTATAGCACGCCGCTTTTCATCATTTTTGAGGATTTGAGAAAAAAAAGAACTAAAAAACATGGGTTATAGCCCATCGTTTTTTTAAATTTTTGAATTTTAATTTTATCCTCGTTTTTCATCATTTTTGACCATGGGCTATAGCCCATACCGTACGGCATACTATAGCACGCCGTTTTTCATCATTTTTGAGGATTTAAAAAAAAAAAAAAACATGGGTTATAGCCCATCGTTTTTTGTTAAAAAAAATAAATAAAATCCTCGTTTTTCATCATTTTTGACCATGGGCTATAGCCCATACCGTACGGCATACTATAGCACGCCGTTTTTCATCATTTTTGAGGATTTAAAAAAACAACAAAAAAAAAAACATGGGTTATAGCCCATCGTTTTTTGATTAAAAAAAAAAAGTCCTCGTTTTTCATCATTTTTGACCATGGGCTATAGCCTATACCGTACGGCATACTATAGCACGCAGTTTTTCATCATTTTTGAGGATTTGAAAAAAATGAAAAAAAAACTAAAAAAACATGGGTTATAGCCCATCGTTTTTTGAATTTTTGGAAAAAATAATATCCTCGTTTTTCATCATTTTTGACCATGGGCTAAAGCCCATACCGTACGGCATACTATAGCACGCCGCTTTTCATCATTTTTGAGGATTTGAGAAAAAAAAAACTAAAAAACATGGGTTATAGCCCATCGTTTTTTAAATGTTTGAATTTTATTTTTATCCTCGTTTTTCATCATTTTTGACCATGGGCTAAAGCCCATACCGTACGGCATACTATAGCACGCCGCTTTTCATCATTTTTGAGGATTTGAGAAAAAAAAGAACTAAAAAACATGGGTTATAGCCCATCGTTTTTTTAAATTTTTGAATTTTAATTTTATCCTCGTTTTTCATAATTTTTGACCATGGGCTATAGCCCATACCGTACGGCATACTATAGCACGCCGTTTTTCATCATTTTTGAGGATTTAAAAAAAAAAAAAACATGGGTTATAGCCCATCGTTTTTTGTTAAAAAAAATAAATAAAATCCTCGTTTTTCATCATTTTTGACCATGGGCTATAGCCCATACCGTACGGCATACTATAGCACGCCGTTTTTCATCATTTTTGAGGATTTGAAAAAAAAACAAAAAAAAAAACATGGGTTATAGCCCATCGTTTTTTGATTAAAAAAAAAAAGTCCTCGTTTTTCATCATTTTTGACCATGGGCTATAGCCTATACCGTACGGCATACTATAGCACGCCGTTTTTCATCATTTTTGAGGATTTGAAAAAAATGAAAAAAAAAAAAAAAAAACATGGGTTATAGCCCATCGTTTTTTGAATTTTTGGAAAAAATAATATCCTCGTTTTTCATCATTTTTGACCATGGGCTAAAGCCCATACCGTACGGCATACTATAGCACGCCGCTTTTCATCATTTTTGAGGATTTGAAAAAAAAAAAAAAAAAAAACATGGGTTATAGCCCATCGTTTTTTGATTTAAAAAAAAAATAATATCCTCGTTTTTCATCATTTTTGACCATGGGCTAAAGCCCATACCGTACGGCATACTATAGCACGCCGCTTTTCATCATTTTTGAGGATTTGAGAAAAAAAACAAAAAAAAAACATGGGTTATAGCCCATCGTTTTTAAAATTTTTGAATTTTATTTTTATCCTCGTTTTTCATCATTTTTGACCATGGGCTATAGCCCATACCGTACGGCATACTATAGCACGCCGCTTTTCATCATTTTTGAGGATTTGAGAAAAAGTGAAAAAATTGAAAAAACGATGGGTTATAGCCCATCGTTTTTTGAATTTTTGAAAAAAGAAATTATCCTCGTTTTTCATCATTTTGGACCATGGGCTATAGCCCATATCGTACGGCATACTATAGCACGCTGTTTTTCATCATTTTTGAGGATTTGACAAAAATGAAAAAATGAAAAAAACGATGGGTTATAGCCCATCGTTCTTTGAATTTTTGGAAAAAAATATATCCTCGTTTTTCATCATTTTTGACCATGGGCTATAGCCCATATTGTACGGCATGCTATAGCACGCCGTTTTTCATCATTTTTGAGGATTTGAAAAAAATGTAAAAAACGATGGGTTATAGCCCATCGTTTTTAGATTTTTAGATTTTTTTTTTATCCTCGTTTTTCATCATTTTGGACCATGGGCTATAGCCCATATCGTACGGCATACTATAGCACGCCGTTTTTCATCATTTTGGACCATGGGCTATAGCCCATATCGTACGGCATACTATAGCACGCCGTTTTTCATCATTTTTGAGGATTTGAAAAAAAGTGAAAAAATTGAAAAAACGATGGGTTATAGCCCATCGTTTTTTGAATTTTTGAAAAAAGAAATTATCCTCGTTTTTCATCATTTTGGACCATGGGCTATAGCCCATATCGTACGGCATACTATAGCACGCCGTTTTTCATCATTTTTGAGGATTTGACAAAAATGAAAAAATGAAAAAAACGATGGGTTATAGCCCATCGTTCTTTGAATTTTTGGAAAAAAAGATATCCTCGTTTTTCATCATTTTTGCCCATGGGCTATAGCCCATATCGTACGGCATACTATAGCACGCCGTTTTTCATCATTTTTGAGGATTTGAAAAAAATGAAAAAATGGGTTACGATGGGTTATAGCCCATCGTTTTTGGAATTTTTGAAAAAACAATCCTTGTTTTTCATCATTTTTGACCAAAATTGACCAAAAATAGACGTCTAAAACACGCCTATTTTTGGACGTGTTTTAGACGTCTATTTTTAGACGTTTTTTGCCCATTTTTAGACACTCGCCCAATAGCCCATATCGTATGGCATACGGTAGCACGCCGTTTTTCATCATTTTTGAGGATTAGAAAAAAAAACAAAAAAAAAACATCGTTTTTTGAATTTTTGAAAAAAAGAATTAACCTAGTTTTTCATCATTTTTGACAATGGGCTATAGCCCATACCGTACGGCATACTATAGCACGCCGCTTTTCATCATTTTTGAGGATTTGAAAAAAAAAAAAAAAAAAAAACATGGGTTATAGCCCATCGTTTTTTGATTTAAAAAAATAATAATATCCTCGTTTTTCATCATTTTTGACCATGGGCTAAAGCCCATACCGTACGGCATACTATAGCACGCCGCTTTTCATCATTTTTGAGGATTTGAGAAAAAAAACTAAAAAAAAACATGGGTTATAGCCCATCGTTTTTAAAATTTTTGAATTTTATTTTTATCCTCGTTTTTCATCATTTTTGACCATGGGCTATAGCCCATACCGTACGGCATACTATAGCACGCCGCTTTTCATCATTTTTGAGGATTTGAGAAAAAGTGAAAAAATTGAAAAAACGATGGGTTATAGCCCATCGTTTTTTGAATTTTTGAAAAAAGAAATTATCCTCGTTTTTCATCATTTTGGACCATGGGCTATAGCCCATATCGTACGGCATACTATAGCACGCTGTTTTTCATCATTTTTGAGGATTTGACAAAAATGAAAAAATGAAAAAAACGATGGGTTATAGCCCATCGTTCTTTGAATTTTTGGAAAAAAAGATATCCTCGTTTTTCATCATTTTTGACCATGGGCTATAGCCCATATTGTACGGCATGCTATAGCACGCCGTTTTTCATCATTTTTGAGGATTTGAAAAAAATGAAAAAATGGGTTACGATGGGTTATAGCCCATCGTTTTTGGAATTTTTGAAAAAACAATCCTTGTTTTTCATCATTTTTGACCAAAATTGACCAAAAATAGACGTCTAAAACACGCCTATTTTTGGACGTGTTTTAGACGTCTATTTTTAGACGTTTTTTGCCCATTTTTAGACACTCGCCCAATAGCCCATATCGTATGGCATACGGTAGCACGCCGTTTTTCATCATTTTTGAGGATTAGAAAAAAAAACAAAAAAAAAACATCGTTTTTTGAATTTTTGAAAAAAAGAATTAACCTAGTTTTTCATCATTTTTGACAATGGGCTATAGCCCATACCGTACGGCATACTATAGCACGCCGCTTTTCATCATTTTTGAGGATTTGAAAAAAAAAAAAAAAAAAAAACATGGGTTATAGCCCATCGTTTTTTGATTTAAAAAAATAATAATATCCTCGTTTTTCATCATTTTTGACCATGGGCTAAAGCCCATACCGTACGGCATACTATAGCACGCCGCTTTTCATCATTTTTGAGGATTTGAGAAAAAAAACTAAAAAAAAACATGGGTTATAGCCCATCGTTTTTAAAATTTTTGAATTTTATTTTTATCCTCGTTTTTCATCATTTTTGACCATGGGCTATAGCCCATACCGTACGGCATACTATAGCACGCCGCTTTTCATCATTTTTGAGGATTTGAGAAAAAGTGAAAAAATTGAAAAAACGATGGGTTATAGCCCATCGTTTTTTGAATTTTTGAAAAAAGAAATTATCCTCGTTTTTCATCATTTTGGACCATGGGCTATAGCCCATATCGTACGGCATACTATAGCACGCTGTTTTTCATCATTTTTGAGGATTTGACAAAAATGAAAAAATGAAAAAAACGATGGGTTATAGCCCATCGTTCTTTGAATTTTTGGAAAAAAAGATATCCTCGTTTTTCATCATTTTTGACCATGGGCTATAGCCCATATTGTACGGCATGCTATAGCACGCCGTTTTTCATCATTTTTGAGGATTTGAAAAAAATGAAAAAATGGGTTACGATGGGTTATAGCCCATCGTTTTTGGAATTTTTGAAAAAACAATCCTTGTTTTTCATCATTTTTGACCAAAATTGACCAAAAATAGACGTCTAAAACACGCCTATTTTTGGACGTGTTTTAGACGTCTATTTTTAGACGTTTTTTGCCCATTTTTAGACACTCGCCCAATAGCCCATATCGTATGGCATACGGTAGCACGCCGTTTTTCATCATTTTTGAGGATTAGAAAAAAAAACAAAAAAAAAACATCGTTTTTTGAATTTTTGAAAAAAAGAATTAACCTAGTTTTTCATCATTTTTGACAATGGGCTATAGCCCATACCGTACGGCATACTATAGCATGCCGTTTTTCATAATTTTTCGAGGATTTGAAAAAAAGGAAAACAAAACAAAACATGGCCCATCGTTTTTTAAATTTTTGAAAAAAGAAATTACCTTGTTTTTCATCATTTTTGAACATGGGCTATAGCCCATACCGTACGGCATAATATAGCATGCCGCTTTTCATCATTTTTGAGGATTTGAAAACAAAAAAAAACAAAAAAAAAAACATGGGTTATAGCCCATCGTTTTTTAATTTTTTAATTTAATTTTTTAATCCTCGTTTTTCATCATTTTTGACCATGGGCTATAGCCCATACCGTACGGCATACTATAGCACGCGGTTTTTCATCATTTTTGAGGATTGGAAAAAAAAAAAAAAAAAAAAAAAAACATTGGTCATAGCCCATCGTTTTTTTAATCTTTGAAAAAAAAATCCTTGTTTTTCATCATTTTTGACCATGGGCTAAAGCCCATACCGTACGGCATACTATAGCAAGCCGCTTTTCATCATTTTTGAGGATTTGAGAAAAAAAAGAAAAAAAAACTAAAAAACATGGGTTATAGCCCATCGTTTATTTATTTATTTTTTAAATCCTCGTTTTTCATCATTTTTGACCATGGGCTATAGCCCATACCGTACGGCATACTATAGCACGCCGTTTTTCATCATTTTTGAGGATTTGAAAAAATTGAAAAATGAAAAAAAAACATGGGTTATAGTTATCGTTTTTAGAATTTTTGGAAAAACAAATATCCTCGTTTTTCATCATTTTTGACCATGGGCTAAAGCCCATACCGTACGGCATACTATAGCACGCCGTTTTTCATCATTTTTGAGGATTTGAAAAAAAAAAAAAAAAAAAAAACATGGGTTATAGCCCATCGTTTTTTGATAAAAAAAGAAAAAAATTCCTCGTTTTTCATCATTTTTGACCATGGGCTATAGCCCATACCGTACGGCATACTGTAGCACGCCGTTTTTCATCATTTTTGAGGATTTGAAAAAAAAAAAAAAAAAAAAAACATGGGTTATAGCCCATCGTTTTTTGATTAAAAAAAAAATCCTCGTTTTTCATCATTTTTGACCATGGGCTATAGCCTATACCGTACGGCATACTATAGCACGCCGTTTTTCATCATTTTTGAGGATTTGAAAAAAATGGAAAAATGAAAAAAACGATGGGTTATAGCCCATCGTTCTTTGAATTTTTGGAAAAAAAGATATCCTCGTTTTTCATCATTTTTGACCATGGGCTATAGCCCATACCGTACGGCATACTATAGCAAGCCGCTTTTCATCATTTTTGAGGATTTGAGAAAAAAAAGAAAAAAAAACTAAAAAACATGGGTTATAGCCCATCGTTTATTTATTTATTTTTTAAATCCTCGTTTTTCATCATTTTTGACCATGGGCTATAGCCCATACCGTACGGCATACTATAGCACGCCGTTTTTCATCATTTTTGAGGATTTGAAAAAATTGAAAAATGAAAAAAAAACATGGGTTATAGTTATCGTTTTTAGAATTTTTGGAAAAACAAATATCCTCGTTTTTCATCATTTTTGACCATGGGCTAAAGCCCATACCGTACGGCATACTATAGCACGCCGTTTTTCATCATTTTTGAGGATTTGAAAAAAAAAAAAAAAAAAAAAACATGGGTTATAGCCCATCGTTTTTTGATAAAAAAAGAAAAAAATTCCTCGTTTTTCATCATTTTTGACCATGGGCTATAGCCCATACCGTACGGCATACTGTAGCACGCCGTTTTTCATCATTTTTGAGGATTTGAAAAAAAAAAAAAAAAAAAAAACATGGGTTATAGCCCATCGTTTTTTGATTAAAAAAAAAATCCTCGTTTTTCATCATTTTTGACCATGGGCTATAGCCTATACCGTACGGCATACTATAGCACGCCGTTTTTCATCATTTTTGAGGATTTGAAAAAAATGGAAAAAAACAAAAAAAAACATGGGTTATATAGCCCATCGTTTTTTGAATTTTTGGAAAAAATAATATCCTCGTTTTTCATCATTTTTGACCATGGGCTAAAGCCCATACCGTACGGCATACTATAGCACGCCGCTTTTCATCATTTTTGAGGATTTGAGAAAAAAAAAAACTAAAAAACATGGGTTATAGCCCATCGTTTTTTAAATGTTTGAATTTTATTTTTATCCTCGTTTTTCATCATTTTTGACCATGGGCTAAAGCCCATACCGTACGGCATACTATAGCACGCCGCTTTTCATCATTTTTGAGGATTTGAGAAAAAAAAAAAAACATGGGTTATAGCCCATCGTTTTTTGTTAAAAAAATAAAAAAAAATCCTCGTTTTTCATCATTTTTGACCATGGGCTATAGCCTATACCGTACGGCATACTATAGCACGCCGTTTTTCATCATTTTTGAGGATTTGAAAAAAAATGGAAAAAAAAACAAAAAAACATGGGTTATAGCCCATCGTTTTTTGAATTTTTGGAAAAAATAATATCCTCGTTTTTCATCATTTTTGACCATGGGCTAAAGCCCATACCGTACGGCATACTATAGCACGCCGCTTTTCATCATTTTTGAGGATTTGAAAAAAAAAACAAAAAAAAAACATGGGTTATAGCCCATCGTTTTTTGATTTAAAAAAATAATAATATCCTCGTTTTTCATCATTTTTGACCATGGGCTAAAGCCCATACCGTACGGCATACTATAGCACGCCGCTTTTCATCATTTTTGAGGATTTGAGAAAAATAAAAATAAAAAACATGGGTTATAGCCCATCGTTTTTTAAATGTTTGAATTTTATTTTTATCCTCGTTTTTCATCATTTTTGACCATGGGCTAAAGCCCATACCGTACGGCATACTATACCACGCAGCTTTTCATCATTTTTGAGGATTTAAAAAAAAAAAAAAAAAAAACATGGGTTATAGCCCATCGTTTTTTGATTAAAAAAAAAATAATATCCTCGTTTTTCATCATTTTTGACCATGGGCTAAAGCCCATACCGTACGGCATACTATAGCACGCCGCTTTTCATCATTTTTGAGGATTTGAGAAAAAAAAAACTAAAAAACATGGGTTATAGCCCATCGTTTTTTAAATGTTTGAATTTTATTTTTATCCTCGTTTTTCATCATTTTTGACCATGGGCTATAGCCCATACCGTACGGCATACTATAGCACGCCGTTTTTCATCATTTTTGAGGATTTAAAAAAAAAAAAAAAAAAAAAAACATGGGTTATAGCCCATCGTTTTTTGATTAAAAAAAAAAATCCTCGTTTTTCATCATTTTTGACCATGGGCTATAGCCTATACCGTACGGCATACTATAGCACGCCGTTTTTCATCATTTTTGAGGATTTGAAAAAAAATGGAAAAAAAAACAAAAAAACATGGGTTATAGCCCATCGTTTTTTGAATTTTTGGAAAAAATAATATCCTCGTTTTTCATCATTTTTGACCATGGGCTAAAGCCCATACCGTACGGCATACTATAGCACGCCGCTTTTCATCATTTTTGAGGATTTGAAAAAAAAAACAAAAAAAAAACATGGGTTATAGCCCATCGTTTTTTGATTTAAAAAAATAATAATATCCTCGTTTTTCATCATTTTTGACCATGGGCTAAAGCCCATACCGTACGGCATACTATAGCACGCCGCTTTTCATCATTTTTGAGGATTTGAGAAAAAAAAAACTAAAAAACATGGGTTATAGCCCATCGTTTTTTAAATGTTTGAATTTTATTTTTATCCTCGTTTTTCATCATTTTTGACCATGGGCTAAAGCCCATACCGTACGGCATACTATACCACGCCGCTTTTCATCATTTTTGAGGATTTGAAAAAAAAAAAAAAAAAAAAACATGGGTTATAGCCCATCGTTTTTTGATTAAAAAAATAATAATATCCTCGTTTTTCATCATTTTTGACCATGGGCTAAAGCCCATACCGTACGGCATACTATAGCACGCCGCTTTTCATCATTTTTGAGGATTTGAGAAAAAAAAAACTAAAAAACATGGGTTATAGCCCATCGTTTTTTAAATGTTTGAATTTTATTTTTATCCTCGTTTTTCATCATTTTTGACCATGGGCTAAAGCCCATACCGTACGGCATACTATAGCACGCCGTTTTTCATCATTTTTGAGGATTTGAAAAAAAAAAAAAAAACATGGGTTATAGCCCATCGTTTTTTGTTAAAAAAAAAAAAAAAAATCCTCGTTTTTCATCATTTTTGACCATGGGCTATAGCCCATACCGTACGGCATACTATAGCACGCCGTTTTTCATCATTTTTGAGGATTTGAAAAAAAAAAAAAAAACATGGGTTATAGCCCATCGTTTTTTGATTAAAAAAAAAAATCCTCGTTTTTCATCATTTTTGACCATGGGCTATAGCCTATACCGTACGGCATACTATAGCACGCCGTTTTTCATCATTTTTGAGGATTTGAAAAAAAATGGAAAAAAAAACAAAAAAACATGGGTTATAGCCCATCGTTTTTTGAATTTTTGGAAAAAATAATATCCTCGTTTTTCATCATTTTTGACCATGGGCTAAAGCCCATACCGTACGGCATACTATAGCACGCCGCTTTTCATCATTTTTGAGGATTTGAAAAAAAAAACAAAAAAAAAACATGGGTTATAGCCCATCGTTTTTTGATTTAAAAAAATAATAATATCCTCGTTTTTCATCATTTTTGACCATGGGCTAAAGCCCATACCGTACGGCATACTATAGCACGCCGCTTTTCATCATTTTTGAGGATTTGAGAAAAAATCACTAAAAAACATGGGTTATAGCCCATCGTTTTTTAAATGTTTGAATTTTATTTTTATCCTCGTTTTTCATCATTTTTGACCATGGGCTAAAGCCCATACCGTACGGCATACTATACCACGCCGCTTTTCATCATTTTTGAGGATTTGAAAAAAAAAACAAAAAAAACATGGGTTATAGCCCATCGTTTTTTGATTAAAAAAAAATAATATCCTCGTTTTTCATCATTTTTGACCATGGGCTAAAGCCCATACCGTACGGCATACTATAGCACGCCGCTTTTCATCATTTTTGAGGATTTGAGAAAAAAAAAACTAAAAAACATGGGTTATAGCCCATCGTTTTTTGATTAAAAAAAAAAAATCCTCGTTTTTCATCATTTTTGACCATGGGCTATAGCCTATACCGTACGGCATACTATAGCACGCCGTTTTTCATCATTTTTGAGGATTTGAAAAAAAATGGAAAAAAAAACAAAAAAACATGGGTTATAGCCCATCGTTTTTTGAATTTTTGGAAAAAATAATATCCTCGTTTTTCATCATTTTTGACCATGGGCTAAAGCCCATACCGTACGGCATACTATAGCACGCCGCTTTTCATCATTTTTGAGGATTTGAAAAAAAAAAAAAAAAAAAAAACATGGGTTATAGCCCATCGTTTTTTGATTTAAAAAAATAATAATATCCTCGTTTTTCATCATTTTTGACCATGGGCTAAAGCCCATACCGTACGGCATACTATAGCACGCCGCTTTTCATCATTTTTGAGGATTTGAGAAAAAAAAAACTAAAAAACATGGGTTATAGCCCATCGTTTTTTTAATGTTTGAATTTTATTTTTATCCTCGTTTTTCATCATTTTTGACCATGGGCTAAAGCCCATACCGTACGGCATACTATAGCACGCCGCTTTTCATCATTTTTGAGGATTTGAGAAAAAAAAAAACTAAAAAACATGGGTTGTAGCCCATCGTTTTTTTAATTTTTTAATTTTAATTTTATCCTCGTTTTTCATCATTTTTGACCATGGGCTATAGCCCATACCGTACGGCATACTATAGCACGCCGTTTTTCATCATTTTTGAGGATTTGAAAAAAAAAAAAAAAAACATGGGTTATAGCCCATCGTTTTTTGTTAAAAAAAATAAATAAAATCCTCGTTTTTCATCATTTTTGACCATGGGCTATAGCCCATACCGTACGGCATACTATAGCACGCCGTTTTTCATCATTTTTGAGGATTTGAAAAAAAAAAAAAAAAAAAAACATGGGTTATAGCCCATCGTTTTTTGATTAAAAAAAAAATCCTCGTTTTTCATCATTTTTGACCATGGGCTATAGCCTATACCGTACGGCATACTATAGCACGCCGTTTTTCATCATTTTTGAGGATTTGAAAAAAAATGGAAAAAAAAACAAAAAAACATGGGTTATAGCCCATCGTTTTTTGAATTTTTGAAAAAAATAATATCCTCGTTTTTCATCATTTTTGACCATGGGCTAAAGCCCATACCGTACGGCATACTATAGCACGCCGCTTTTCATCATTTTTGAGGATTTGAAAAAAAAAAACAAAAAAAAAACATGGGTTATAGCCCATCGTTTTTTAAATGTTTGAATTTTATTTTTATCCTCGTTTTTCATCATTTTTGACCATGGGCTATAGCCCATACCGTACGGCATACTATAGCACGCCGTTTTTCATCATTTTTGAGGATTTGAAAAAAAAAAAAAAAAAAAAAACATGGGTTATAGCCCATCGTTTTTTGATTAAAAAAAAAATCCTCGTTTTTCATCATTTTTGACCATGGGCTATAGCCTATACCGTACGGCATACTATAGCACGCCGTTTTTCATCATTTTTGAGGATTTGAAAAAAAATGGAAAAAAAAACAAAAAAACATGGGTTATAGCCCATCGTTTTTTGAATTTTTGGAAAAAATAATATCCTCGTTTTTCATCATTTTTGACCATGGGCTAAAGCCCATACCGTACGGCATACTATAGCACGCCGCTTTTCATCATTTTTGAGGATTTGAAAAAAAAAAACAAAAAAAAAACATGGGTTATAGCCCATCGTTTTTTGATTTAAAAAAATAATAATATCCTCGTTTTTCATCATTTTTGACCATGGGCTAAAGCCCATACCGTACGGCATACTATAGCACGCCGCTTTTCATCATTTTTGAGGATTTGAAAAAAAATGGAAAAAAAAACAAAAAAACATGGGTTATAGCCCATCGTTTTTTGAATTTTTGGAAAAAATAATATCCTCGTTTTTCATCATTTTTGACCATGGGCTAAAGCCCATACCGTACGGCATACTATAGCACGCCGCTTTTCATCATTTTTGAGGATTTGAAAAAAACAAACAAAAAAAAAACATGGGTTATAGCCCATCGTTTTTTAAATGTTTGAATTTTATTTTTATCCTCGTTTTTCATCATTTTTGACCATGGGCTATAGCCCATACCGTACGGCATACTATAGCACGCCGTTTTTCATCATTTTTGAGGATTTGAAAAAAAACAAACAAAAAAAACATGGGTTATAGCCCATCGTTTTTTGATTAAAAAAAAAAATCCTCGTTTTTCATCATTTTTGACCATGGGCTATAGCCTATACCGTACGGCATACTATAGCACGCCGTTTTTCATCATTTTTGAGGATTTGAAAAAAAATGGAAAAAAAAACAAAAAAACATGGGTTATAGCCCATCGTTTTTTGAATTTTTGGAAAAAATAATATCCTCGTTTTTCATCATTTTTGACCATGGGCTAAAGCCCATACCGTACGGCATACTATAGCACGCCGCTTTTCATCATTTTTGAGGATTTGAAAAAAAAAAACAAAAAAAAAACATGGGTTATAGCCCATCGTTTTTTGATTTAAAAAAATAATAATATCCTCGTTTTTCATCATTTTTGACCATGGGCTAAAGCCCATACCGTACGGCATACTATAGCACGCCGCTTTTCATCATTTTTGAGGATTTGAGAAAAAAAAACTAAAAAACATGGGTTATAGCCCATCGTTTTTTAAATGTTTGAATTTTATTTTTATCCTCGTTTTTCATCATTTTTGACCATGGGCTAAAGCCCATACCGTACGGCATACTATACCACGCCGCTTTTCATCATTTTTGAGGATTTGAAAAAAAAAACGAAAAAAAAACATGGGTTATAGCCCATCGTTTTTTGATTAAAAAAATAATAATATCCTCGTTTTTCATCATTTTTGACCATGGGCTAAAGCCCATACCGTACGGCATACTATAGCACGCCGCTTTTCATCATTTTTGAGGATTTGAGAAAAAAAAAACTAAAAAACATGGGTTATAGCCCATCGTTTTTTAAATGTTTGAATTTTATTTTTATCCTCGTTTTTCATCATTTTTGACCATGGGCTAAAGCCCATACCGTACGGCATACTATAGCACGCCGCTTTTCATCATTTTTGAGGATTTGAGAAAAAAAAAAACTAAAAAACATGGGTTATAGCCCATCGTTTTTTTAATTTTTGAATTTTAATTTTATCCTCGTTTTTCATCATTTTTGACCATGGGCTATAGCCCATACCGTACGGCATACTATAGCACGCCGTTTTTCATCATTTTTGAGGATTAAAAAAAAAAAAAAAAAAACATGGGTTATAGCCCATCGTTTTTTGTTAAAAAAAATAAATAAAATCCTCGTTTTTCATCATTTTTGACCATGGGCTATAGCCCATACCGTACGGCATACTATAGCACGCCGTTTTTCATCATTTTTGAGGATTTGAAAAAAAAAAAACAAAAAAAACATGGGTTATAGCCCATCGTTTTTTGATTAAAAACAAAATCCTCGTTTTTCATCATTTTTGACCATGGGCTATAGCCTATACCGTACGGCATACTATAGCACGCCGTTTTTCATCATTTTTGAGGATTTGAAAAAAAATGGAAAAAAAAACAAAAAAACATGGGTTATAGCCCATCGTTTTTTGAATTTTTGGAAAAAATAATATCCTCGTTTTTCATCATTTTTGACCATGGGCTAAAGCCCATACCGTACGGCATACTATAGCACGCCGCTTTTCATCATTTTTGAGGATTTGAAAAAAAAAAACAAAAAAAAAACATGGGTTATAGCCCATCGTTTTTTGATTTAAAAAAAAAAGAAATTCCTCGTTTTTCATCATTTTTGACCATGGGCTATAGCCCATACCGTACGGCATACTATAGCACGCCGTTTTTCATCATTTTTGAGGATTTGAAAAAAATGGAAAAAAACAAAAACATGGGTTATAGCCCATTGTTTTTTGTTTTTTTTGTTTTGTTTTTTTTGCGGCTTACGCCTTTTATTGATTTTTGAAGGGACAGACAGTAGGCTGACAGGAAACGGGAGAGAGATGGGGGATGACATGCAGTAAAGGCCGTGTCGGGCTCGGGAGTCGAACCCGCGGCACACTGCGACTGGATTACCAGTCAGGTGCCCAGACCGTTACGCCACGGCCTGGGCCCCTGTTATAGCCCATTGTTTTTTAAATTTTTGAATTTTATTTTTATCCTCGCTTTTCATCATTTTTGACCATGGGCTATAGCCCATACCGTACGGCATACTATAGCACGCCGTTTTTCATCATTTTTGAGGATTTGAGAAAAAAACAAAAAAACATGGGTTATAGCCCATCGTTTTTTGAATTTTTGAATTTTATTTTTATCCTCGTTTTTCATCATTTTTGACCATGGGCTATAGCCCATACCGTACGGCATACTATAGCACGCCGTTTTTCATCATTTTTGAGGATTTGAAATAAATGGAAAAAAAATAGTTATTTTTCTTTTTTTATTATTATTTTTTTAATCCTCGTTTTTCGTAATTTTTGACCATCCCACTGAGCAATAGCCGGCTATTAGACGTGCGTCTAAAAATGGGATAAAAAACGTCAAACAATAGTCGTTTGAAAAATGTCTAAAAATAGACGTCTAAAACACGTCTAAAAATAGACGTGTTTTAGACGTCTATTTTTTGTCGTTTTTTACCCATTTTTAGACACTCGCCTAATAGCCCATATCGTATGGCATACTGTAGCACGCCGTTTTTCATCATTTTTGAGGATTTGAAAAACAAAAAACAAAAAAAACATGGGTTATAGCCCATCGTTTTTTTTATTTTTGAAAAAATAAATTAACCTCGTTTTTCATCATTTTTGAACATGGGCTATAGCCCATACCGTACGGCATACTATAGCATGCCGCTTTTCATCATTTTTGAGGATTTGAAAAAAATGGAAAAAAACAAAAACATGGGTTATAGCCCATTGTTTTTTGTTTTTTTTGTTTTTTTTTTTTTGCGGCTTACGCCTTTTATTGATTTTTGAAGGGACAGACAGTAGGCTGACAGGAAACGGGAGAGAGATGGGGGATGACATGCAGTAAAGGCCGTGTCGGGCTCGGGAGTCGAACCCGCGGCACACTGCGACTGGATTACCAGTCAGGTGCCCAGACCGTTACGCCACGGCCTGGGCCCCTGTTATAGCCCATTGTTTTTTAAATTTCTGAATTTTATTTTTATCCTCGCTTTTCATCATTTTTGACCATGGGCTATAGCCCATACCGTACGGCATACTATAGCACGCCGTTTTTCATCATTTTTGAGGATTTGAGAAAAAAACAAAAAAACATGGGTTATAGCCCATCGTTTTTTGAATTTTTGAATTTTATTTTTATCCTCGTTTTTCATCATTTTTGACCATGGGCTATAGCCCATACCGTACGGCATACTATAGCACGCCGTTTTTCATCATTTTTGAGGATTTGAAATAAATGGAAAAAAAATAGTTATTTTTCTTTTTTTATTATTATTTTTTTAATCCTCGTTTTTCGTCATTTTTGACCATCCCACTGAGCAATAGCCGGCTATTAGACGTGCGTCTAAAAATGGGATAAAAAACGTCAAAAAATAGTCGTTTGAAAAATGTCTAAAAATAGACGTCTAAAACACGTCTATTTTTAGACGTGTTTTAGACGTCTATTTTTTGTCGTTTTTTACCCATTTTTAGACACTCGCCTAATAGCCCATATCGTATGGCATACTGTAGCACGCCGTTTTTCATCATTTTTGAGGATTTGAAAAACAAAAAACAAAAAAAACATGGGTTATAGCCCATCGTTTTTTTTTTTTTTGAAAAAATAAATTAACCTCGTTTTTCATCATTTTTGAACATGGGCTATAGCCCATACCGTACGGCATAATATAGCATGCCGCTTTTCATCATTTTTGAGGATTTGAAAAAAAAAACGAAAAAAAAAACATGGGTTATAGCCCATCGTTTTTTGATTTAAAAAATAAATAATATCCTTGTTTTTCATCATTTTTGACCATGGGCTAAAGCCCATACCGTACGGCATACTATAGCACGCCGCTTTTCATCATTTTTGAGGATTTGAGAAAAAAAACCCCTAAAAAACATGGGTTATAGCCCATCGTTTTTTAAATTTTTGAATTTTATTTTTATCCTCGTTTTTCATCATTTTTGACCATGGGCTATAGCCCATACCATACGGCATACTATAGCACGCCGTTTTTCATCATTTTTGAGGATTAAAAAAAAAAAAAAAAAAAAACATGGGTTATAGCCCATCGTTTTTTGAATTTTTGAAAAAAAAATATCCTCGTTTTTCATCATTTTTGACCATGGGCTATAGCCCATACCGTACGGCATACTATAGCACGCCGTTTTTCATCATTTTTGAGGATTAAAAAACAAAACAAAAAAAACATGGGTTATAGCCCATCGTTCTTTTAATTTTTGAAAAAAAAATATCCTCGTTTTTCATCATTTTTGACCATGGGCTAAAGCCCATACCGTACGGCATACTATAGCACGCCGCTTTTCATCATTTTTGAGGATTTGAGAAAAAAACAAAAAAACATGGGTTATAGCCCATCGTTTTTTGAATTTTTGAATTTTATTTTTATCCTCGTTTTTCATCATTTTTGACCATGGGCTATAGCCCATACCGTACGGCATACTATAGCACGCCGTTTTTCATCATTTTTGAGGATTTGAAATAAATGGAAAAAAAATAGTTATTTTTCTTTTTTTATTATTATTTTTTTAATCCTCGTTTTTCATCATTTTTGACCATCCCACTGAGCAATAGCCGGCTATTAGACGTGCGTCTAAAAATGGGATAAAAAACGTCTAAAAATAGTCGTTTGAAAAATGTCTAAAAATAGACGTCTAAAACACGTCTATTTTTAGACGTGTTTTAGACGTCTATTTTTTGTCGTTTTTTACCCATTTTTAGACACTCGCCTAATAGCCCATATCGTATGGCATACTGTAGCACGCCGTTTTTCATCATTTTTGAGGATTTGAAAAACAAAAAACAAAAAAAACATGGGTTATAGCCCATCGTTTTTTTAATTTTTGAAAAAATAAATTAACCTCGTTTTTCATCATTTTTGAACATGGGCTATAGCCCATACCGTACGGCATACTATAGCATGCCGCTTTTCATCATTTTTGAGGATTTGAAAAAAATGAAAAAAACTAAAAAAACATGGGTTATAGCCCATTGTTTTTAGAATTTTAGAAAAAAAAATGTATCCTCGTTTTTCATCATTTTTGACCATGGGCTAAAGCCCATACCGTACGGCATACTATAGCACGCCGCTTTTCATCATTTTTGAGGATTTGAAAAAAAAAACGAAAAAAAAAACATGGGTTATAGCCCATCGTTTTTTGATTTAAAAAATAAATAATATCCTTGTTTTTCATCATTTTTGACCATGGGCTAAAGCCCATACCGTACGGCATACTATAGCACGCCGCTTTTCATCATTTTTGAGGATTTGAGAAAAAAAAACCCTAAAAAACATGGGTTATAGCCCATCGTTTTTTAAATTTTTGAATTTAATTTTTATCCTCGTTTTTCATCATTTTTGACCATGGGCTATAGCCCATACCATACGGCATACTATAGCACGCCGTTTTTCATCATTTTTGAGGATTAAAAAAAAAAAAAAAAAAAAAACATGGGTTATAGCCCATCGTTTTTTGAATTTTTGAAAAAAAAATATCCTCGTTTTTCATCATTTTTGACCATGGGCTATAGCCCATACCGTACGGCATACTATAGCACGCCGTTTTTCATCATTTTTGAGGATTTGAAAAAAATGGAAAAAAAACAAAAACATGGGTTATAGCCCATTGTTTTTTGTTTTTTTTTGCGGCTTACGCCTTTTATTGATTTTTGAAGGGACAGACAGTAGGCTGACAGGAAACGGGAGAGAGATGGGGGATGACATGCAGTAAAGGCCGTGTCGGGCTCGGGAGTCGAACCCGCGGCACACTGCGACTGGATTACCAGTCAGGTGCCCAGACCGTTACGCCACGGCCTGGGCCCCTGTTATAGCCCATTGTTTTTTAAATTTTTGAATTTTATTTTTATCCTCGCTTTTCATCATTTTTGACCATGGGCTATAGCCCATACCGTACGGCATACTATAGCACGCCGTTTTTCATCATTTTTGAGGATTAAAAAACAAAACAAAAAAAACATGGGTTATAGCCCATCGTTCTTTTAATTTTTGAAAAAAAAATATCCTCGTTTTTCATCATTTTTGACCATGGGCTAAAGCCCATACCGTACGGCATACTATAGCACGCCGCTTTTCATCATTTTTGAGGATTTGAGAAAAAAACAAAAAAACATGGGTTATAGCCCATCGTTTTTTGAATTTTTGAATTTTATTTTTATCCTCGTTTTTCATCATTTTTGACCATGGGCTATAGCCCATACCGTACGGCATACTATAGCACGCCGTTTTTCATCATTTTTGAGGATTTGAAATAAATGGAAAAAAAATAGTTATTTTTCTTTTTTTATTATTATTTTTTTAATCCTCGTTTTTCATCATTTTTGACCATCCCACTGAGCAATAGCCGGCTATTAGACGTGCGTCTAAAAATGGGATAAAAAACGTCTAAAAATAGTCGTTTGAAAAATGTCTAAAAATAGACGTCTAAAACACGTCTATTTTTAGACGTGTTTTAGACGTCTATTTTTTGTCGTTTTTTACCCATTTTTAGACACTCGCCTAATAGCCCATATCGTATGGCATACTGTAGCACGCCGTTTTTCATCATTTTTGAGGATTTGAAAAACAAAAAACAAAAAAAACATGGGTTATAGCCCATCGTTTTTTTTATTTTTGAAAAAATAAATTAACCTCGTTTTTCATCATTTTTGAACATGGGCTATAGCCCATACCGTACGGCATACTATAGCATGCCGCTTTTCATCATTTTTGAGGATTTGAAAAAAAAGAGAAAAAAAAAGTTATTTTTCTTTTTTTATTATTATTTTTTTAATCCTCGTTTTTCATCATTTTTGACCATCCCACTGAGCAATAGCCGGCTATTAGACGTGCGTCTAAAAATGGGATAAAAAACGTCAAAAAATAGTCGTTTGAAAAATGTCTAAAAATAGACGTCTAAAACACGTCTAAAAATAGACGTGTTTTAGACGTCTATTTTTTGTCGTTTTTTACCCATTTTTAGACACTCGCCTAATAGCCCATATCGTATGGCATACTGTAGCACGCCGTTTTTCATCATTTTTGAGGATTTGAAAAACAAAAAACAAAAAAAACATGGGTTATAGCCCATCGTTTTTTTTATTTTTGAAAAAATAAATTAACCTCGTTTTTCATCATTTTTGAACATGGGCTATAGCCCATACCGTACGGCATACTATAGCATGCCGCTTTTCATCATTTTTGAGGATTTGAAAAAAATGGAAAAAAACAAAAACATGGGTTATAGCCCATTGTTTTTTGTTTTTTTTGTTTTTTTTTTTTTGCGGCTTACGCCTTTTATTGATTTTTGAAGGGACAGACAGTAGGCTGACAGGAAACGGGAGAGAGATGGGGGATGACATGCAGTAAAGGCCGTGTCGGGCTCGGGAGTCGAACCCGCGGCACACTGCGACTGGATTACCAGTCAGGTGCCCAGACCGTTACGCCACGGCCTGGGCCCCTGTTATAGCCCATTGTTTTTTAAATTTCTGAATTTTATTTTTATCCTCGCTTTTCATCATTTTTGACCATGGGCTATAGCCCATACCGTACGGCATACTATAGCACGCCGTTTTTCATCATTTTTGAGGATTTGAGAAAAAAACAAAAAAACATGGGTTATAGCCCATCGTTTTTTGAATTTTTGAATTTTATTTTTATCCTCGTTTTTCATCATTTTTGACCATGGGCTATAGCCCATACCGTACGGCATACTATAGCACGCCGTTTTTCATCATTTTTGAGGATTTGAAATAAATGGAAAAAAAATAGTTATTTTTCTTTTTTTATTATTATTTTTTTAATCCTCGTTTTTCGTCATTTTTGACCATCCCACTGAGCAATAGCCGGCTATTAGACGTGCGTCTAAAAATGGGATAAAAAACGTCAAAAAATAGTCGTTTGAAAAATGTCTAAAAATAGACGTCTAAAACACGTCTATTTTTAGACGTGTTTTAGACGTCTATTTTTTGTCGTTTTTTACCCATTTTTAGACACTCGCCTAATAGCCCATATCGTATGGCATACTGTAGCACGCCGTTTTTCATCATTTTTGAGGATTTGAAAAACAAAAAACAAAAAAAACATGGGTTATAGCCCATCGTTTTTTTTTTTTTTGAAAAAATAAATTAACCTCGTTTTTCATCATTTTTGAACATGGGCTATAGCCCATACCGTACGGCATAATATAGCATGCCGCTTTTCATCATTTTTGAGGATTTGAAAAAAAAAACGAAAAAAAAAACATGGGTTATAGCCCATCGTTTTTTGATTTAAAAAATAAATAATATCCTTGTTTTTCATCATTTTTGACCATGGGCTAAAGCCCATACCGTACGGCATACTATAGCACGCCGCTTTTCATCATTTTTGAGGATTTGAGAAAAAAAACCCCTAAAAAACATGGGTTATAGCCCATCGTTTTTTAAATTTTTGAATTTTATTTTTATCCTCGTTTTTCATCATTTTTGACCATGGGCTATAGCCCATACCATACGGCATACTATAGCACGCCGTTTTTCATCATTTTTGAGGATTAAAAAAAAAAAAAAAAAAAAACATGGGTTATAGCCCATCGTTTTTTGAATTTTTGAAAAAAAAATATCCTCGTTTTTCATCATTTTTGACCATGGGCTATAGCCCATACCGTACGGCATACTATAGCACGCCGTTTTTCATCATTTTTGAGGATTAAAAAACAAAACAAAAAAAACATGGGTTATAGCCCATCGTTCTTTTAATTTTTGAAAAAAAAATATCCTCGTTTTTCATCATTTTTGACCATGGGCTAAAGCCCATACCGTACGGCATACTATAGCACGCCGCTTTTCATCATTTTTGAGGATTTGAGAAAAAAACAAAAAAACATGGGTTATAGCCCATCGTTTTTTGAATTTTTGAATTTTATTTTTATCCTCGTTTTTCATCATTTTTGACCATGGGCTATAGCCCATACCGTACGGCATACTATAGCACGCCGTTTTTCATCATTTTTGAGGATTTGAAATAAATGGAAAAAAAATAGTTATTTTTCTTTTTTTATTATTATTTTTTTAATCCTCGTTTTTCATCATTTTTGACCATCCCACTGAGCAATAGCCGGCTATTAGACGTGCGTCTAAAAATGGGATAAAAAACGTCTAAAAATAGTCGTTTGAAAAATGTCTAAAAATAGACGTCTAAAACACGTCTATTTTTAGACGTGTTTTAGACGTCTATTTTTTGTCGTTTTTTACCCATTTTTAGACACTCGCCTAATAGCCCATATCGTATGGCATACTGTAGCACGCCGTTTTTCATCATTTTTGAGGATTTGAAAAACAAAAAACAAAAAAAACATGGGTTATAGCCCATCGTTTTTTTAATTTTTGAAAAAATAAATTAACCTCGTTTTTCATCATTTTTGAACATGGGCTATAGCCCATACCGTACGGCATACTATAGCATGCCGCTTTTCATCATTTTTGAGGATTTGAAAAAAATGAAAAAAACTAAAAAAACATGGGTTATAGCCCATTGTTTTTAGAATTTTAGAAAAAAAAATGTATCCTCGTTTTTCATCATTTTTGACCATGGGCTAAAGCCCATACCGTACGGCATACTATAGCACGCCGCTTTTCATCATTTTTGAGGATTTGAAAAAAAAAACGAAAAAAAAAACATGGGTTATAGCCCATCGTTTTTTGATTTAAAAAATAAATAATATCCTTGTTTTTCATCATTTTTGACCATGGGCTAAAGCCCATACCGTACGGCATACTATAGCACGCCGCTTTTCATCATTTTTGAGGATTTGAGAAAAAAAAACCCTAAAAAACATGGGTTATAGCCCATCGTTTTTTAAATTTTTGAATTTAATTTTTATCCTCGTTTTTCATCATTTTTGACCATGGGCTATAGCCCATACCATACGGCATACTATAGCACGCCGTTTTTCATCATTTTTGAGGATTAAAAAAAAAAAAAAAAAAAAAACATGGGTTATAGCCCATCGTTTTTTGAATTTTTGAAAAAAAAATATCCTCGTTTTTCATCATTTTTGACCATGGGCTATAGCCCATACCGTACGGCATACTATAGCACGCCGTTTTTCATCATTTTTGAGGATTTGAAAAAAATGGAAAAAAAACAAAAACATGGGTTATAGCCCATTGTTTTTTGTTTTTTTTTGCGGCTTACGCCTTTTATTGATTTTTGAAGGGACAGACAGTAGGCTGACAGGAAACGGGAGAGAGATGGGGGATGACATGCAGTAAAGGCCGTGTCGGGCTCGGGAGTCGAACCCGCGGCACACTGCGACTGGATTACCAGTCAGGTGCCCAGACCGTTACGCCACGGCCTGGGCCCCTGTTATAGCCCATTGTTTTTTAAATTTTTGAATTTTATTTTTATCCTCGCTTTTCATCATTTTTGACCATGGGCTATAGCCCATACCGTACGGCATACTATAGCACGCCGTTTTTCATCATTTTTGAGGATTAAAAAACAAAACAAAAAAAACATGGGTTATAGCCCATCGTTCTTTTAATTTTTGAAAAAAAAATATCCTCGTTTTTCATCATTTTTGACCATGGGCTAAAGCCCATACCGTACGGCATACTATAGCACGCCGCTTTTCATCATTTTTGAGGATTTGAGAAAAAAACAAAAAAACATGGGTTATAGCCCATCGTTTTTTGAATTTTTGAATTTTATTTTTATCCTCGTTTTTCATCATTTTTGACCATGGGCTATAGCCCATACCGTACGGCATACTATAGCACGCCGTTTTTCATCATTTTTGAGGATTTGAAATAAATGGAAAAAAAATAGTTATTTTTCTTTTTTTATTATTATTTTTTTAATCCTCGTTTTTCATCATTTTTGACCATCCCACTGAGCAATAGCCGGCTATTAGACGTGCGTCTAAAAATGGGATAAAAAACGTCTAAAAATAGTCGTTTGAAAAATGTCTAAAAATAGACGTCTAAAACACGTCTATTTTTAGACGTGTTTTAGACGTCTATTTTTTGTCGTTTTTTACCCATTTTTAGACACTCGCCTAATAGCCCATATCGTATGGCATACTGTAGCACGCCGTTTTTCATCATTTTTGAGGATTTGAAAAACAAAAAACAAAAAAAACATGGGTTATAGCCCATCGTTTTTTTTATTTTTGAAAAAATAAATTAACCTCGTTTTTCATCATTTTTGAACATGGGCTATAGCCCATACCGTACGGCATACTATAGCATGCCGCTTTTCATCATTTTTGAGGATTTGAAAAAAAAGAGAAAAAAAAAGTTATTTTTCTTTTTTTATTATTATTTTTTTAATCCTCGTTTTTCATCATTTTTGACCATCCCACTGAGCAATAGCCGGCTATTAGACGTGCGTCTAAAAATGGGATAAAAAACGTCAAAAAATAGTCGTTTGAAAAATGTCTAAAAATAGACGTCTAAAACACGTCTATTTTTAGACGTGTTTTAGACGTCTATTTTTTGTCGTTTTTTACCCATTTTTAGACACTCGCCTAATAGCCCATATCGTATGGCATACTGTAGCACGCCGTTTTTCATAATTTTTGAGGATTTGAAAAACAAAAAACAAAAAAAAATGGGTTATAGCCCATCGTTTTTTTTATTTTTGAAAAAATAAATTAACCTCGTTTTTCATCATTTTTGAACATGGGCTATAGCCCTTACCGTACGGCATACTATAGCATGCCGCTTTTCATCATTTTTGAGGATTTGAAAAAAAAGAAAAAAAAAAAAGTTATTTTTCTTTTTTTATTATTATTTTTTTAATCCTCGTTTTTCATCATTTTTGACCATCCCACTGAGCAATAGCCGGCTATTAGACGTGCGTCTAAAAATGGGATAAAAAACGTCTAAAAATAGTCGTTTGAAAAATGTCTAAAAATAGACGTCTAAAACACGTCTATTTTTAGACGTGTTTTAGACGTCTATTTTTTGTCGTTTTTTACCCATTTTTAGACACTCGCCTAATAGCCCATATCCTATGGCATACTGTAGCACGCCGTTTTTCATCATTTTTGAGGATTTGAAAAACAAAAAACAAAAAAAACATGGGTTATAGCCCATCGTTTTTTTAATTTTTGAAAAAATAAATTAACCTCGTTTTTCATCATTTTTGAACATGGGCTATAGCCCATACCGTACGGCATACTATAGCATGCCGCTTTTCATCATTTTTGAGGATTTGAAAAAAATGAAAAAAACTAAAAAAACATGGGTTATAGCCCATTGTTTTTAGAATTTTAGAAAAAAAAATGTATCCTCGTTTTTCATCATTTTTGACCATGGGCTAAAGCCCATACCGTACGGCATACTATAGCACGCCGCTTTTCATCATTTTTGAGGATTTGAGAAAAAAACTAAAAAAACATGGGTTATAGCCCATCGTTTTTTAAATTTTTGAATTTTATTTTTATCCTCGTTTTTCATCATTTTTGACCATGGGCTATAGCCCATACCGTACGGCATACTATAGCACGCCGTTTTTCATCATTTTTGAGGATTTGAAATAAATGGGAAAAAAAATAGTTATTTTTCTTTTTTTATTATTATTTTTTTAATCCTCCTTTTTCATCATTTTTGACCATCCCACTGAGCAATAGCCGGCTATTAGACGTGCGTCTAAAAATGGGATAAAAAACGTCTAAAAATAGTCGTTTGAAAAATGTCTAAAAATAGACGTCTAAAACACGTCTATTTTTAGACGTGTTTTAGACGTCTATTTTTAGTCGTTTTTTACCCATTTTTAGACACTCGCCTAATAGCCCATATCGTATGGCATACTGTATCACGCCGTTTTTCATCATTTTTGAGGATTTGAAAAAAAAAACAAAAAAAAAAAACATGGGTTATAGCCCATCGTTTTTTTAATTTTGGAAAAGAAAATTAACCTCGTTTTTCATCATTTTTGAACATGGGCTATAGCCCATACCGTACGGCATACTATAGCATGCCGCTTTTCATCATTTTTGAGGATTTGAAAAAAATGAAAAAAATGAAAAAAACATGGGTTATAGCCCATTGTTTTTAGAATTTTAGAAAAAAAAATGTATCCTCGTTTTTCATCATTTTTGACCATGGGCTAAAGACCATACCGTACGGCATACTATAGCACGCCGTTTTTCATCATTTTTGAGGATTTGAGAAAAAAAAGAAAAAAAAAACTAAAAAACATAGGTTATAGCCCATCGTTTTTTGAATTTTTGAATTTTATTTTTATCCTCGTTTTTCATCATTTTTGACCATGGGCGCCCATACCGTACGGCATACTATAGCACGCCGTTTTTCATCATTTTTGAGGATTTGAAATAAATGAAAAAAAAAATAGTTATTTTTCTTTTTTTATTATTATTTCTTTAATCCTCGTTTTTCATCATTTTTGACCTTGGGCTATAGCCCATACCGTACGGCATACTATAGCACGCCGTTTTTCATCATTTTTGAGGAGCTGAAAAAAATGAAAAAAAAAAAAATGTTATTTTTCTTTTTTTATTATTATTTTTTTAATCCTCGTTTTTCATCATTTTTGACCTTGGGCTATAGCCCATACCGTACAGCATACTATAGCACGCCGCTTTTCATAATTTTTGAGGATTTGAGAAAAAAAAGGAAAAAAAACTAAAAAATATGGGTTATAGCCCATCGTTTTTTGAATTTTTGAATTTTATTTTTATCCTCGTTTTTCATCATTTTTGACCATGGGCTTTAGCCCATACCGTACAGCATACTATAGCACACCGTTTTTCATCATTTTTGAGGATTTGAAATAAATTAAAAAAAAAAAAAAAACTTTGGTTATAGCCCATCGTTTTTTGAATTTAAAAAAAAAAAAATTATCCTCGTTTTTCATAATTTTTGACCATACCGTACGGCATACTATAGCATGCCGCTTTTCATCATTTTTGAGGGCGACTGTGGCTCAAGAGGTAGAGCAGGTCGTCCAATGATCCATGGGTCGGCGGTTCGAATCCCGGCTCCTCCTGTCTACATGTCGAAGTGTCCTTGGGCAAGACACTGAACCCCAACTTGCTCCCGATGTGCTGGTTGGTACCTTGCATGGCTTCCGCTGCAATCGGTGTGTGAATGGGTGAATGTAACGCACAATCTATGTAAACGCCTTGGATAAAGGCGCTATATAAATGCACCATTTACCATTTTGAGGATTTGAAAAAAATGAAAACAATGAAAAAAACATGCGTTATAGCTATAGCCCATTTTTTTTAGAATTTTAGAAAAAAAAAAGTATCCTCGTTTTTCATCATTTTTGACCATGGGCTATAGCCCATACCGTACGGCATACTATAGCACGCCGTTTTTCATCATTTTTGAGGATTTGAAAAAAAAGAAAAAACAAACAAAACATGGGTTATAGCCCATCGTTTTTTGAATTTTTGAAAAAAAAGATTATCCTCGTTTTTCATCATTTTTGACCATGGGCTATAGCCCATACCGTACGGCATACTATAGCACGCCGTTTTTCATCATTTTTGAGGATTTGAAAAAAAAAAAAAAATAAATAAAAAACATGGGTTATAGCCCATCGTTTAATACTAGGTACTGGGCATATTTGACAAAGAGAGAGAGAGAACACATTTATAGTTCTAGTCACTGCAGGACAGGGTACAGTTTAGCTTTTGTTTGATTGAATACATTTATTTTCTTTGATACATTATTATTTTTGCGTCGGTCATAAATAAGATGCTTCTATAGTAAACGCAGTCGTTGAAAATTGTATACACACATAAATAAGAAGCAACCTCCACAAACTCATCGTAAATTATACAAAAAGCTGATTTGTAAAATATTTACAATGCATCTCTTGCACTGTTGTAATAATAATAATAATTCATAATTTTAATAATAGTGCTTACAATTTCATGGCTGCCAGACTTTGTAATGAAACACAACACAAGATGACTACAGTTGTCACACGATCGTAACACCCACTTACTGAATGTCAAGTCTCCAGGTTTTCTTCAGAATGAATATGTATGGCAATTATTTACACAATACAGTGGGCCTACAAGTTACAACACAAGATGATGTATGACAACTCCACAACCGTCTCACTTTCGACCTTTGCTCGTCTCTCTCTCTGCTACACTCCTGAGCTCTTAGCTTTTCTTCTGCCCGTCTCTCCTACACTGTCTCACTATCAGATTTCCTACTGTTTGTCTGTCCTACAGTCTCCCTATCAGCTGTCAAAAGAAAAAAAATGCTTTAACAAAGAATGCAATAACTCTGAATTTAATGGCCTATTGTCTGTTAGTGACTGACAGTGAAGCGATATCAGTGATACAATGCTGCTACCTGCAGTCCAAAATGTGTATTACAATAATCTCAACTACTGTACTACTTCCATACAGTTACACACTGACACTAGCTTTGTGCAATCTATGTATATAATGGAATATGCATGGCTTAAATTGAATAGAGGAAAGTAATTTTGTACTGTATATTCTTAGCATTCTAAAGTCATAAAACTGTTTTAAATGCCATGATGGTCATTTGAGATGTTCAGCATGTGATCGCACTTTTTCCTTCATCTAGAAAACTCAACACTAAAAAGTCAAACATCATAAAACAACCAGAAGAGATTATAAACAGGAAAAATACAAAAAACACTGTTAAAGCTGTGTAGGTCTGCCTAAACTCTAACACACACATATTAACTGTATATATGATTTTGGGTGTGGCAGTACAGTACAGTACAGTAGAGGGATCCCACACAAGGTCTGTCATTTCTCAACCCTTTCGTACATGGGGCGGCTCGCGGGATTCAGCCCGGCCCCCTGGGCACGTTCCTGGGGGTCTGGATGTTCCGGGGACACTCCACCCGAGGACTCCCCAGGGACTCCCACATGGTATCTCTCATTTCTCTGTTTCGGACGTGGGTGGCTTGCCGGAACCGGGCCGGCACCCTGGTCGTGGTCCTGTGGGTCTGGAACTTCCGGGGACCCCACACGGAGTTGCAACACTCACTTCACACAGGTGTGATTTTTAATCTGTCAGCTGGGCTTCTTCAAACATTGGAGGAGGAACAGGAGCCAGCAGCGAATGGGAAGCCAGCAGTTGAGATGATAGACTGCCCATTTTCTCAGTGACCCTATGAGTCCCAGACAGCCAAACTGTCACTGCCCACCAGCACATGTTTAACATTTTACTTTGCATTATTAGTGAGAGCAGAGGAGGAAGATCTAGAAGAGTTCTGGTTGGTCAGGACAGCGAGGGATGCGAGGTATTTTGTAAAGCGATGAAATGTAGACAGAGAGACTGGACTGACAGTACCTGAACACTCACTGGGTCATTTTACTGATGTCAAGAATCATATACGAACTCAAAACTGAGTTATATAACTGCTTATATATAAATCAGATATATAAAATAAATTGCTCAATAATGACATCCGGTCAATGGATTCATGAATGTATAGACAAAATTTTAGGCAAAAAAATAAAAACAAAATACTATAAAACTATATACCAAATTTCCCAACAAAAAAGCTTGTTGGCCGATGGACTATGGAGAAGATCATCCGAGACTCGAGAGTGAGGTAAATATAACTGGACTATTGAGGGCCCAGTTGAAGAAAACTGAGTCAGATGGCGGAGCGTGATTGCTCAATCTAGCAACCTACAGGAATAAGTTAAAAAGTAAGTCAAGCTCACAACACGATTCAACAATGGGTTAAATTTTAAATAAAATATTTAACAAAGGTTAAATAATCTATGGCAGTACAGAAAAATTAATGGCAGTACAGAATGAATCTCCTGCTTAAAAATATATGTTGCATCTTCATGACCGCCACAAAGCTGTGGTTTATTCTGTTCAAACCGACACAGGCGGCTAGAAGAAAGTGAGGAACTGTGTTCACTGGATGCTAGATGTGCGAAGGAATGTTTTGCGTTATGTTGCACAGAAATATAAATATGTTCTTTATGGTGAATTTCTTATCGATGTTATGAACCATAATAATTGACATTCTTTTCTTCAGAAGAACCTTCCAAAAGCACTGGCAACAGCATCCCTGTGCAGCATCTCTGGATTGATTAGAATCTAATCATACTGAGCAAAGCGTCTAATCATTAGATGCTTTGCTCAGTTAAAAATCACCTTCAGGAGTAATTTCAGAAAACAGAAATACTTTCAAATATTTAAAAACGTATGTTTTGGTATATCTAGATACCCAACCCTAAATTACAACTACATAAAAAAAAATACCAATAAAAATGTCATTCCTGGAAAAAGAAAAGTAGTGCTCAGTCATGACTTTATTTTGTTCAGAATACTGTGCTTAACTTCAGAGTACAGATTTATCTTTAGGAGGCAAATGAAATGAGCAAAGAATACACAACCAAAAGGAAACAATGTCATTTACTTACTTTTAATGATTAAAAAAATATTTCTTTGCGCAAAGAGACAAGACCAACAAGTCCCTCCGTGCCGAGCAGGAGAGGAACCAAAAACAATAATGTCCACCATTTTCACACTCAGATGATGACAGGTGGGTCAAGATAAGATGAGGTAAATGTTTCTGAGGAGAGAAAACAAAACAAAGGCACAATTTACAATCAACCATGCCCCAAATTCACAATAATAATAATAATCATAATCATAATAATAATAATACAATAACATTAACATAACACCAGAACGTCTTTTTAAAAATAGGCAACAACAAAAAAGAACAAAAACAGACCAATTTTATAATACAAGGCAACATTGTGCCTGTCATGTGTCTCATGTCTGCTCTACCCTAATAAAGGGTTCTGTACACCTCAGAGCACCGTGTCCCAATTCATATTCTCCCCCAGGTTCCACTGGCTAATACTTTACATGTCGGAAAATTCTACAGGAGGCGGTGTGGTGTGGTGTGACCTAACAATGTTTTGAACATAGAACTATCTGACCACCAGACAAGACACGCACAGTTTGGATGGGCCGATGCAGTCGTCGTGGCAGAAGGCGCCGCAGCCCTGGCACATGATCATGGCCTTGAGGCGGCACGAGCACTTGAGCGCCACTTCCTCGGCGGCGCTGTCGGCGAAGGCCTGGATGCTGAGCGTGGCGCTCTGCCCGGCGCCCAGTCGCGGCCCTCGCAGCTGCAGCACGCCGTCTGCCAGGCTGCGGGAGAAGCCACTGCCGTCCATCACCGACACGTTGGCCGTGTAGCTGAGGCCGCCGGGCCCTGCCCCGCCCATGCCGCCGCCCTGCTTGGGGAGCTTCCCGTACATGAAGGCAGAGGGGGAGGAGGAGGCCGGCGAGGCAGAGGAATACGGGGCTTTGCCGTGCTCCTTCTTGGCCATCCTGGTTAAAGTCATCTCCATGTTAAGCAGGCCCTCCATTGCCCCGCCGCTCAGGTAACCGTCCAGGGAACCGCCGGGCTCCTTTTTCAGAATGCCCAGCGGGGTGATGATGGGGGAGGATTTGGCAAGAGCTTGGCATGAAGGCCGCGAGTTGACCTCGCTCTTCACACTGGGTGCCGGGGAGAGCTGTTGTTGGTGGGGGTGTGGCTGCTGTGACTGTTGTGGGCGCCAGTTGATCTTAATAGTGGGCACCAGTTCCGAGGGGGAGGCGTCCGCGTGTGGCAGCGAGGGGCCATTAGGGGTCCGGGCAGAGGCCTGTGGCTTGTCTGGAGTGGCTCCCCGCGAGGGCAAAGAACCAGGGGACTCTTTGATAACAGCAGACTCCACAGCCACAGAGTTCTGGGAGACGTGATCTAACACACGTCTGGAGGGGGGCAGGGAAGTGATGACCGGTACAGCTCCTGGGGGCACAGTGCCACTAGGCTGCTGGGACAGGTACTGCTGCATGGCTGTGGCGTCCATCAGACAAGAAGGACGCTGGCTCTGGGAAGAGAACTCCGGACCCGGGGATTCGATTGTTGTCTCGTGGGGGGTTCGGCTGAGACAGGGTCCAGGGTTTCTCGTGGCTGGAGGTCTGGGCGTAGTAGGCCCCCCCGGCAGCCGATTGATCTCGAGCCTGTTGGCGGAGTGCGACTGAGGCAGGACCTTCTCTAGAGACAGACTGCCCTGCAGCAGCTGGGTGACCAGAGGATTGTTGGCCTCCACACTGGATACGTGCCTAGCTGAGCTGCTCGGCCTCTTGGGGCCGGCAGAAACAGAAGGTGGGATAGGCGAGGACTTCAGGCCCCCTCCTCTACAGTCCTCCTCGGGAGTGGCCCGATTGGACGCTCTTGACTCATCTCCCGACTCCGTTTTGACCAAAACATTACTGTGGCCCCGGAGGCCTTGGGAGTGGCCCGCGGGGAGAGGCTGCGCTTCCTGGGGGAGAAGATGGGCACGGCCGGGCTGGGGGTGGGCGATGCCGTTGGGGAAGCGGGGCAGCTGGATGACCGTTTGATTGGGGCGAGCCGACACGTGACTTTGGATGACAGGCTGCTGGTTCTGAGGAAGGGGGCTGCGGATGACCGGCGGGCCGTTCCTTTGACTGGCCAGGTGATGGTTCCAGTCATCGTCGGGGCGCTGCCGGTCGCCCTCCGGGCTCTCGTTTTCACAGTCGGAGGCCGTCTCCGTGGAGTCACTGTGGCCGCCGGCCTCCTCGTCCTCTCTGGAGGACAACGCGTGCAGGAGAGGAGGAGTGTTGGCCTGTTGTCTCTCTCGGCTGGGAGGCAGGGGGGCCTCCTGGGGTCCAACGTGGTGAGATCCATGCTGGATCACACCGGAGCCCTTGCCTTGTTCTCGCTCCCACGGCTGAGAGGACACTGCCAGGGACTGGATAACATCCACGCCCTTGGCCCCAAACCTGGGGAGAGAGTCTGGGATGGAGGTTGGAGTCAGCTGTGCACTCGCAGACGGCTGAGACACCCTCACCGCCGGGGCGGCATCCGTGGACCCCCTGGTCTGGCTGTTCCCCGGGTGGAGGACAGAAACGGGACCCGATAGAGCATCAGCATGCAGGGCCGTGGAGGCGGCGGCCTCGTCCGCCAGGCCATTGGTGGTACTCTGGACCTCTTCGCCAGCCGGTGCTGGCACTCCGTCCTCCGCAGCCATGGGCTCCCCCGCGGTCTCCTCCCGAGGCGGGGTCGGTATAGGGGTGGGAGTCTGGGGCGGCTCCGACGACAGCGAGGTGGAGGTGGTGGACAAGGACGGCGAGGGCGAGGGCTGGGGCGTCGGCGGCTGGGCCGATGGTCTCTCGGCCAACTCTACATTGGAAAGCTGTAGTTGTGCTCCTGGCGGATGAGAGTCTGCAGGCGACCCCTGCTCCTCCACCCCACCACTTCCCCTTCTTCCACCTCCTCCTCCTCCGGGCTCGACAGGTCCCGGGTGCTCTCGCGCTCGTCGTCCACTGCTGCGATCCGATAGCCCAGCAGAAGGCCGCAGCCCACCCCCGCCCGGCCCCGCCCCGTTGCCAGTGGCTGCAACAGCAGCAGCGGCCTCCCGGCGCTGCTGGGCACGGGCTTTGATGTCCGCCAGTGTGCGCGCCCCCGTGCCCGACCGCCGCGACCCCTCGCCGGGAGGCATGATCCGGGGGCAGATCTGGTAGGTGGGTGGGCCTTTGTGGGCCCCGGGCGGTTTGATTCTGGAGAGTTGAATCTGGAGAGAAGAGGACGAGAATATGACATGGGTCAAAGGTTTGTCTAAACAATCCCCTTTATTTCCCACATTTTGTTTCTAATTATACTTATTTCAAAACCATTTAAAAAAAACATTCCCAAAAAAGCTACATTCTTCATGAATTAAAAACAAATTATATGTATTGCTTTTCATGAATAAATCAAAGAAAAAACGGAGAAATTCCATAAATTAGAAAACAAATGTTTAAGAAGTAGCGAAAATGGCCGATCTACAAGCTCACAACATGGCGCGAAGTGATGCGTTGTGAGCTTGTAGATCTGCTATTTTCACTAGTTTGGGCAAACATCGAATTTCTCTTTTGGGTCACCGACTAATAACTAGACTATAAACATGGCACAGTACATGGATTCTGCGGCAAATACTCTCGAGCATAAAGAAACGCTTGATGCTCTGGGAGTGGATGAAACCCGAGACAGATTTTCTTTTCCGTTTCAGGTTAAAAACTACAACAGGGTAAAGACAAGGAAAGCTGCATGAGAATTGTGATGTTGGCAACACAGCTGCAGATAATCATACTAATGAGTATGTGAGATTTAGGTGTGTCAATACAGTCTAAGCTTGCATATTTGCATACATACATTTAACACAGACACACTCATTCTTGCTTAGTAGCCTGCCATGTTTTTACCAGGGGGGCAGTCAGACAGATATTTTGTGAAGCCATAAGGAAATCGGGATTTCCTGAAAGTTCATATAATGGCCTGTTGTGGCGCTGTCATTGGGCCCAAAAAAACCCATAGCCCCATAGAAGTCCATGTATTTGGGCCCAACTTCACCTAGACTGTATTACCTTAATAAACATGGTCATGAATACTTTCTGCTTCCAGTCACTAGTTTAAAGTCTCATTTCTAATGTCATAATATTCTTTGTGGATATGGTCCACATTTATTAAAAAAAAATCCATAAAGTCGCGTATGTTCTGAGGGGCGTGGCTACCGTTACAGTCTATGATCGGGATTCCCCACCCACTCGAGTCAAAATAAAAAACAACTAAGAAGAAGCGGGGGAAGTCCCGCCTCGTTGTCTGGGCCAGCCAATGGCCAGCTGGGCCCAAACGGATCTAGAAAGATGGCGATGTACAATTAAAGGACTGACAGGCTTCATTTTACGTTCATGTTAGAGTTAGACCCGGGGAACGCTTTGTCCATACTTTTTACAGTCTATGGTTTTTACACACGGAAAACATTACTACAAAATCAGCCTAGGGTTTCATGCAGCTTTAACTAAAGCATTCCCTCTAGATTTACAGCTACAAATAAAAACGCCAGTGAGACACATACCCTGATTGGCGGCACCTTGGGCTCCTCTGTTGTCGGCAGCGGCTTCTCCGAGCCGACACTGCCAATTGTGGTACGAAAGGACTGACGCTCGTCGAGTCGTGGCCTCTTCTCGGGAAAGCTGGAGAAGGCCTGGGGCTCGTCTGGACGCCTCTTCTGCTCGCTGGGCTGGGCGGTGAGGACGGGGGTGGGCGCCGGGCTGGCCGAGGGGCTGCTCTCGCGGCTGCTGGTGGCCGTGGTGCCCCCCGTGACCGAGGTGACCACGGAGGCCGTGTCGTCCAGGGGGTCGGCGGCGGCAGCAGCGCTCGAGGATCCAGAGGAGGAAGAGGAGGAGGAAGAGTCGAGGCCCGCTGTGAAGGCACCCTGTCTGTCTGAGGGTGAAGAGGGGGAGGAGGCTGGAGAGGAAGCCGATGAGGAAGAGGGGGAAGAGGAGGAAGGAGAGGAGGTGGAGGCCAGGGCAGGCACTGGCTCGTCGGGAAGCAAGCGAGCAGTGACTTCGGGTTCCTCGTTGGCGCTGACGGACGCTGGGCTGGGGCTGGGACTGGGGCTGGGGCTGGGGCTGGGACTGGGGCTGGGACTGGGACTGGGACTGGGGCTGGGGCTGGGACTGGGGCTGTGGATGGGGCTGTGGATGGGGCTGGGTATAGGCGTGGGTGTGGGTGTTGGTACGGGTGTTGGGGTGGGCTCGGCGGCAGGCTCTGGAGCCGGGGAGGGCTCTGGTTCCAGCGACGCACACTCGGCGGGGAGCTCCAGGGCGCACTCCGCCTGCAGTACCACCTCCCCCTGGACCACGGCGCTGTCCGACATGGGGGAGCCCAGTGAGACGGTCGAAGTGTCCAGCGAAGCAGCGGCCACCTCGGCCACCTCCGGGGACTGGAGGGCCGGAGACGCCGCCTTGCAGAGCGTCTGTCGTGCCCTGCGCCTCAGGTCAGCCCGCGTACGCCTCCTCATCCTGCCGTCCCGCCTCCGGCGACCCACACTGCGCCTCTTCGGAGCACCAGCAGACACTGCCGCCACGTCGCTGTCCAGCATGGTGGCAGCCACATCCGTAGCTTCGCTCATGGTCAACTTGAGCGATTCCTCGCGTGTCAGGCCAGACCTGAAACCAGACAAAGCCGTGAACACTCAGCCCTGACAGGTGTGGCGATTATCCTTTTGATTTTGTCTGATTTTTAAGTAAAGTAAGACATTTAATGCACATTTTTATCACATTAACTATAGCGTCCCCATTTCCGGTTATTATAGGCAATAATTCTCACAAATTAACACAAATCTTAAACTCAAAATGGGTCGTGACTCATCTGCCATTTCCCCAATTTCAACATGACACGATAAAGTATAAAATAAGCATAAGTGGTTAAATTGGAAGTTTAGAGAAAATTTTGACCATATTCAGTAAATATTAAAAGTCCATGAGTGAGACTTCAATAAATCATATTTTTACAATAAGTTGTACTGGCTGCAAAACCCCCGATGAAGAGGGCGCTTTCTTACTTTTGGCCATGGTACTCTTCAAAGAACTTCTCTTTCCAAGCCTCCACCTTCTTCTCCTTCTCCATCTCCTGCCGGAAACGCACCTGCATCTCGTGGGTGAACTCCCCTGATTATGACAGAGAAGGCAATGTCACACTCCCACAAGCAGCAATGAGCTCACATAAATTAACATTCACCACCCACACACAACACAAATGCAAATTTATGTTTAACAATGCAAATATATGGACATGCCGAGTCTGTGTTAATGAAGACTGGCACCGGTGCCAAGGCCAAAAGGAAAGTTCTTGCAGAGTTCCTGTTCTTGTGCCTTGCTACCATCTGCCTGGTGGGAAAAAGTGGGATGATTTGAGGCTATTCCACTATGACGCGCCTCCGCTTTTGCCTTCCATTTTGGATGCTAAAGCATGCATCAATGCTAGCGAGCATACACCAATGTTCCCATCGTGCTCACTGGATAATCAGACCTCCGAACATCGCCGATCTGTTTAACACCACGGACAGTGCATTAGTTTCCGAGAAAAAAAGCAAAACAGAAGCTAGTGTGGTTGAGTCAACACAAGCGGTGCGGTCAGCGACCTGGCAACCGTGCATAGCGGTTCCACAACCATAGCGATATCAAACGCCATAAGACGAGCCTGCTTGGCATCTTTTATAGGACAGTTATACTCGTCATACGGATCCAACGTGTTAATATGGGAGCAAAAGATGTTTTCACCGGTTAGACCAGTCATTAGTCCTACAACCTATCTCAAACCCTCCCTCACCCTAACCTCCCACGGGGCAGCACACCTTAACCTAACCTTAACCCTCTACCAACCCTTAACGCACCCCTCACCAACCTTAATCCGGTCGTCTTAACGCACCCCTCACCAACATTATGTCTAACCAATAACTAGTCTAAACTAAGTATGCACCCCTTTACCTTTCTGTAGTTTTAAAACTGAACCAGAAAACAAACTAAAGAAAATCTGCCTACGGTTTAATGCCCCTGACATGTACTTGTGCGTTTGTACACTACTAACCCTGAACAGTTCACTGTACCTGCGTCATGTAGGTTAGTGCTAACATGAAAGAGATAGTGATCGAGGCCCTTGGCTCACCTTCGGCAAGCCTCTCCTTCCAGCTCTGGGAGGCGTGGGTGAAGAACTCATTATTGAGGGCTGAACTACCGAGACGGGCCATGCCATCAGGACCAACCTGCACAGAGCAAAGATCTCAGTCAAGGATGTGTTTTTGTTAGTGTTTCAGTGCTCAGTTTACAAATTGCTGTATTTCCGTCAATTGTACATACACATCTTAGTTTAATAGTTTAATTTATGTTTTGCTTTTTTACACCATCTCGGTCATGTTTAAATTATGTATGAAGCAGCTCCTTTGAATTGAAAGAAATATATGAACACACAATTATCCTTTCAACGATTCTGTTTCTAGATTAAAGTCAGCTCTTGGTTTTGGGGTCAAGGTTCAACAAGGCACTCCAAAGCCCCAGACTTATCAGCACAAGGTAGTAACGGGAAGATTTCACCTCACAGTTTTGGGGGGCTTTTCAGAGTAAATTCTGCCTCATCTGTTGGCACTCTAGCGTAGTTATTCTGAAAAATTCCCTGGCAAAGAATTTGTCTCCCTCTAGTGATATAATGGCAACACATCCATCCATAGTACCTTCACCTTCTGCAACAAAACATCCAAATGTCGGGTATGCAGTTATTAAAATATCCACGCTAGATGTAAACAAACCTTCTCTGTATACAGAGCAAGCTACACAGCTGTGATTAAGGTAATCAGATTACAGAGCAGGGGACGGGGGGAATCTGTGGAGGTCCATGTTCCAGGAGTTTAATCATAGCTTACGACAAAATACAATTAAATAAATAAGAAATAGAGATATAAATAAAAGATATTAACAAAAAGAATAAATGCAAGGGAAAGTTCAAGTCCGTTGCTCTCCCCTTGTCCCCCATATATGGGGACTAGGTTGGTGGAGGGTGTGTAGAGCCCAGGATCACATTAGATGATTGACACGGGGGTGAAAAATGGGTTACAAAATTGTGGGATAAAAAATATATATTAAAAGAAAAAGAGAAGAAATGAAATTTATTTATTTCAGTGTGTTGTGTCATTTTGTTGTGTTAATTTATTTAATTGCGCATTTGATTATTTCATTGTGGTATTAGTTAGTTTTTTGGACAAATGGACTTCCATAGGTATCCCCGTGGTTGGCAGTAAAATGAGTATGACGGCCGGCCTATTTTCAATAAGCTTAGGTGCATATATAGATTTTACGACGGGATATTTTAGAGCAATGGCAAAGCATCTAGGAAAGTCTCTGAAGGTGTCACAAAGACTAGATTGTTTTTGGAAGTGTTTAACCCATTTCTAGGTGTCTGAATACAAAAAAAAAAAAAAAAGTTAAGAAGTGATCACAGTGAAGGTGGTAGCCTAAAGCTCCTAGCACACAGTGGCCTTTACTGTGTGCACAAACTTGTTTGCAGAGACAAGCATCCCGCCTGTCACGCGCACGCACCTGGCGGTCGACCTCGGGGAGGAGCTGCAGCAGCTGCTGTTGACAGTGTGCGGGGAAGGCAGAAAAGCGGTGCACGTTGATGAGGGCTCTGATGTTGGTGTTGACCAGGATGGAGCCGGGCGTTTCAAAGTCTACCTCCACCCCTCCGCGGCTCCTCTTCATGGGCCCTGCGGAGACATCAGTCGCACCCCCTACAAGTTAGGACATCAGGGGTGGGCAACTTTGACGATGGCCACTGTATTTCCACAGTCACTCCAGAGGGGCCACATTGCATATTTCTGTCATAGGAAAAATAGACGATCTACAAGGTCAAAACGTGTCACACTGCGACGCATTTTGAGCTTGTAGATCAGCTAGTTATGCTATATTTAAATTGAAATACTGAATTATTCTTTTACCGTTTTTTAATTGGAATCCCGAAAAGTAACTTTTATATAATTTAAAATGCATAAAAATGCATAAAATTGACTTTATGAACTAAATGCATGCATATATAGACTGAATTAAAGCGGGTCATGTTTGCATGTTTGGACTTGCAACAGCTGAAATAAAAAAATAAATCAGTATTCTGATAAGCTGCGGTCCGTATTAAGTGATGGAGCATCATCAGCATGTGGCCCCCGGGCCACCAGTTGACCATGTGTGAGTTGCCCAGGTCACTCCTGCTGATGCAATAGCAGGCTGGAGTAGAGTGTAGTACGGCAACAAAGTCATTCAAGTCTTAAGCCAGCAGATCGGACAATCTTAGGCACTTAAGGATATTTCACTTTCAAATAAAATAAACTAAATAAAAATCTAATGAAAAAAATATATACAAATAAATGAATAAATTACATTTTCAGACAGAGAATATAGATGTGACTGACTTAAAAATGCAAAGTTGCATTTCAATGTTAATATTACTCTATTCAAAATTCATGTGATCCAGCACAGAGCAATATTAACTAACACCCAAACCCAGAGGCTGAAGAACTTCAATTCAAGCTTGCCATGGAGGGGCAACCAGGCGCATACGGACCGCTCTGGTCAGTCAGTCGGACAGTCCCTGGTTTGATTCCGGGCCAGCCCAGCATGTTTGCTGAATGTCATTATCTTACTCTCTATGCATTTCCTGTCTCTCTCCACCATAATTTGTCAAACAAATGCCCTCAACAAAGTATACAGAATTTTCTAAAATCATTAATTGAGAGTCATGAGTGACAGACAGCCTGTTCTGAGTTCAAAGTGTGGCAATCCTGAATCCATTGGTGTGTAATTAAAAGAAACAGATGATTTGTTAACTGGAAAGCTGAATTGTCACATGCAAAAAGAAAAAGAAAAAAAACCCATCAGGCATGCAACTTAAGAAAACATGATTGCCCCACAGCTGGGAAAAGTGCAGTTTAGCCAGTTACCTGTTCTGAACATCAGTTTAACATGAACTGAAGACCCCGCCCTGGTTTTCAAACACTGACTGTAGGACCTACTGTCTGTATGCAGTTATTTGGTGTGCTATGAGGTTAGCACACAGGAACGGGACACAAATGCTTCTAGCGACTCCTGATGCCCCAAATAAATTTGATAATACTGAATAATTCCAGGTTACGTTTTTTCCCCAAAAGCTACTATACATTTGTCCTTGTAGGGTGTGTGTGTGACAGCTGATTTGAGCAGCCACAACTCACACCTGACCCAAGGCAAATTAAGTAGAATCGGAGAGACTACACACCTGAAGCTAATCCATGCAAAAAGTATAAATGAGCCATTCCCACATACACTCTCCAGAGATGAATAAAGAGCCTTATTTTAACTTTGAACATCTTATTTCCATGTTGGATTCTAGATTAACTGATTAAACTGATTAAATTAGGGGTGCGACAGTTAATCGATTGAATTGATTATAATAATTTAAAAAAGAATCGATCGGATGCAAGAGTAAACACTAGGTAAAACACCAACTCGGGAGTACTGAAACGTTGCCTTCATTTAATGTAATCATCGATTAAAAATCGATCCTTATACTGGGCATGTCATAGGCGAAATGTAAAAATAGTTAAAATAGCTCATCTACAAGCTCACAACGCGCAACCCATTGTAAGCTTATAGACCCCTGTCCCTGTTAAACATATAAATAGATAAATAAAATAGATTTGCCATTTAAACTAAGTATAAAATAAGTAAGTCGTGCATTATAATAAAGCGCCTTAAATTAACCATGAATGGGAGAGTGAGATAAAATGTCACCGTTTTACACGTTAGGAATGAGGAGTTGATCAACTGTGTGCCATTTGTCTTTGATATTGGTGGGTGCTTCCAGGTTGTGGTTTCTGTTTTTAGCACAGTGGAGAAGACGGGAGGGGTTGGGGGACATTCAAGTTGCAACACAATGCTTGTGCCATATTCAAAATTTCAAATCTAGTTTTTCTTCCCCCGATATACATTAATTTTGTTAACAGGAAATCCGTTTCCCAACATTCTACATTATCCAGGTAGCAGCAGTGTTCATCCCAAAGAAGCTGTGTGAATATAGGTTCTGTTCGGGTACAGGCTTTAGTTCCGACATACTATTAGTCCGACGGTCATTAGACCGACAGCCTACCCAGAACCCTAACGCTAACCGCAAGCACAGCGCAACTCATGTCGGACCAGCACATTGTCGGGAGCGACGGGTGATTTCTGCATGTCGGACCTTTGGTGTGTCGGATCTGCATCCCTTCTGTTCAGCATCACTAGCCACTAAAAGATCTTTTTCAAAAAGGGTGATTAACTGACTACACAGTAAAGTCCTTGGTAATTTAACTTAATATAAGCAATTGGAATCGTTACAATTTGATAATTTAACATAACTTTTTTTACTGCTACTGATTTGCACAATTATTGATTTCCACTTATAATTACTTGTATGGGTATTATTTAAACATTTGGCTGATCTAATCAACTGCCCAAAAGTAGTCAAATTCAGCAGAATCCTGTCAGCAATATCCACTAAATAAATGCTAATCTTGGATTCACAATTTAGCCATTACATCCGTCGTCCAAATACATACCACCACCTTTGCAACTGAACCAATCTTATTCCTGTCCTCGCATACAGAAGATGTTTTTCCAATTATTCTTTTTCACACAAACAATGATACATCACGACTTAGCTCAAATCCAAATTAAAGCTTCAATGTATTTCATGGCGCATGTCATGTTGATGCCCCATGACATTCAACATCATATTATAATAACATGTCATAGCATGGCATGGTAATCTAGTGGTGTTGTTGCAGCTTGGAGTAGGGTTAACCAATTAAGCCTGATATACTTTGTCATGCGGGAAATAACGAAAATAGCCCGTGTACAAGCTCACAAGCTTATAGATCTGCTATTTTGGCTATTTTTGGGGGAGGCGGGAGAAAAGGAAAAGGTATACATTTTACCTCCTATAATGCCATACCCAAAATAGGGACACCAGGGTTAATGTGGTTAAGAGGTTAATCGGAGCTTAGGGGACAGGGTTGATTGGGTACAGGGTTGCGGGTTCAATGCCGGTGGCAATAAGCCCTGTACCTGATTGGAGGCTGTGCATACTCCTGAAGTGCTGGGGGCGCTTCCAGCCCAGTTCTGGGCGAGCGCGTAGTGTGGGGCCCGGACCCCCCCTAGAGCCTTCCCTGCGTCTCCCTTTTGTTCCTGAATGGGAGAGGTGGCAGTGGGGAGCCGGTGAGACACTCAGGTCACGGTCTGTGTGTGTGTGTGTGCGTGCTTGCGTGTGAGTGAGAGAGAATGGATTGGACGGACTGGGTTGGGTTTGTGAAACCCGCCACAGAGGGAGCAGCAGAGACTGCGCGACAAGGGGAGGCTGGGAGCGCACAACAACATACTGACACACACCAGCAAAGACAAAACAAAACAGAGGTAGAAGGTTCTCTAGCCGACAAGACTTCAGTAAGTGTTAGTTTTGTGTGTTTTACATCTGTAGATTATTTGGAATGGGGGACTTGGACAAAAAGGAAAGTGGATACAATATTCCAGAGTGGAAAATACACAGTAGGAATGACCAGTTAGCAGGGATTTAGGAGAAACTAAGCACATTCACAACAGGTACGCAGGGACAGATTTGACTGGCAGACTCGTCCCCATCCATCCAGCAATCAAAACATAATGCTAGTCTTTATTTTTGGCTCATGGAGGTCAGAACATAAGAGAATTTTATCAGCATCAGTCTGCGTCCTATAAACTCTAGACTTTGGACTTTAAACTCTAGAATCTAAAGCAATATTTAGCCATTAGACAAAATGTTGTTTTAGAAGACTCTTAACGGGAATGAAACAGGATTACGGGTAATTTCTACATTAGGTAGTAGAAGAGGCGGTGACCGTAGCAACTACCATCCTCTCTTGCTTTGGCATGCACTGCTCAAGCTTCTAAAACCTGATCTGGCTGTGATGTGGTGAGCAAATTAAAGACTAGATGAAAGGGGGGGAAAAACCACTGTTGAGTATTCTTGAAATATTTAACACAGCATACAAACAGCCGTGTTTTGGCTGTAATCCTTGCCTTTTAACCAAATGAACATATTCTGGACATTTGGTAATAGCTGAAAATAACACCTCTACAAACTCACAATGTGTTTGTATGTGTACATCTGCTAATTCCGGCGAATCGATTTGATGTAAAAAGGAGGGGACCACGAATAGAATCATTATAAATAGTTTGTCTTTAACCCATTTTGACCTGAGATCAGATTCTAAAAATGTCTTCTACATCCTGACAGTTTTCTGAAAAAGCTAAGTTTCTATGTCAGTCGTTCTTCGGTTTTTCAAAAATAGCAGACCTACAAGCTCGTGGCGCGCTATGAGCTTGTAGATCTGCTATTTTTCAATAGCTAAAGCATAGCATAATGCACCACACCAAAAGGGGTGGCCACGTGACATCATATTTATACATTTAAATTACATGATAAAGGAAAGCTCAATCAATAAATTAGAGTACATATAATATGTTCAAAACAATAGCTAGCTACTAATAAACAGTTCAATAATAACTCCAATCAAGACCCTTTGGTTGCAACGTATTTCTTCAGTACGCCACCCTCTGCAGGAAAAGGCAACCTGCATTCCCTCCGGTTCCGAGCGGGTGCACACGGACAGCTGTCCTGGATGCGGAAATGAATTGCTCTTTATCATGGAATGTAATCTATACAATTCTTGCATGCAAAATAAACGGTGGTATGGTGGACAAAACACGAAACAGCCAAGTAGGCTGAGGAGTTCAAGAATCGGCCCCAACAAGTTTGTCTTTAATGTTGGCTGTTCATTTATGTGCAAAATGATGAGGGAGTTTGGAAAGCTCATCCAGGAATTTTGGATAAATACAATGCAGAGTGCAACCCAAGGGTCATTTAACTGTTTTCCGCAAATAGCTTTCGTTTTGATCACATCATCTTATTATACTTACTTGTTTTACGATATTAATATTATGTCATGTAGCCTTTAAAAGGCAGAGTTTATTTTACAAAACTTGCAAATGCTGACGAAACTGGGCTTATGGTCATTGCGCTAAATATTTCAAGAAAACTTTTCATTTATCTAGTCAAGTTATAGTACCATGTACCCATACTGGCTTAATTGGACCAAAGTTGTGCACCTTTTCATTTTCTCCTAGTTGTGAGCAAATGAAATGCAAATGAAAGAGGTAGTCCACAAAAAGGATTTGGTAAAAAAAAAACCTTTAAGGACACAAAATCGCGTGTTATTTGTTGTTTATCTGCTAGTAAAAACATGGAGGAAAATAGAGCGAGGTGGGAACGGGAATAAGAGGCTTGAGAGTAAAACAAATACGGCTGGGGAAGACAGAGAGAGAGAGAGACGTCAAGGAGAGAAAGGATACAAAGAGGAAAGAAGCCAGGGCTAAACAGAACGCTGAGACTAGTTCTTACCTGACGGGACATGCTCTCCGTTGACTTTGAGTGGCGTTAGGACAACACGTGGCATCATCACCGCCTTCTTCCTCTGTCTCCCCGACTGTAGTAACACAATGATTCAGTACATAAACAGAAAGGCCTGTAAACCCGTGAGGGGAGGGAAAAGAGCATGATATAATTATCTACCCGGGGAAATACTGTATAGTAGCCTATCAGAGTCAAGCCTGGTGTATACTCTGTCGTACAACGGTTCACAACGGATGGAGAATAAATTGCTCTTATTAAGTCACATAGCACAGGAGTTCTCAACCTGTGGGTCACAACCGACAAATTATTTTGGGGGGTCCCAAATACTTTTTTGCAACTGAATGGCTGGAAAATGGAAATTAATAGTTTACATAGTACACAGTGCATGCATAAACTTCCGTTAATGATTACAATAACCTTAATAATAGAGAACATTCATCATAAATAAATACTGAAACCAGATGTAGAGGTCAATTTGTATAGGGGGTGGGGATAGGGGCGGGGGTTCCAAGACATGGCCAAAGCATTTCCGGGGGTCCCCAGTAGTGTAGTAGTAGTGTCCAGGGACATGGACCATGTGTCCATGAGGGGGTTCTAGAGGGACCCCAGTAAAAGTAGGAGCTGTTTTAAAGAATTCACAATTTTTTCAAGAATTTTGCCATTCTTGACAAATGTCTTCAGCACAATATTCAAATGGGGGGAACTTGACAGACATGTCATGCATGAGAACCACTGAGACAGCAAACTACAAGTCCAGTGTTTCCCCTATATGCATTAATGTATGGCGGCCTGGCGGGCCGCCACGCAATCATGACCACCCGCCACAGTATGACTATGAGTATAGAGTAGACCCCCTCAGTCATGACCACCCGCCACAGTATGACTATGAGTCCAGACCCCCTCAGTCATGACCATCCGCCACAGTATGACTATGAGTCCAGACCTCCTCAGTCATGACCACCCGCCACAGTATGACTGAGTCCAGACCCCCTCAGTCATGACCACCCGCCACAGTATGACTATGAGTCCAGACCCCCTCAGTCATGACCACCCGCCACAGTATGACTATGAGTATAGAGTAGACCCCCTCAGTCATGACCACCCGCCACAGTATGACTATGAGTCCAGACCCCCTCAGTCATGACCACCCGCCACAGTATGACTATGAGTCCAGACCCCCTCAGTCATGACCACCCGCCACAGTATGACTATGAGTCCAGACCCCCTCAGTCCATGCAAATTCTATTCCCGTTTCCTTTTTTTAATTTGGTCATTTGTTTTCATACCGTCAGTTACTAGTGATTTCTGGTGGGTCATGCACTTCTAATTTAGTCAATCTACTTCTTGGAAGTAGACTTAAAAAACGATTTGACTAATCAAATAATGGGAGGCTTATTTTGTTGAGGAAATACATCTGCTTGTTGTAATTAGCTACTTGTTGCAGCTAAGCTACTATGACCCTTTTCAGATGTATACAAGACATCACATGGATTACTTTAGTTTATTTGATCATCTTCACAGTAACAATACAACTTATTTGTCAACACAAAGGTTACAATAACATAATGGACTTTCACGCTGCGACACAAGATTTTGGCTAAAGTTCATATTTATGATATGAAAGGCATGCTCCCGTGGGACGTGACTTAAACAATATGCACCGTTTGAAAGTGTTTTAAACTCTTTGGACTTCCGACCTCAGCATTAGGCGAGTGGTGTTCATTATCTCATGCTGTAGCCGCAGTGCCGCACACAGATGTAGCTTTGATAAATTCCACAATGTGGGAGCATTTGAAGAGCAGGGACATTGCATTATCCTCGTTATGACCGTTAGCTTTGAGCTTGCTAGCCTGATTAAAACAGAAGAGTAAATGTTGAGTACCAGATTCAATAGGCGGGCAGTACACCGGAGCGCGTAGTCAACTTGCCAGAATGTGAATGTGAATTTGTTTTATGTTAGAAATGTTGATATGGGTCCCCAGCATTTAGAAACTGCTGGATGCTAACTTGCATAATTTGGGACATTTTCATAATTGGCATAATAAGCTGGGTTAGAAATGTTGAGTATGGGTCCCCAGCATTTAGAAACTGCCGGATGCTAACTTGCATATGTTGGGCAATTTTCATAATTAGCATAATAAACTGGGGTACCATTAACAACCTATACAAGGCAAACATTTCAAAATTACATTATGCTTTAAGTAGCATGTGACGAGTCAAACTAGGGGTTTTTCATGATTCTGAATCCATTGCAAGCATTCTATTTCGCACGAAAAACACTCCTTGGGAAAAGTTTTGCCATAGGCAAATTTTTGCCTATGGAACAAATGGATCCATTTTGGTTCCATTTGTACACTCTCCGAGTTACAGATCTGTTATGGTCATTCAGGGTTAGCTCTATGTGTTTCTGGTAATATTATTGTCCGGTTATTTTTGCATGTTCTTGGCAAAAATAGAATTTTGGCATTTGAGACTAGCTGCATTTTGGGTCCGGACTGATAGAACAGTCATTATAGTCATGAATCATGACTGTGATTGTGTTTTTGTCCGTGCATTCATGTCCGTCTGGCAGTGTAACAAAAGGGCATGAAAGCCCTTATTGCTACAGATTATTTCTTTTGTACAGAGGCTGTAGTTCGCATACCCAGCATTTTCAATTACTTCAAGCCAGGCCCAGCTCTCTTTGCGCCACAGCATTGACTCTAGGCAAGTCAAACAGTGACTTCCTTCTCACGGTAGCTACCCCTTTCTGAAATGGATGGGCAGATTGTCCCTAGCTCTCACTGTGCATAACTGTACTACACCAAACATCCAGATTATTTATTTTCATAGGATGGCAGGGAAGAATTGAGCTCGGACGGCACACGGTTGGCTGGGAGAGGGGGAAGGGTTTTTGGTTGATGTGATAGCCTATTCCATCCACCACGACTTGCCTACTCGGATGGCATGCTCATTGATGCGCAAGGCCTAGTAGCTCGCTCGGGTGCGCCTAATCCCTCTTGCCAAGATGAGTTCTTCTTCCCTTGCCTAGGAAAGAAAATATCATGCAGCATGCATACCAGCTTCTTGCTGTATGCTCATGCTGCCATCAACTAGATCGGAGGCAGTTTCAAACCAGAAACACATGCCATCTTTGGGACCCGACCCTAGGACTACAGTTATGCAGAGGCAATTTTCCAGGGAAGCAGATTTTAAAACACTGCTTGCTCTGGGGAGCCTCTGGCCTAACATACCACATATAGGCTCTACTTAAGTCTGACACCGAGTCAAAGGTTCATTTCCCGAGCCTGAAGGCCTTTGCTGCGTTTCACTTCGTCTCTCTCTGTGTACAATCTTTTTTTTTTTTTTTAAGGTAGAAAAGCCCTAAAATAACCCGCATGACGACAATACCATTTTGCTAATTAAAAATGATGAGAATCTGACTGAAACTATAAAAAATGTTTCCCATATGCTAGGAGCGAAATTTCTTGGTTGTAACTTGTATACCAGGGCAGGAATTTCACGGCGGCCACGGCTCTCGTTGCTCCTCTGTTTGGCCGTGTGCTTTTCTGAAAAATAGATGCCCCAAGATGCCGAATATAAGACAACTCTGATAAGATGACCCCAATTTTTCAAGACTCATTTGTGGAAAAAGAACATTGAATGTCAATTAGTCTAGTCCCCGATATAATATGACCCCGTATATTTCCATTGGGAAAAGAATCGCACCCGTGTGAAGTGAGGGGCGCTCTTATCATCTTACATCTTAGTAACCTCTATTAATCTAACTCATGTTGCTTTGATTAGGTGATGTAATGATGTAAAACAAATGGTGTCAAAACAAACATTACATTTTCCCTTCATTGTCAATGGCGTTTTTAAAACAAACATTGAACTAAAAACAAACATTAACCCTGTATATAGGAGGGGCTAGCGCCCCTCAAAAATATATTATATATCTTATATTCAGCACAATAGGGTAAATATAATGTGTGCAAGGCCAGCAAGGTTAGCATCCTCAAGTGTTTCCGATGCGTTGCTGTACCTGTCTGGAGCGGCTGAGTCTGGTCTGGGCATGCTGGGTCTGCGTGTCACTGCGTCCCTGCTGTCCTGCTGCCCTGCTGAGGCGGGTCTGAGGCTGGCTGGGAGGCGGTGGCTCTGTGGAGCACGAGGCGCTGGAAGAGCTCTCATCCACGGAGGCTAAACCACACGGTGACACTAGTTACATCCTCAGAATGCATGAATTCACTTTTGATCCCCCCCCCCCCCCTCCCGTCTCGTCTTAACCACTCTATTCTTAGTCAAAAGAGACCCGAGTTAAAACTGTACTTGAAGTGCTTTTTCCCCCTTCTACACCAAATGTCATCCCCAAAAAACAGTTAATTTAAAACTCCATGTCAATATAATGTTATTGCGCAACATTTCAACCGGAAGTACTGGGATGCTAAAATCAATACAAATAAAATAAATATAGTAAAAATGTATATATTTTTTAATCTGCTGTGGCGCTAGAGCGAGAGCTTCTAGTAACAAGCTGATGATTTACACCTATACCATGGCCATACATCAACATCACACATGTAAGGTTTAGCTAGAGCTTATATGCATGCTAACGATGTCAATTATAAATTGGAATTATCATTCCATGCATGTTTGATGTTCCGCGGAGCAAAGCCATTTAGTACTGGTAACACACATTTCAGCATGTAAGACAGAGCACTGCATGCACACGAGCACACAGACACACACACAATTAAAAATGAATGCACATAAACATCTCTGATCTAGGTCACAGCTGCCAGTGGCAGGTAGTACATCTGTAACCATGGCAACTAACAACTGTATCCAGGATCACAGAAAATGAGCAGAGTGGTATTATCAGTTTCGTCAGGCCCAAGAGACCTCCATTTATCCTCTTCAAGCCATTCTCCCTCCTCTCAGGGTTCTTCTCATAACACTGGTCTAATAATACGAACACAGTCAATCCTCCTCTGTAAATGTCTTCATGGACTAAACTAAATAAAGGATATTTAAATCTTCACCAATACAACACCCCGAACACCCAGGGTTATTTAATCCATTAAATCATAGCGCCCAGCGATTTATAGCAGCGGAGCACATTTAGCGACGGACCGGATGTTATCCCGGATGTGGCTGAAGTAGCTTGTCGTAGCCAAAACACTCTCGATGCGATCGACAACAACGGGAGGTATGATTCATTCTAACGCGGCTAGACGGGACCACGATGGGCCGTCTAACACAATCTTTTCGTAGACGTCGTGGACGGAATTATCTAGATCAAGTGTTATTCACGTTTTAAGATATTTGATCTTGTCGGCTAAAATGGGGGGGAACATTTTCGATGACGTCCCACCGGAAAATAACATAGAATGTTGCAGAACAGACGCTCCCAGCCTGTGGAGCGATGTGATCCGTTTTGCTATCAATAATCTCCGTCCTTTTGATCAATCTCCGTCCCGAGCGCTGGGCGTTACTAATTGAAAGGGCAGAGAACTCCGTCCTGTGCGCTCAGGGTGTTAACCTGGCATCCCTGTTTTGGGCATGTCATTATAGACGAAAATAGGCGATTTAAAAGTGCAGTGTCACACATTGTGAGCTTGTAGATTGGCCGTTTTTGCTATTGATCATACGATGAAGTAGGTTAACCAGGGTGCAGTACTTAGTTTCCGACACTATTATTGGTCCGACAGACAGACAGTCATTAGACCAACAACATACCTCTATCCTAACTTAACCGCAAGCACAGTGCATGTTCGAGGAGTAGTCTAAACGCTGTCCCTGCATGTCGGACTAATGCTCTGTCGGAATTACATTCGGATCCTTTTAACCATGCCCAGAGTTCTATGATCGATTCCTATGACTTATATATAAAGACGACACACCCCATCATGTGTGGATATTGATTACAACCTTGCAATACGAATATTGATGGTGACTTCGATTCTCTGATGAAACATTTTTTGTGAATATTACCGTCGTTTTCTCCGCTGGCTGCAGCCGTGGTCTCGGTGGAGTCACAGCTCTCCTGCTCCGTGCCATCAGCGGGGGTGGCGGGCGCTGAGGCCGGACCTGCTGCACTGGTGGAGGAGGTGGTGTTGGCAGAGGAGGAGGTGGCTGTAGGAGTTGCGGCGGCACCGGCCCCGTCTGTTGGCGTTTCGGACTCCGTCGGGCTCTTGGTCCACTGCAGGGCGTTCTTCTGCAAAAGGACATGAGACAGACAGGGGCGATGTAGAAACCGACAACAGAATGTACCGCTATAAACTATTTCTGGGTGTTTCAATTGGCTTTCTTTGGGTACTGAAGACATTTGGTGTTAAAAGAACTTCAAAAAACGCTTCACCTCCTCCATCTTGCTCAGGGAAAGATATACGTTTATATAGCTGCAGACCATCCGGACCGTGACGGAAATTGATCATCCAAATGTGGTTCCTAAATTGGTTCCTGGGTTGGTCAGATTACGTCCTTAACATTCAATCTGCAGCCTGCCAGCCAACAGCCACATTTATTTGAAACTCGTATTAGTCTACAATAGGATGTTTATTGTTTATTAGGAAAAAATAAAAACTAACAGGTGCTCGACGGAGATATAAACATGTGATGATAAAAAGGTACTCACACGGATCAAACAGGATCAAGGCATGAAGAAAAAAGAAACGATCCGGACACTCAAGGTTAAAATGAGGATAGCATTTGTTATTAAAAAGGCAACGGCCAACATGTTTCGACCTAACCGGTCATCAGGGCATTCTTGCCCTGATGAAGAAAATCAGCAAAGAAATCAGCAAAGCATTCACACACAGACAGAAGCAGAAGCAATAAATCAGCACACCACAAAGGGAAGAAATAGCAATGCCCTGATGAAGACCATCAGCAAATAAATCAGCAAAGCATTCACACACACACACAGAAGCAGAAGCAATAAAGCAGCACACCACAAAGGGAAAAAATAGCAACCAACCCAAATTAAGTAGCACCTAAGTGTATCCAATGTTTCTACAAAAGCCTCTGTGTTGAGTGTTGGATAATGGCGGCGTTATAAATGAGGCATTATACCTTGAGAGTGAAGAGGCTCATGCGTCCAGGCAGCTTGAAGAATATGCTGTTCTTAACTCTGTCCCCCCGAACCTGAGAGTGAAGCATGGTGACCAGACAGGCCAGTGGAGCTGTGCCACTGGAGAGAGACAGAGACATGTGATCAAATATTCATGTAAAATTATATAAACTGAACATATACAGTAATCTACTGATATGAGAGTGAAAATATTACAACTTACCTCCTGTTTTGACAAGAAGCACCAGTCAATCCGTTCAGGTTCAAACACATGCAGAAATTGGAAGAAAGGAGAAAAGAAAAATCAATAAAATCACAGTGAGGCAGTCCGGGCCACTGTCGTGGTTGTCCGGGCACCCTAGGCTGCTATGCCAGCCTGGCAGCGTGTCACGGGTTTGAATCCCAATCCCTGACGACCGTTGCTGCGTGTCACTCCCCATTTCCTGTCAGTCTACTGTCCAATCAATAAAGACATCTAATCCCCCCCAAAATAAATCTTTAAAAAATTTATTTAAAAAGAAAAGGCTCATCTTAAATCCTCACATAGTGATAAAGATCAAAGATGACACCAACAGGCAATAATAAAATTAACAATTGGTACCATCTCTCCAGCCTTTTTTGGCATCGAAATTTTGGCGACATTCTATTGCTATTCCATATTCATTTCCACCATATCCAGAAACGTAATCAAGTTATCCTGCACTTAAAACACTGCAATATTGTAATGGTATACTTTTCATGCAGAGACTACATGGCGTGTAGCTGTGTGGTGTTAAGCACCGAAAATAACCGATCTACAAGCTTACAATACGTGTTACGTTGTGAGCTTGTAGATTTGATTATTTTCAGTGCACAATACTGCCGCACAACTACGTACAAAACAGGCTTAATTAAAGATCCTTTACTAGGGTGTGTAATGTATGTGTGTGTATCGAACCTCATTTCCTTGAGCCCCTTTGTCTGGATGACGTGGAGGATTTGTTTGGGAGTCATTGGAGCATCAGAAAAGTTCTCCAAAACCTGTAAAGGGTGTAAACTGTTTTAACACAGCACTGATGTACACTTTCAACACACAATTCAAACATCTGTAGCGTAAGACACAATAGTTTATCTGAACCGCTTGTTGAATAAGTGTTTGTCCACTGAAACAAAAGTACAAGAGCAAAGACTGGAGTACCGTAATTTCCGGACTATAAGCCGCACCTGAATATAAGCCGCACCAGCCAAATGTAGGGAAAATCCCATATACAAGCCGCACCGGACTATAAGCCGCACCGGACTATAAGCCGCAGCTACGTTAGCTCAGAGCCTGAGATGGCTCTGCGTTAGCTGTAAAAATCCATAGATTAGCCGCACCGTTGTATAAGCCGCAGGGTTCAAATCATGGGTAAAAAGCCGCGGCTTATAGTCCGGAAATTACGGTAATGTCAAAACACTGCCAGAAGAAACATGACACTAATCCTTAGTGTTGTTGAACTACCCCTTTAATAGTATTGTATGCATCAGTAATTTGTCCTAAGGAGGTTCTTATTAAGTATGCACACCAGCTAGGTTTGAACATGAACACATACTTGTTAAGGACTTTGTTTTTTTACAGACCAAGGTTCATTCATGTTTTAAGTTATTAGAGAAATTGAAATTTGCTGCTTTCTTTAACAGGGGGTTAAACGGGGCATTCGAACGAGTGGCTAAATAATAATATGTTTGTTTTTTACAAGATTTTACAACGATTTCTTTATTATTTACTATAGTCCTACTATACCCCAAGAAATTACATCTGGACATAAAAGATCACGGGATCTATTGAATGTGAAGGGCCAGGTGACAAACTGACATATTGAGCGTACGACACATAGTATGGTAGACCGCCGCCCCTAGTAGTCAGTTGTTTGTTCAGACACACGGAAAACAACTACTGTGTCCAGATGTAATTTTCTGGGGTCTAGGAGGACTAAATAATAATAAAGAAATTGGCGTAAAATACATATTTAGCCACGTCCGAATGCCCCCATCCCTGTCAAAAATAGCTCAAATCGTTGAAATGAAGGGAACACTCATCTTTTACTTTCTCTAACGACAACCTAAAACATGAACCTTGCATGAAAAGTATAACAAAGTTGTCTTTTAAGCTCATCTTAAAACCAGACAGGCATTTGTTGACATATACTAAGAATAGATGTCTGGAAGAAGCTGGAAGCAATCCATGGATTGGACCAGCACCACCTCCAGTCACAGGTTAGACCTGTTGGAAAGCTTTTACCTGAAAAAAAAACTGCCTCAAGACAATAGGTCTTAAACTTGAATTGTCTGACCTGCTATTCGATGAACGTTACGTGTTGACGACATGCTTCAACCAAGTATTCAGAGTGTGACCAACTGATGAATGATCACGGTAAAGGAAGTGATATTGCCTTTTCCAGATCTAGGCCTAGTATGTATTCTCGCGTGGCCAGACTGCCTCTCGCAATTTTCAAATGCTTCCGGGCATACAGTCTGGAGCACGAAGCTCTGCTCATGAGTAAAATAGTGCACGTGAAGCCTCCTCCCCACTTCTGTCGCCTTTTACAGTCGTGCAAAATTGATATACTAATAGCTTGCTGCTTAGCAGAAATGGAAATACAATTAAAAAAAGCAGCTCTACTAAAGATATTTTAAAATATATTTTCGTGAACGGAAATGGCAGCATGTAGTTTAGACTCAATAGCATTTGGAGATTGTGGAATAGTTGACTGGCTACGTGAGACTACCTAGTATGCAAAGCATGCTACAGGACTGAATGGATATGGGCAAAAGTGTGTATGGAGAGAAAGACCTTGAACAATGCAGCTACTCAGAACCAAATCACAGATGGAGAGTGACCTTCCTAACGCAGGTGAATGTCACTATCTCTGCACTGTCCAAATTTAAAAGCAGGTTGTGTGTGTGTGTGTGTGTTGGAGACATGGGCCCACCGGCCACCTAAACCAGGACGCAATGCAATTGTAGTAGTGTACTACCTAAAAACATCATTCTAAAGTAAGCCTCCCCCTCTTGTTAAATGTTAATATGAAAATGAAATCTATGGCTAGACAGGTGATTATGTTTCCGTTTCTGATATTGTAGGAGGTCTCTTTTCCTCTGCGGTGGCTCGCTGTCATGGGCAAATATGGAAGGAAACGGCACCGTGGGTTGGGAGACGGTGTTGTTTCAGCCCCAGCAGAATGGGATACACATGGAGGAAATGGGCCAGAAGGAACAGGGACAACAAGAAGACATGGCACTGGGCCACAGCACTCTCCTTGTGCCATGTTCTCGTTTAAGGTCTACGATTCTAAAACATATTGTAGAATCAAGGATGCCAAAGATCTGTTCAATCTGTGGAGCTGGGAAATGCACACGCCAGGTTTATGTGAATGTTTAATACATTTATGGAGCATAAAACAAACACAGTAGAATCCTTTGTTATTTTAAGTCACTCCGAGTGTACACATGTAAACAAGTAGACCCATACATTTGAACACTGACTCTGAGTTGTAAGATTGTACTGTGTAGTGTTTACTGCCCTAGATTACAAAACCATCTCCATACTAATAACCAGCCTATTCATATGCTTTGATCCTATAACTATTACTAGAGGGAAAATCTAACAATCCAGCCCAATGCATGTACTTTTTTTCCTTTTCCCAAGGGGTCAAATATGAATGTTAATGGCCTATTTTTGGGACAAGAAACAGAGTTACATTTGTAGGAGGTTTAAAAAATATATATATATATATATATATACACACACATACAATTACATACATACATACACAGATTCACAAATCAACAGCAGCACAACACTGAGCAGTGGCTCAGGGTTAGAGAGTGGCCGGATGGGAACCATGAAGTTCCCAGTTCAATCCCAGAGTTCCCCCAGAGTTAGGCTCAATCCCAATTCCCCCCTTCGTCCTGGCCCTTAGCCCTTGCCCTTGCTTATGCGCGTTCACGTGAGGGGGAAGGGTTATCTCAATTGTCTTTGGATGGAGGGGAAGGGCCGAGGGTGAGGGGTAGAATCCCCTTCGTTTGAAGGGATATCTCGACGGGACTTCAAACGGAGCAACATCACTGAGGGCTGAAAGGCGGACGAGGTAAGAAGCCTTTTATGTCCTTTATTATGGAAAAATATTATAATAACCAATATTATTTGAATGTATTAACAATCTGCATCGCCAAAAATATCGCAATCTCTAGCAAAGGTTAACGTTACTTCACGTGAACTAACGATATGATACGGCGTTGCATTCATACAACGTTACCCATTCATTTGGCGCCGCATCGGCGCTTTATTCTTTTTTATTTATCGCCGGTGCGCCGGTGATACAACTCGGATGCAAGCTAGCTTATTAGCAGGCATCAGTCCGACCCCCCAGACCACGATATGTCAACATTCTGCTTTTGGAGCTCTTAAAAGCCGTGAAATAGCCTACTGTACCTACATAACGCTGTCACTGCATAACGTTGGCTACTCGCTGCAGTGATAGCTATGGTTTTATCATGACCAATGTTAAACTAATCCCCACAAGTTGCAAAACTTGCATAACTAATTAGCAATGGTGTTTTTTCCCCAGGCAAACCAGCTACGGAACAGATTGCAAGCTGCTGTGCAGACTGTACATTGGATGGAGATGAATCACAATGGCATTTTCATTGATAGAAAATGACTCTGTTCTTAATGATATTAAAAACAATGAACAGTGACCACAGCCCCTTCTTTCTATACTGTAAATAGTTTTTCCTTTTTCTAACCCTGTATATATATCTGTACCCATGCTATACAAACTGTTAATACAATAATCAATTAATCAGGTACAACTGTTGAGCAGGTGTCAGAATGAGCTATATCTAGCTGAATTACATTCTGCATGGTGGGCTACCAACATGAGACAAAATTACAATATATTTATTTCATCATAACCACAGCAATGTTATATTTACGTTCCATCTCTACAGCTTAAATCAAATGGAAAGTAGTTTCCAAAGTGGGTTATGGGCTAAATGATAGTTTGTACACTCTCAGAGTTAATTAACATTGATTTTACAATATAAATTGGGGGTCCTAGAGACAGAAATTCCATCAAAGTTTTGGGACCACTGGCCTGTAGTGAGCTTGCAGATCAGCTATTTTCTGAGAAAAGGTTGTATATCAATATCTACAAGGGACGTTCAATATTTAGGGACGTTCCAATTCCTAGGGGGATGATTTATCTCCCTACCCCTTGACACTCATTATGTAGGGACAAGGGGAAGGGGCAAGGGCTGAGGGGTAGGGTTAAAAAAGGAATTGGGAAAGGGCCTTAATGTCGAGTGTCATTGAGCAAGAGTTTGAACCCTTAATTGCTCCCAATGTGCAGGTTGGTGCCTTGCATGGTTTCCTCCGCCAATGGTGTATGCAATAATGAATAGTGAATTGGAACTTTGGATAAAAGCGCTATATAAATGCACCATTTATCATTAAAACAAAAGCCAAATACCATTTCAAATCAGACTCCGGTAAAACATTTAGCCCAGAGTCAACCAGCAAGAACCTAGCAATGAACGATGTTCTTTATGATAAATGTGCAAAAGCAGTACAGCAGTACAAAAGTACTGCTGTCAAATACATTTGTCTGCTTTCCACATGTCAACAATGTTTTTTACACATTATTTGTTAAATTATTCCATTGTGACGAGGCAATTGCCTTCTCTAGTATATTTTCTAAAGAATCAAAAAGGACAATTCCTGGCTGCTGGCTGTCACAAAAGTGTTAAGAATAGAATGTTTATTTTAGTCATTTCTGATGCAAGAGACACGATTTTCATGATATGCCATACCAAATCTAAAATAAAAATAAATACAAAATAGCATTTGGTCCTTATTGAATTCTCCTGATGATACAATTATGTACTAACATTTTAGTCTAAACCTAGATGCTAAAGTGACCACACTGAGGTTTCTCAGTAGTGCTGCGTGTTTAGAATTGTGTCGGACTCTTATAAAGTCCCACATTCTCACCACAAGACTTTGCAGTGACATATGGGCCTGGTTTATAAATACATAGGGCTGTGCATTCCCAGCTAAGTTGAAAGCAGTGCAGCAGCAGGGCTTTGTGGCGTTGCAATGCATGGATGCTGTCTGGCACCGATGTGCAGGGGGGAAATGGGGGGGTTGGCATATGAAGCCAGCCACACCCTTAACTGTAACCCTGTGCTTTATATTTTATTCTCACCCCCATATTTAGCAAATGGGAGGTGTGGGTGTCCTCACTGCTTCTTGCAGGCTAAATATGTTTGAAAACATCACAAACAGTGAGGGAATGGGGACCTAATTTGAGTGAACAGCAAGGGATGGTATTTGTACTATTATATACATAGCTACCATGAGGGGAAAAACAGTCTCTGAATTTGGTAAAAGATAAACAAGACTAGAAGAAACTGAAGTCAGCAGTCAAGGCAATGACAGCAATATACAAAGGCTATATTGATGCATTTCTCTTCCTTAACTAGCCTATTTTGAAAACTGAAAGGAGCCGGTTAGCCTTAAGCATACTGAATTACTGGTGACAATGTTTAAACTGAGAATTTTAACACATTTTAAACCCATGGTTTGCCCAGACTTCAGCTTCCCTTGCATTTCAAACATCAAGGCCATAGTTTTTTTATCCTCTCGACTATACATGGGTGCTAGTATTATGGAAACATAATTTATTTTCTCCCATTTGTTATACTCACCCTCGCAGCCCTTGAGTGAGATTATTGCAATCATAAGGTTGCCCTGACTGTTGACTATATTCTTTGTAATCCCAGGGTATTGAGTTCGTGTTTGGAAGGGGGAAAGGTTGCTACTTTAGATACTTATCGTACTTGCTACGTTTGGCTCAGGCATAGCAACACAATCTTGTTTTCTGACCAGTTATGCTAGCAATAGCCTAGCCGTGCTAACTGTTATACAATAATGTGTACATTGTGTTGCATTACATCTGGTTGTGTATTCATTTCGCCCAATGAGCCCACTTTGGTTCTAAATGCATTCTTGAACGGGAGGGTCTTTTGTTTAGTTCATGTGTAACAATGCTAGTTTACGTTAGCTTAGCTTTCTAGCAAACAAAGGGGTCAAAACAGAGATCTGTGAGCTTTGATGTTAGCCGTTAGTAGCTAGCAATGTGTCAACATTACATTTAGCGGTTAGCAGCCACACTGATGCAATAAATAATATAACAATACTACACTGAAAATGTGACAAATTGTCTTTGATCTAAGTTAGATTTATTACAAAGTGTTCACACATGCTAAACGGCGTTATGTTTTATTTGGTCTGCTGTCGCTTTTGCCATAAAGAGCAGATCCACAAGCTGAAAACGCGTCGCACAGCAACGCGTTTTCAGCTTAGAGATCTGCTCATTTTGACTGTAGCGACACCCCGAGGTCCGCCGCGCGACCATTTCGCCCACCAACCAAGCCAAAACGACACATTTTCAACTAAACAAAGTGTCGACGTGAGATTCACCGACACTACAGTCTTAAAATGTTGTTCATCTTTATATATATTTATTTCGGTAGCCGTAGAAAGGGCGTCGCGCGAGGAAGGAAGTCTTTACATTAAACCAATACAGAAGGGTATTTAAAAAATTGACAAAGCACGTTCAACAAAATAAAAGTTATTGGGTTTTTTGTTTTGTAATCATTTCATTTACCATGCGAGCTGCCTCGGCCCACGTGCGCTCCTTCTTTCTCTTTTGTTTGTCCTTCATTTCCTCCGGTGGTGTGTGTGTGTTGTGTCTCTGTGTTTTTCTGTCACACTGCGTCCCCGTTCCTTCGTTCGTACAAGGCTTGCTGCTCTGCTCCGGCCGTTAGCGTTGTGTTAGCAAGACTGGCTAACTACTAGCTGAACACAGCAGGTCCGTTCTTAGGTCGTCTCGATTCGTCCTCCTGGGTGTTAGTGATTGCTGTAATTAGCTCGGCGAGGCTAATTCATGGTATGCTGTTTGTATTTTGGGTGAATGCTACGGCGAACGCAGGAGCATGAAGCTAGCTAGCTAACCTACCTAGCCTATAAACACGGCACGGGGCGCAGTGACAAGCCTCTGTGTTCTGGGGATACTTGATACTAGCCTACGCTGCCTGCATTCTGGAACTGTCAAAGTTAGCTGCGAATAACAAGTCGCGTTTCCGCTCGTGGACTTCAAAATAAGATCCACGCTGCGAAATGCCATGGCTGACACTGTACCGCGACAACATAGTGGCGCAACCGATTGATTGATTGATTGATTGAAATATGTATTAACAGTTTGCAGATTTACAGTACATTTCAAGTACAACTCAATACAAAAACTGTTAAACTGTGAGTGGACGACACCATAAACTAAAGCATTACGGTGTTTCGGAATGGGGGTCTGTTCCCCCATTTTCAATTCGTCAAAACATTTAGAGACTGAATATTAGCCAAAAACAGGAAATCATCATAGAGGAGGTAAGGGGAAAAAAACATATAGGCCTACAGTGAGGGGGGAAAGGGGTGGGTGGGGGATTCAGATTTTACAGGGCCAGTTTCTAATTGCAGCCGTCCGTAGGTGCCCTTTGAGAACGGTTTTGAAGGAGTCAAGGGATTCACATGTCTTAATGGCTGTTGGTAGGGCGTTCCACATTTTGGTGGCATATATAAGAGCAAAATGTATTTAGTCCCTTGTTTGTGCCGAATCTGGGTTGCACATGGTTTGTTGAACTCCCTCTGGTGTTGTGGGTGTGGTCTTACATTACTTTAGTTACATGGGTATCTAATCTTGGTGGTGTAGCAAATCTTGTGGACCAGACCCATTGCAAGATGCTGTAGGCTACTCTGTCGTCAACCCTAAGCCATTCCAGCCTGTCAAAGTGGGCGGGGGTGAGGTGGGTTCGGGGAGTGAGGCCAGGTAGCCTGACCAGTTTGTTTTGGGGGCTTTAGAGGTGCTGTGGTACCAAGAGGTGCATGCATAGGCACTCCGTAGCATACCACAACAAGCCGCACACTTTGTGTTGTTTTCAGATCATAGAAGTTGTCTTCTTCAGCAATCGTTCAGAGAACTTCAGAGTCAGACCATTCCATTTCTGCATGTTTTTTCTCTTGGGTGGGGCTCACATACCGTAGGCTAATTTTTCACACACTTTGATGATAGAAGACATATTATTCAAGAATGTTAGTATATAGTAACACACACACACACACACACACACACACACACACAATTATATATTTAATATTCCACGTTTTCTACCCCTTATCTAATATTGCGTTTATTTTGGAGGCAAATAGTGTAACGTCCGGTCGTGCTGTCGTCAGCTGTGGTTGTCATGACGCTGCTGGCTGTGTGTGGCACTGCTGCGGGAAAACCCTCTTTGGAATGCGAGGCGGAGGGAACACAACAACGAGGTCAAGGGTCACACACACTGCAGGAATGCAACAGAGAAAAAAACAACTTGCACCACCCCCACACACGCACACACGCACGCACACAGTTGCCTCGACGCCACGCAGAGAAATGCAGGGAAGAATTGCTAATAAGTCAATACTGTCCAACATTTGTTGCAGGTTTATAGTGAATAGCCTAACAAATAAAGAGCACAACTTGCGGTTTCGTGTCTATAGGCTACTACAGGTTTCAGGATTCAGCATTAAATGTTATGAAAGATTGATATAATTGATAAAGAAATAATTTTTTTTGAATTATTATAATACATGCAATTATTACAACACCAAAACAAATATATCCTATAATAGTGTACTGTAAATGTAGGCTATTCATTTTTGTAGGCTACAGTTACATTAATGTTCTAATCAAATGTTAGAACAATTTGTTGGCTTGCTGCTGCATGCATCAAATGAATTAATTAAGTTTAGGTGGCATTTATTTGATTTATTTATTTACAATAAAAGTTACATTGATATCCCCATTCCCAATCATAACTGTCTGGTGACTGGGGTTCATCCCCTTATGTCCACTGTGTCCAGCTCTTTAGTAAAAAAGAATAGTTCAGGTCGGGATACAAATTCCATCCAATCATGAGTGACAGTACACGATACAGGATAAACAACTGCAATTGGAATTGATGTAACATGCAAATGCAAATGTAGCAGGCAAAATTAAAATTGGAACCCTATAAAATTGAAGCTGAAAAATTCGTTCTCTTTCCTATTCGGATGAATTAAATTGGTAACCCACCTGAAAATGTATTTTCATAGGCTACTGAGCTGAACAAACACTGTAGCAATAGTTAGCCTACTATCAGACTATATAGGTAGATATTTAACAAAAAAACAAACAAAAAACATTTAAAGTCAAGTTCAAGTTTATAATAGGCCTACATACAAAACACTGAAAACAGCAGCCATTATTAATGTTATTCAGGTTAAACTTTTTTGGTATATCTTCTTGCTAATTTGTTTTTTCACTCATAGATTGAAACTTAATGTAAGGTAGATAATTTGCCTGAGATTCATATAAAAAGTGGGGGTTCCTGAAATAAAACAGAGGTCTGATCCAGTCCACCAGTAGCCTTTGCCTTCTGTAACATGCCTTCTGTGCAAAAGTTTGTCAAAAGTGCTGGGCGTGACGTCACACTCCCACAATGCATGCGCTCTACAACTCCAACGCCGCGCCGAAGAGTCCAGGCCCAGAATGTAATAAAATGTATAAAAAATTAGAAAAAATATTGAGGTGAATATCAAAGGGAAAATAATCAGTACAAACACCGTAGACTGCCTCGAGGTAAGTTTTTAACCACGTTTTGGAATGTAATGCACTAACAATACTGCTTAAACTTGATCCAAAAAATGACCCGTGCCGACTTGTGTAAACTCGGTGACATAAACTTGCTGAATCGTTTTTATCTTTTGTGCATTCGTAACCAGAGCCGATCTGGATACTTTGTAAACATAATTTGAGAACTGGCCTCATCGTCGTCGGATTTGTAATAGGAAAAGTGCATTTGAGTCGTTCACTCTTGAATGTATCTTTTACCTCGTGAATGCAGGCTAGCTTACATCACTTTAGCCGGCGATAATCAGGTGGAATAGACTAGACCACGTTCAGTGTTCACACACTCTACAAGTGTCCATATTAGCCTACCTTCTTCTATGGGTTTTATTATCGCTTCATTCAAATAGAAGAACGCGATGAAATTACGATCAGACGGTAATTAGCATGTTATTACAGCTTTGCATTTTATTATGTTTTTTTTAAACCGTGCTGTCTCATCTGATCCCACAGTGAATTTGATGTATTTCGGAATTAATAAATTGACAAAACGACGTAAGTTTGCATGTTTAAGTTGCTTATAGCACCTTAAATAAAAAAGAATAATTTAAAAAATCGAGAGCATCATGCTTCATATTTGAGCTAAGATGCTGCAACCCACAAGATGGCAGTGATAGCATTTCGTCATTAAGTCATAGAGCATGGAATGATTCAGAGGAAGATGTATTATTGTATATTAGGCTAATAATACATATCGTTAATGTATTATGGTAGAATTAGTGATAAAATTGGGGGGCGACAGTCGCCAGAATACAGCATTTATGGAGAAGAAATAGGCTAACTCAATATCTTATAGCTATGAGACCAGTAAAGTTATATCCTTCAATCTTTACCAAATCTCCCTTATTATCTTTTTGTGCTTTCAAGTAGGCTACCTTGCATTAGCCTATAGTAGCCTAAATATAATACACCCTGTAGTAAATTATCTAGTTTGTATTCAATAGCTTGATTTAACATGTTTAACTGTCAGTGGGGTATTGAAATACAGTCACATTTGAATTGTAAGGAACACTTAACCTACTTAAATCTTCAAAATATTGTATTCATTATGTAGAGAATTCCATTACAGCTATTCAATTTCCCACTTATATGTAGGCCTAGTTTTGTTGCTGGATTCCCTGCAACACACAAGGAAATGCAAGTTCATCAATTATAGCTGTCCTTCACACGGCCCTGAGCGTGCTCAGTCATTATTCATGTTACTTGGTTTCTGTGAAAACTTTCGACATCTAGCTACCTAAATGTACTTATCTGCTTGCTACTTATATTTGATATCCATTTTTGCAACATGTAATACAGTACAATTTAATCAAGTTTCTATTTGTTTGATGATCTTTTTTCACAATCTCCTATTGTTTATACACCTAACAGAATCGTGTTAACATTATTTTGAACCAATTAACCAGTCCAGTTTAGAGTAAGAAAATGTATTAATGTAAAATAATGTTATCTTATGCAGATTGTAATTCAGTTCATTAACCACCCAATTATTTAGTCTTGTGCTAAATGAAAAAGTTAAGTATGTGAGTATGTACAGTATGTATATGAAAATAAAATACACATCATATGTCATAACAATGTAAACGTTTGAAATATTGGTAGGTACTGTATAAATAACCTATATCTGCCAAATGTATCCATACCATAATAGAATTGGACTCTGACGATACCGGTACATCAACTTTATAACATAATTACTCAAACTCAATATTTGTGAAGCAATTTCTATTTAAAGTCCTGAGCAACTAATTGTGTCTTTTCTGGGTAAAACAGCTTTAAATAGTCAGTTTATTTAAAGCCATTATCTATAAGTCCTGTGGTCATATGTTATATAATAACATAGAAGTTCAAACAGAAGGTAGACAGTTCTTGTACGCTTCACCAACAGACAATAACTCTGTCACGGCTCACGCTACTAAGACGCACAGCTCCCCAACATGACTTGAAAGCAGAGTTCTGTTTCAAATTAACATACATGATGCAAGACCGAAAAGAGTGGTGGCGTTTTGGACATCCGGATTGGGTCTCTTGTGAAAAGATCTCTCACGGGTGATACAGATACAGATTCAATGTATAAGCGCACGACCGCACGTGCATTGTAGTAAAACTGCAAGAATACTACTAGCAAACATGCACTGTTGTTTTAACCCATTTTGACCCGGGACCGAACAGAATCAAAGATTTGAGTTAAAAACTTTGGCTCTGAAAGAATATATATTCAAAGATTTGCGCCACATTTTCACGATAAAAATAAAAAAGCAGATCTACAAGCTCGTAGCGTGGCACTTGGTGCCGCTCAAAATGGGTTAAAACCTGGCTGACTTGGAAGTCCAGGTAGTTCCAGGTAGCTCAGGGTTAAAGTCTCTGAGGTTGGTCAGTGCGCCTGTTCAGCACTAGGGAGTAAAACTAGGTCGGATAGCATGTTCCTCTGCATCCGTTACATCCTTCTGGCGAAACGTCTCACCGTCAGGTGAAAATAAGCAGTTTGACTATCGGAGGAGACACGTGCTTGTGCAGTGTGTACAGTCCTTCCCAACTGTAGGATGACTACGAGTGTTTGCAGGGGGAAATATGGGAATTGGCATGACAACTAAATTGGGAGAAAAAGCTTGGGGATAAAAGGAAATTTAAAATAAAAGCATTATTCTTTTTGTAGATGTTTCTTAATGATAATGAAACAAAAAATAAATGTTGTTCTTTATTGTGTTTACAGGACTGTAAAAATGCAAGAGAGCCTCTGCAATTTAGCTGCTGCTGCAATTCTGGAGTTTTTGGCTGGCTGAACGCTGCAATAAACTTCTGGGCCTAAACAAGAGCTCTTTTCAGGAAACACACACACACACACACACACACACACACACACACACACACACACACACACACACACACAGAAACAGTCAGAGCTGCTGAGTGTGTCTGACTCCTCATCACCCTAGCCCTTTTGGGGTTGCTATGGCAGCTGTTGCCACAGAAACCAAGCGTCGGACACAAGCTCGCCCTACCAAGGAAGGACAGACCGCCAGTCATCACCGTAAGAGACCATCGGACACCCAACAAACAGCACTTAACATTCATCACACCACTCTGAATGAACAAGGCAACCAGAGGTCTTCAGTCTGATGCTCAGCTCCTTGGAATAACCCCATGAGTCTTGTCTGTGTCTGGTCAGGCTCCGGGCCAGAGTCCCTGTGCATAAGAACAGCTGTCCCATCTGCTAGAAGATGTTCCAACAGCAGGACCATCTGAAGAGCCAGCTGCAGGAGAGCCAGCAGGCTAGCAGGCAGCTCTTCCAGTGTCAGGAGTGCGGAAAGCAGTACAGCACCCAGCTGGGCTACAGGCGGCACCTGGTGGCGGCACACAGCCCCGCGCCCGGCCTGCCGTGCCCGGAGGGAGGCGCCTCTCTGCTGGAGCACCTGGGCAGCCACAACGACAGGCCCCCGCCGTCGGAGGGCAACAACGCAAGCGCCGGCGCGCCAGTGCGGGAGAGGAAGTACTCGTGCGAGCGCTGCGACCGCCGCTTCTACACCCGCAAGGACGTGCGCCGCCACGCCGTGGTGCACACGGGCCGCCGGGACTTCCTGTGCCCGCGCTGTGCGCAGCGCTTTGGCCGCAGAGACCACCTGACGCGCCACCTGAAGAAGAGCCACGCCCAGGAGACGGGTCTGACGGCCGCTGGCACCGGCACGCCGGCGGCCACCCCTGCCCCGGCGACCCCGTGTACCGTGAAGGAGGAGCCGAGTCCCGTGACCTGCGACCTGGGCTCGGCCTCCAAGGAGCCCCCCGAGGCCTTCTCCATGGACATGTACAACTCCTACCCCACCATGGCCAACCCCATCCCCGGAATCGGCCACCACCACGGCCTCATGCAGGGCTCCCTGTCCACGACCATGGGCGTGGCTCGTCACATGCCGCCCCCCTCCCCCCACCCCCACCACCACCACCTGCAGTCGTCAGCGGTGGCGGCGCAGCAGCAGCAACAGCAGCAGCCGGCGTACGGCAACATGCCCAGGTACCAACACGGATCTACCTCATACCCCCGTGCCGACGTGGAGAGCTTCCTCCTGGACCTGCAGAGCGGCCTGCCCCCCCACCTGAGCACCGCCGCCTCCTGCACCTCCTCCGCTGCCTCCCCTCCCCAGAGGGAGGCTCTGCCGGAGACGCCCGGAGTGCCGGGGGCCGGGGACCCCCACCTGCTGTCCAGGAGCCCCGCCCTCTCCTCCGCCGAGCTCTCCTGCGCTGCTAACATGGACCTGGGCCCGCTGCTGGGCTTCCTGCCCTTTGGCCTGCCGCCCTACAGTGCCCACATGGGGATGGGCGGGCTGGTGATGGGCTATCCGTCTACCTCCAACTCGGCAACTTCCTCCCCATCCTCTTCCGCTGGCCTGTCCTCCCAGGCCCCGGGGCCCTTCACCCTCCTTCAGCCTCCCCAGGCTCACGTACCCCAGGGCCCCGGAGCCCACAACCACAACCAGCTACCTCAGGGGTACAGCAGTCCTACAATGAGCACTTCCAGCTCCCTACCTCGCTACTACCAGGCCTTTCAACAGTGAAGCAGCTCTGCTCCCCTGTCCTCAGGGGACACCGCAAAAGTTGTCACCATGGAAACTTAAACTGGCATGGGTAGAGCAGCTCTGGTAATGGACAAATGCTGGCCTCCCATGTGCTCGCGCATTGTTTTTTTTTTTGTTTTTTTTTAAAGGGTAAAAATGGGAATGATATCTCCGCATGAGCCTCCTGGTTTAAAAGAAGAAGAAAAAAGAAACAACAAAAAGAAATGTGCTAATTTAGCTAATTATGCTAATCTTGGATATCTTTTGTTGAACACAACAAATCACCTCATCAGTATTACCTCATAGTTTTTTTTTTTTTTTTAAGGAAGCTTGAAAGAGGGAAGAAATTTTAGATGATCTCAATGCAACCAAAATTGAGTACTTCTTTCGGATAAAAACCTGTTACAAACAGTGGTTGCACTTAATAAAAAGAGAGTGGACACAGGTGCAGCACAAACCCAGTGAATTTTACGGTTTGAGGATAGTTCTTTATGGGAAAACCTACATTATTCAAAACAATCATTTTTCAATTTTCATTTTCATTTTTCAATGAGTAAGAGGATGCTTTCATACTGCAGCAGATGGTATAGAAATTCACTTATAATTTGGCATTTCGAAGTTGGATCTCAGGTAATTGAAATGCTTTAGAGATGAGCAGGGCTACATTTTAATCTGTAATTAAATCCATGGAATAATCCGTAGCAATTTTGCCTTTAAAATGCAAAGAATGCTTTTAAATGCCTTATTCTAATTTACTGGCAGTAATTGCTGTAAATGTAATCCCAAGACCTACAACTGCCAGTAACTACCCCAGGTTACATAAGTGATTGATTTTCCAATTGCCCCAGCAGATGGATAGATGAACCAATTATCTAAAGTATATATGAGCCAGTTATGAATCAATTGTCTACGACCTTCACCGCTTCAGGTGATGAGAAATGGATTATAATTAATAATCTCAATAATATCACAGTGAAATGCCTTCAAATAGCAATTCAAGCTATTTTTTGCTTGTTACTTTCGCTATCTGATTGCTGTTTGAGTAATGTTAATTGTAAAACGTATTTACATATTTTAATTAAGCACAGTAATGTTATTGTAAACCATGTAATCCATCACTTCCCAACCATGCTAACCATTCAGCTGAGCAAGTGATGGATCTCACATGTAATGCCCAATAGTTTGACCTGTATTGCTGCTAAAAAGCATTGGAGATTTGAGATTGAACAGTGTCACTGGACACTGAGCAAGCTTTGAGCTCTACAACCATTTCACTGTTACGTTTAACATCCATTCCCGCAAGTTTTAGGCTCTTGTTTGATTTTATAGTTTCTAATATAATGTTGACCGAGCACTGTGCCTTCTCTTTTTGACTTTGCCTTTGGCATTTTTCACCATTCTTTTTTGCAAAAGACGAAACGAGGCAAAGTCAAAAGTAGGAAGCGTTTTAGGGAATGTCTGATGAGATTCAAGCCAGATGTGCTTGTGTCACTCGGTGCAACATAGGATGAATAAAGTTACTCAACAGTGTACCAAATGTGCTCACCAGACTTCTGGGATCACATCTCACCATTTAGCAAAAAACCTTTTGCCTGGCACCTGCTTCCACAAACAGGTCGCCCCTTCAACTCGACTCACATAGTGGCATATCATATTTTATATAACCACAATGAAATGTGACTATCTCTTTGACTGTTGAAGTTATCTTGGAGAGAAGATGTTTAGAGGGATTGTTACTGAAAGGGTTGGTTTCACTCTTCTGCCTTAACGTTTGCTGTATTACAAAGGACTTTACCTCACTAGCATTGTTCCAATCCTTGATGTGTTGCACCATTGTCTTAAAATGCTACTGTTGTGCCTCTCTAAGAGTGTCTAATCTCGACTGGGTTTAAGCACTTATGACATTATGGAAAAAAGAAAAAAGGATGACTCTGATCTCTTGAAATGTTATGTACCTCAACAAACATGCAGAACTGTTATATTTTATGTGTATTTGCTTCTAGTTATTTTTGGTTATTTGTGCCATTAGATTGAAACTATAATGGTAGGTTTTATGAATCTAAACTCTATTTTTATCTAGTGACAGACAGCGACATAATTCATTCAAACTTTGCTACCTCTCATAATTTTTCTCCTGCAAAACAAAATCATCATTGTTTTAACATGTAAGTTGAGTGGTTTAGACTTGGATGCGATACTGTGTTGAGTTTTCAACTATGGTGTATACATTATAGCCGTGTATCTTTGACACATCTAGTTTACCCATGCCTTTGATGATGATTTTTTTCTACTTGTTGACTACCTCAGAGAAGAGCGACAGGTTACTCTCCACTTGACTACAGAGAACATGTCTATAGTTCTATTTTTGTCAGTGAACAAACGCACACTTTGTAGCTTCATAGTTTTATATTGAGGTTAGCTTAGAGCAAAATGATTTCTAGCACAAGAAGTAACATACTGTGTTCCCTGGGGAACCATTGTTTTTGCGTTTGTTGTAATCTCATTGTTTTACTTTGATTTGTTCAATCTGGAATGTTTCATAAATTTAAATCTGGATATGGAATCTGAAGTAAGCCTGTTAAGCTTTAAATGTACTCACACGACAGTGTCACTTTTTGTAAGCAACACCATTTCTTCCCAATTCGTGATTTTAGTGATGGGCGAAATATAGTGTGTACAATTGAAAATAATTGTACAGTCAGCATTAATTTATCGCTTCTGATAGCCAAACCGGATTAAAGAAAGCTGGGTTTAAACTCATAATAAACAGCTCTTATATCAATAAATTCTACAGAAAAAAGGCTGCCTCTAATACACAACAGAAACATCCCTGATAACCGATTAATATTATAGCTGAACATTGACTGTCTGATAAACAACAAGGTTGTAATACCAGCCATGGATTCCAGATTGAACACATCGTAAAACATTATCAAGGCAGCGCAGATAGGATGCCAGGCTAATTAATGTACCCACCATCTTACCGAATGATAATTTGTTACAATTGGTTGCATCACCTGCATTCAAGTTGGCTCTGAGAACCACTAAAATGCAGGTATGACCACTTTTAACTTTGTTCGATTAGAGCAATTTTGCTTTAGGTGTTTGTATTATCACCCAATAGACTAGAGAAAGATGAAAAGAAAGAATAAACAGCTCTTATATTTTCTAATTGTCAGAAAATAAAGCAATAAATCATTCTTTAGATTTCTATTTGTGTTTGTGTTTTTGTTACAGTGCTATTTAAATCTTCAAAGCAATGGAGAATGTTTTTTTGATCGATTGAATACTTTATTAACAGTTTGCAAAAAAAAGCACATGGGTACAGATTTATACAAAAGGATGCTAAAAGGATAACCCAAAAAGGCCTTTGGCATATTTGCAGGAGTGTATTCGTTGGTTTTAACACTTCTCAACTAGAATTTGATATACTGCAGTGTGTGTAGCACTGGTTGACATTACATTTTAACAAATTATATTTGCGTATTTAGCAACACACATATCATGCCTTCATCCATCATTGTGGGTTGAAGAAGTTACATGTGACATCATGGTCTGTGAAAAGGTTAAATGTGTCCAAACTCCAAAGCAGTAAGCAGTAAGTGACCATGTAAAAGACGTGCATTATCATTATCTCCACTTGGGGGCAGACTGAGCCCAAAAAACACTTTTTATGTTTTAGTTTAGTTTTTTGATTGATTTAAGTATTTATTAACAGTTTGCAGAATTACAGTACATTTCAAGCACAACTCAATACAAAAACTCAACTGTGAGTGGACGACACCATAACATAAAGCATTACACTTTGTTTACAAGAGGGTCCACCTTGTTCAATTCATCATAACATTTAGAGACGTACAAATGTACACTTCTATATAGCCAAAAACAGGAAAACATCATAGAGGAGGTACAGTAATAAGGGAAAAATGTGGCCAGCACAATGACGTTCAAAACATGATCTGGGAGGTGTGGCTGTCATAGAGCAGTGGTTCTCAAAGTGGGGTCCAGGAGCCCCTATAGAGGCCCTTGAGGGGTTGCAGAGAGTGTTTAATGCCGCGATGGCTGAGGGGACAAAACTCCTACTAAAACGGACCTTTTTCCATGGCAAGGTTCTGTATCTTTGTCCAGATGGCATGAGGTTAAAGAAGCGATACAGAGGATGATCAGTGTCATTTGATATCGAGAGTGCTAGTCGTGTGATGGCCATATTGTTCATATCAGAAAGTGTGGGTGTAGGAAGTCTGATGATCTTGGAAGCAATACGGGTGATACTGAAAAGTTTGTTCCTATTAGGCATGGACAGTATGGTGTAGAAACATGCAGAACAGTACAACAGAACAGGTTGAATAATGCTTTTGTACAATAATAGCAGAAGATGAGGAGCAACAGATAATGATCTTAATTTACGGATTACATGGAGTCTTTGCTGAAAGCGTGACTGGATAGATGTAATGTGTAAATCAAACCTAAATCTATTGTCCAAGATATGTGAAGCTGTCAACCTGTTCTACCATTAATGAGGAGTGGGTTAAGTCCAGTGTGGGTTGTTGTTTCAATGACCAGGGGCCCGTTCCACGAAACTTGGATTAGGTTTCATGAAAGCTGGTTGATCTTGCCAGATTAATTTAACCAGTTAACCTGGATATGTTGAGGCTTGATACGGTTTCATGAAAGTGATGCTACATTAGTTACCATGGAAACTAATGCTTTGGATTTAGCCTGCTCCGGACCAGGCTAACAGCCAGGTTTAACCTAATCCTGATGTCTTTACTGTTCATTAAGCAGTCAAACTGATCACAAACCAATGATGTTTTCCAGATTTATTCAATTATTATGGGTTTATGTTGCCTTATTTGTATCGGTCTGCATTAAAGGACTAATTTATGCACTATATAAAATCAAATAACCAAAATATATAGGCTGCACAACATCATGACAGCTTGTAGAAGGCCGAACAACTAAAGATGACTCGGCCCCACACCCCACGTCTGATGACCCGTCAGAGGAACCGCCCCACGACCGTCAAGAGCAGTGCTGAGCTGGAGGTGGAGGAGCTTGACAAACTCAACAAGTAGGTTTACATTTCACTGCTAGCTTTTACTTCGGTCAATGTCTCATGATGACGGAGGCTCTGCTGACCTTGTGTATGTATATTTTCAATTTGGACGATACTACAGATAGTTGCACTAACGCCACCTGTCTCTCCAAGGTTTAAGTTCAAGGCCCTAGAACTGAACCGAAAGATTCTGGACGGTGTTCTGAACCCCAAGAAGCCAGCTGCGAAAGAGCCCACAAACCCAGAGGGCTTCGATTTTCAGATTGAGAAAATAATCCATGATAGGCAAGTCACCAAGAAGACGGAGGAGGAGGAGGAGCATGTCTTCCATGTCCAGCCTATACCCTCAAAACTCCTTGAGGAGGTGGTGGTACGTTTTGGTGCAACCTTTTGCGTATTTACATTTTTGAGGGGATGTACATATGGACCAAATTGTCTACAGGTGCTTGGCTGAATGTTTGTTTTGTGGAACATTGTTATGGCATGAAGACAAATGACAAACAGTGATGTACCTACTTCAACTGTTTGTGGTCTATTGCTCAGGAAGTTGTGAGTCCAGTGTATGAGAAGTGGGGGGATGTTGAGCTGATGCAGTTTCTTGATCATATGATGGCGTTGAATAGTGTTAAAAGCAGCAATGTTACCATAGTAGTGGAGTTTTGGTTTGTGTAGACTCCAACATATCAAGTTGCTAGTCGAGTCAAAAAGGAACCAAAAAAGCTGCAATATCTGATTCATGAAAATGCTGCCATAGAAGTTGCTAATTATTTAATTATGAGCTCTAACAAACAGTTTCAAGGTTGTTGTTTGTGGGGTCACGGGTACAGGCTGAATGTAGGCTAAATGTGTTTGAATCCAACACAAGCTTAGCCTAGATACTCACTGAAAGCGTGTGTTGTGAGCTTGTAAATCTGCTATTTTCTGTACTACGATCAGTGCTTTAGATTCCCATAGATGTGAGAGAGCCTGAGCTGCTGATCTTCTTCAGTCTGTTGGCTGCTGCTATAGCAATGTAGTTTTTCTGCCAAAATAAAACACACAACAAACACACACAAGTGTTCTTATTTTCGAGGCTGATCCCGTAATGTGTCTGTTAGGGTTAAATGCACACAAAATACAGTGTCTGTCGAAATCTAAACTGGAACTTATAGTTAGATGTACACTACACACCAGATTGTTCTGTGCAAAAAAAACTTTCTGTAATTATACTAAAATAAGCAACAGACATCATGGCCACATGTTCATTATGATGTATCGAAACGAAATGCATCAGCATAATTAACAATACAACATAAATTATATAATATTTGTATTTACAAGTATTGGCATCAACTTAGCAATCAATTAACATTGAATGTGTGTAAGAATGCAAACTGACCTTCCATAGCCTCTTGGCCATGTACTTCTTGAGCAGGACCTGGGATTTGAGCACTATGTTATTGTGTTTCGCCTTCTCTGAGATGTTGTTGAGCCAAGGATGCTTGAGACACTGAGCTGCACTCAATCGGCCTCTGAATAAAACAGTGGATCAGATGGAGAACATTATTTGAAGGAATCCATGCTTTGTTTGAAAGTAGGGGCTAAAAGTGAAACACATCACAGTTCAAGAGAAAGACTTGAATGAAGAGAGTTGAATGCAGAGCACAGAAGAATCCTGACTGCTTAACGTTAAGGTTGATAATGTCATAATTCGGATCTAGGATTGATAGTATAGTATAGAGACCATGTCACTGAGAATGAAAACATTATGTTATTCATATACTGTTTTTGTATTTGTTTAATCCAAGACCATTACTTGACCATTACCACCCATGCTATATGAAACTCTGCAACCCTGACCACATTGGTGAATTTTAATTCACACATTAATCATGTTACCAAGATTGCCTTTTTTCACCTTAGAAATATTGCACGAATCAGAGCCTATGTGTCCTTGGACGATGCAAAAACGCTAATCCACGCCTTTGTTTTTTCTCGGCTTGATTACTGCAATGCACTTTTTTCAGGACTGCCTAAGAAAACAACTGACAGATTACAACTTGTTCAAAATGCAGCAGCCAGAGTTTTAACTAGAACTAAGATGAGAGAACATATTACTCCAGTTTTGGCATCACTGCACTGGCTTCCGGTTGTTTTTAGGATTGATTTTAAAATTATTTTACTTGTCTATAAAGCCCTCAATGGTCTCGCACCTTCCTACCTACATGACTGCCTGCCTAAATATGTCCTAAACCGCCCGCTAAGGTCTTCCACTGCTGGCCTGCTCGCTTTGCCTAAAAAAATGGCAACTAAAAAATACGGGGAAGCAGCTTTTTGCTTCTACGGGCCATCGGCATGGAACAAGCTCCCTCTGTACCTTCGTCAGGCAGCCTCTGTAGACATTTTTAAAGCTCAGCTCAAGACCCACTTCTACAACATTGCTTTTAAGTGATCTTATATTTTTTGTTATTCATGTCCTCACTGTATTGCATTACTGCTTGTTTTTTAATGTCGTTGCCTTGCTTTTCTTTTATTCTCCATTGTTCTGTAAAGCACTTTGAGCTGCATTTGATGTCATGAAAGGTGCTATACAAATAAAGTTTTATTATTATTATTATTATTGAACAATAGAACGCCCAGTAGTTAAGCAGGGAAGATATTGCACTTGAGATTCAGAACTGAGATTCAGGCAGTACGAATTGTCAACCAGTACCAGCTGTACCACAGTACTCTGACCACAGCGTCTACATTTCTCAACCACTGCAGATAAAAGGTTCTGGATTGCAGCTTTAGTCCATATCCAAGATGAATATTCATCGAAAATAGCACAGTAGAACATTTCTCAGATGAGGATGTTGCTTTTTAAGTCAATGCAAGCAGAATTAGAAAGCTGAGTCTCACCCCTTCTCTCTGATCAGTAAATTGCCGATGAAGTCCTTGGCTTCTGCAGACACATGTTCAAAGGCCTCCTCGTCAAAATACCAGTTGACAGCCAGCACGTTACTCAGTGTCTGGCTGTCATCGTCACCCAGGAAAGGTGACATTCCACTCACCCTGTAAAAGCAACAAGGGTGTTACGGCCAGCCATAATTAGGTTATTTTGTATTTGGTATTATCTGTTGTTTCCTGTGTTCTGAGGTGGAGAGTTGATGAGAGGAGGAGGAGACCTGTGTCATCATGAGACTGATTACTGGAGAGTGCTTGCTGCTGTGGGGAACTAGTCCTCTCCATGGATTGGCCGGCTCTGATGAGCCCTATGACACCAGCAGTGGATTGGGTGGTGGCCACACCCGAACTATAAAGATCAGTCACAAACCACTCTGTTCACTCTGTTCAGAGGACTGTCAGCTTCAGGGCAGCAGGGAATCGGTCCCCCTGTCCTCTCACCACAACCTGTGACCATCCTGTCAAGCTCTTTATTTGGGATACGTTTTGAGTTCTGTTTTTAATAACACCAACACACTATTATTGTTTTACACATCTCATTGCCTATATTGTATATTATTATTAAGTACATATTTATTATCTCCGCCAGGCCGGTGCTATGACAAGCAGTATCACGTTTTGGCCTATGCTGTAACTCTTGAAGTATAGGTCGTACGTACCAACACAATCGCATGTTGAAGGGACTTGAAGGGACCTCCAAAGCCACGTTCACTTCTGCCCATAGCCACACCACAAATGTGAACAGTCTGTCATACAAACTCTATTTCCCCCGCAGCATCCTCATGTCCTGAGGGCGGCACCCACCCCACCGCGACTGGCAATCTGGCCTGTCGGAGAGCCATGCTCTGAGGAGTGCACTTTTCCAGTTTATATCATATTCCTTGCTTCTGTAATAACCTCTCTTATGTTGTGGAATAAATTAAGTTAATCATATAGTCTTTTCATTCTCATGGCAGATGTACATTTATGTGATTTGTTAAACACATTTCAGAACTTTGACACTGTGAAACTGTCCCAACTTAGAGAGGACTTACAGCATGTATGTGACCACCCCAAGGGTCCACATGTCTGTGGGAAAGCTGACAAAGTCAAAGTTCACCACCTCAGGGGCCAGAAACTCTGGAGTTCCGAAGTTGACTCGCAGCTTCTCGCGTGGTTTGTATCTGACAATCAAAACAAGACAAAATGTGCACAAGATTCAGACATTTTGCCATTTGACTTTTAGACACTTATCCATGTGAGTGCAACTGTAGAATTAGCTTAAAAAGCCTAATTAACCTAAATAACCATTATCAAGGTGTTAATATGATTAACATATAACACCTTAGATGGAAGAAATAATCAATGCCATTGTCATTTACATTCTTCAGTTAAACAGCTTTCAGCACAGCTTAATCCTGCACATACTCAAACTTATTTTGGGCCATGAGTTGGATCGATCAAAATGCAACTTTATGAGGGCCTTTTGTCTGTGCATGTGTGTGCACGATTTGGAGCTCATGCATCTAGTCTTACCTTCTGGCCAGTCCAAAGTCAATAATCTTCACCTGATGACCAGTGTGGTTCACACATAAGATGTTTTCTGGCTAGAAATCATGGAACACCACAAACCCAATTAGAAAGAAATCTGACACAATATCAACTAGTTTACTCTAGTTTACAAGTCACTGCAATTAAGTAAACAAGACTTCAGAGAAGACCCATAGAAATAGAAAACAGAGAGACAGCATGTATAAAGAAACTATCAGCTATTACACAGGTATTATTATGTGTTGCTGTTGATCACAATTATATTTTGGATTATATATTCTGGCTATCTATTATAACAAGTGTAAACATGTCACGTGCGCAAAAGATGTGCGCACAAGCCAATGAAAAGATGTACCCATAAGATGTGGCCACAAGCCAATGAAAACTCAACCAAAGCCAACATGTGCACACCCGTGACTAACTCTCAGCCCCTCCCCCTCTGCCTCTCATCTCCCTCTCCAAGTCCGCACTCCGCAGGAGAACAGAAACACGGAAGGAGAGGAATTGTCGCCTCACGATTTTGCTTATTCCTTCTAAATCTCTGTATATAAAATATAGCTTAATCAGCGAATCACTTAGTTACATCAACATTGTTCTTCGACAATAGTTGTTTTTTTAAGTATTACGATTACACTGTTCGCATTGGCTATTTCGCTACTGCCGAGTACTTTTGATTGCACGCACACACACACGCACGCCTGTAAGCCACCCCCCCCCCACACACACACACACACACAACACTACCCCGTGTCCCACACACACACACACACACACACACACACAAAAACAGCGGAGCGCCGAGAAAACGTGGCAGCAGACTCGTTGATTTAATGGGTAACAGACTCAGTGACTGTACTCACGGACAGTGGACTCCCACGCATAGTACAGCGGACCCCCTCCGCCCCGTGCCGAAGATCACACACGGCAAGAGTTCACCAACATGCGATCCAGACCCGATACATATAGGCAGCGGCTACATCATTTGTTTTTTTATTCCAATTCATTTTGACGTGCAGTGTCTCTCGCTCTCTCTCTCTCTCTCTCTCTCGGCACGACACACACACAGGAATTGGGCTAATATAGGCTACCAATACAGGACGTTATAATCTTGAGTTTCATTAAATAACTGTCTTTCTCCGCACGCGCGCACACAACATTATTCTTTATTCAAGTGAAATGCTAACGCCAATATTGGGCTAATATAGGCTACCAATATGTGGGTAGCCTACAGGGATTTACCGACGGAATGAATATATATATATATATATATATATATATAATCATCTATACCAGGGGTGCCCACACTTTTTTTTACTTGAGAGCTACTTTCAAAATGACCAGCTCAACATACCCACCAAATAAAACTATCATCCCATTGCTGAAAATAGTTACAAAATGTAATTGAGGGGCCTTTCATAGGCTACATATAAGAAAAACGCACATGGAATGGGAAATAGAGGGGGAAAATGGAAATGGTAGGGTTTTATTTTTGTTGGTATTTCACTTTGCTACTGATGATTGTAAGCAACAACAAGTATTTGTGTTTGAGCTGACAGGCCCTTTTTGATGTCAATCAATCAAGTCATCTCAGGTCATCTAAAGTGGCAGATGCAAAAATCGTTTTTTATATTAAAATTATATATATTTTTAGGGGCATGTCATGTGGTCTACCTGCAAAGCCTTTGTGATCTACTGGTAGATCGTGATTTACCTTTTGGGCACCGCTTAATGTCAGATCAGGGGTTTTGTCGGCGAGCGCCAAAAATGCTCCCCGACAGCATAATCGGAGCAAATACCAGGCAGTGTGTACGAGCCATAACGCGTTGACTACACTACACTACACTAATAACGACACATAATAATAACTAATAACCCATCCGTTACTACATGTGGAGTCAACTCCCGCAATTACCTTCTTCCCATAGTGCGCTGCAATGTAACTAGGATGAGCGGCCCGTCAGGGCCGCAAAATTCTAGGAGTGAACAAATGAACTCAGTTGGATTAATCCCTGTGGAATTACTTCTTTTTACAGGTTTGACAGGGAGGCATGACTCAAACTCTAAAGTTCCCAAACTATCACGTATGGCTGCCTGACCTTGAGATCCAAGTGAAGGACATACATCTGATGCATGTAGTGGAGACCTTCACAGATCTGCTTCACAAACACCATGGCATCCACCTCTGTCAGCGGGGTGCTCTCATCTACGATCCTGTCGAACAGCTCGCCTCCCTCCACACTGACACATAGCAGAGACATACAGTACAGTACAGTACACACACATGCCTAATCAAGACATAACTGCCATTGCAACACTTCTAATCCTAAACCTAACCATGGAATTTAACAACTAATTCCTGATTCATACTTTATTGTGTCGCACAGCAATTTGTTTTGCCTTTAATGACATGCCCAAAATAGGGACGACTGGGTTACTGTCTAAGCTGGTAAAAATGGGGGGGGGGGGATGCTGAACTTCACTGTGCAGTGGCGTTGAGAGGAGCAGAGAAGTGATTAGCTGGACACAGTGGGGCGGAATGCAGTAGAATAGGAATGGAGGTAGGAGTCCTACTATTCCAGGATGAGAACCACTTGGTTTCTGCTCTCAAAGGCCTCATACAGCTGGAGGATGTTGGCGTGACTCAGCTGGTTCATCACCTGCACCTCATTCAGGGCCATCTCCTGTTGGACAGAGATGCACACTCTCAACAACTCAACAACTTTCTTTGGAGGTATGTCATTCTCACTGTCACAAAACTATCAATCTATCGACACTGTAAACGCTCCATATATGTACTAATTTCAATCTATCTATTGTATACAGTGTGTGTCTGTCAGTCAGTCAGTCAGTCAGTTGTACCTTTTCTTTGGCGTTGCGGGTATTAATGACCTTAGCAGCCAGCCTCAGTTCAGATGACCTTTCTGTGCACAGATGAACCTTTCCGAAGCGTCCGCTGGTGAAAACACATTCACAGTGAGTGATGTACTCAGGTACCCCTTTTGGGGTAGATATTTTTCCAGGTACCCCCTCATCCTCGCAACACAGATAACAATATATTTACAACCACAAGCAGTGTTTCCTGCAGGAAAAAGCTTTGGCATGGTGCTGGGCGCAGGCCGCAGGAGGGCCTTCTTGCGTCGAACATTTTGATTAATTAATTAATTTGATTCAATAATTAATAAGATTAATAAATTAAGATTAATTTGTATTATTGCTCTTGTATTGCTATTGGAGACACTGGGGGGACACTGGGGGACACTGGGCAGGCACTGAGGGGACACTGGGGAGGCACTGGGAAGGCACTGAGGGGACACTGGGGATGCACTCAGGGGGACACTGGGGAGGCACTGGGGAAGCACTGAGGGGACACTGGGGAGGCACTGGGGAGAAACTGCAGCCACTGGGGAGACATTGGGGAGGCACTGGGGAGGTACTGGGGAGCCACTGGGCAGACACTGGGGAGGCACTGGGCAGACACTGGGCAGACACTGCAGGGCAGACACTGGGGTGGCACTGGGGAGGTACTGGACATTTCATATCACACGTACACACCATGATTCACTAGGCTTGGGTACCCCCTGGCTATGTGTCGCGTACCCCTAGGGGTCCGCGGACCCCACTTTGGGAACCGCTGATGTACAGAACAAGATAACTCTGACAGTGTATACACTAACTACATGAGCCACCAAGGTGTTGCCTGAATGGGGGCGTTTACAACGGTTGTGTGTTTGGTCTGTATAGGATCAGCAAATTACAAATATTCTCACCCTCCCAGGACCTCTCGGGTGTGAACGTTGAAGATGTCTGATGCTGGATTAGAGCTCAGAGAGACAAAGCGATGGAGGAACGGAGCTGGCTGGGGAGGGACATCGTCTGGGAGGGCAGGGTAGAGTAAAGTCAAGTTGTTGTAATGTTACAGTGAAAGAAATCTGTATAGAACTACATTTGAGGAACCATACTGGTGATCTGGGGTGTGTTCAGCCCATTGACAATGAATATACTTGACTATTTTCCAAAGCACACTGTGGTTTGTTTGTTTCATTCGATTCCATTCCTTTCACAAAATTAAACATGCAAAGAAATTAAACTTGCTTGAGAACTAAATTCCAATATTGATGATTTAATGCCGTTTAGCCATAATTGACTGAATTATTCAGGTACGTATGGGAACGTTTCAATGACTGGGGAAAATCTATTACCCAAAATAAAGCCATTAATGGGAAAATGGAGTTAAATTAACACTTCACTGTGTACCTATGATCTTGTGGTAGATTTGTGGAGAAGACATCGTTCTGGCTGTGTCTGATGATGTAGCAGGGATGACATGGATCTGAATGCCACAGTCTGGACTAGGGCTGGGGCCCGGCCACCTGGCCACAGCATGGCTGTTCCCCTGAGCAGGGTGCATGGTGGGGACTACCATCTGTACTGGAGCCTGCAGGGGTCCGGCTCCCTGGAGCCTACAGCACCACACACATATCATTGCTGGTCGGGTGGAAACCTTGCATGTCCAAAACGGTTAGTTTTCAGGAAATAGTGGGGGAAAAAGTACCTTTTATTTGTTATTAAAACTACACTACACTATACACACAAACACAAAGTAAATAAAATAGCCGATCTACAGCTTGAAGTTTTTTCTTTATTTTTTTTGCTACTTCTGTGTGATACTTTACTTTCTACATACTACACCGCTAAGCACACCCATGCCTAAAACACTAAACTTATACCCCGACCTATAGCGTAATCTTCCAACTGCACTAATATAAGCACATCTTTAAGCTGACAGTACATTAAATAACACTACACCCCAACTATTTAATAAATCCCAAGCCCCAGCTCACCTAGCTTACACAAAGCATAACACTGAAGATGTCAAGATGGACCCTAAAAAGTCCTGAAAACATAAAAGCCTGGTCCTAATGGACATGTGAAACATATCAGGTCCTACCACACCATGTTATTACCTACCTACATACAGTAAATGGCTTTAGGTAACTAATATAATATTACTGTTATTGTTATTATTAATGTTATTATTGTCGATATAAAGGCACATTTAGGTTCTGAAAGGTTTAGTTACACTGGTGTAGTCAAAATCCTCTATATCTATATTGTATTGATATTGTATTGAAAATCTAAATTGTATTGATGTACTCATGTGTGCAGGAGTTTTTCAATGCTTGAAATACTGTATTATGCAAACAATATATAAAATAATAATAATTACAAAATGTGATGTGAGGGGCGCCACACTGAATTGAGATGCATTTTCAAAAGCCTTGCATTGGAGGAGCTAGCAGCACCCCTAAAAACACATTTGGGTCATGATATGTGACATGGTACCATGAGTAAACCTTGAACCCATAGATTTTCATCTGCTGGGGCCAGGAATTAACTACCACAAAATGGTGCCATTTATCCTAATATAAAAGAATGTTTGGCTGTTGAAGAGAATGACTCCACGACCATGTGTGTACTGTACGTGTGTATGTGTGTGTGTGGGTGTGTGTGTGTGTGTGTGTGTGTGTGTGTGTGTGTGTGTGTGTGTGTGTGTGTGTGTGTGTGTGTGTGTGTGTGTGTGTGTGTGTGGACCTCTGAAGAGACTCTGGACAGCTGGAGACATGTCTGAGGGGGGACGGACTCTCCGTCGTGACTATGGGGACAGCCAATCCATATGGCTTCTGTGGCACCTGTAATAAGGTCACCATCTTGGCCGTTTTGATCGGGCCAGTCGTGCTCTGGCTCAGCTGGCCGCCGGCCACTGATTGGACAGCTGCTGCACCCTCCATCCTCTTGCCCGTCACCGACTTTTCTTTCTGGCCTGAGGGCTCTGGCATTGATTGAACCTCTTGGGATTTCGCACCAGGCATGCTGCGGACCCGTCCTCTGGCTCCTCCCTCCTCCTCCCCGTCGAAAGGAGCAGCGACAGTGGCTTGCTTGGGAGGCCGCTGCTCATGAACCTGTGGCTCACTGTGCCTGTGGCTCTGATTGGGAGGCCGCTGCTCATGAACCTGTGGCTCACTGTGCCTGTGGCTCTGATTGGGAGGCCGCTGCTCATGAACCTGTGGCTCACTGTGCCTGTGGCTCTGATTGGGAGGCCGCTGCTCATGAACCTGTGGCTCACTGTGCCTGTCGCTCTGATTGGGAGGCCGCTGCTCATGAACCTGTGGCTCACTGTGCCTGTCGCTCTGATTGGGAGGCCGCTGCTCATGAACCTGTGGCTCACTGTGCCTGTCGCTCTGAAAACAGACATTTGAAATAAAATCACACCTGTGTGAAGTGACGGGCGCTCTTATATCATCATACTACATCATCTCATTACGGTCAATCACAATTTGCATTCATTGTCAATGGCATTCAATGTGTGTGTGTGTGTGTGTGTGTGTGTGTGTGTGTGTGTGTGTGTGTGTGTGTGTGTGTGTGTGTGTGTGTGTGTGTGTTGCACAAACACTCAGGTGGCCATTCATTGTCTCTGAACCCACGAGTACCCAGAGCTGGGTTGGGATTGAATACTGCCAATGTCTTTGTAAATCTACTATTTCCATTATTATTGGATTAGTGTTTCTTTAAAAAAATTGGAAAATTAAATGTATTATTGTATTGTTGTTATTGTAATGTATTATTAAAGCATGTACTTTTGTAAGCAAATTTGACAGAGCAACTTTCACTTGTAGTTAAGTGATATTTTGTCCACCATCGAACCCTTGTTTGAATAAATTACAATAAAATACCTTTTTAATAACTGATGTGCTCATTGTGTCTGGTGTGGCTTGCGTCACATCTGTTCCGCCCACACACTGCTGGCTGGGCCTTGCCATTGGCTGACCTTTCACCTCTTGGGAATTTCCACCAATCACCTGCACTCCAGGCATCATCACCTGACCTTTCATGGGAGCATTGTGGACAGCCTGCTGTCTGTTCATATCCTAGTGTTGGGGGGGGGGGGGGTCAGTAATATGAGATGGATAAAATGTCTCCAAATACTAATGCTCACAATATGAAATGGCACTAAAGTGATGCATAACGTTCGGCATTTCAGCATTCACATGCTAGACATTTAGCAAACTCTTATCCACTGTACCTTGTAGGCTTACAATAACAAAACAAATATATATGTATTTATTACATTACATCACTAACGAGTCTAGTCTACGATAGGTGCAATGTTCAAAAAGTATGCTTAATTTTTTTCCCTCCTGTTTTCATTTCATTGTAAAAGGCAGACAAACAGTGCCAGTGGTAAAGTAACTACAGTAAGTACATTTACTTAAGTACTGTACTTAAGTACAATTTTGGGATATTTGTAGTTTACTTGAGTATTTCCAATTTCCAATACTTTTACTTCTACTCTGCTATACATATCAGATTCAAATATTGTACTTTTATTCAATTACATTCATTTGAAAACGTTAGTTACTACTATAGTTTTGATTATTATTACAAAACACATTCACCACTTCTACCCTATATACACATTTCGGCCATTTGAAAATAGCCGATCTTCAAGCTTGTCTGCTATTTTCAAATGATTTTTTATACATGTGAAAACTTGCAATGGAACATTCTGCATGAATACATACTTTTACTTTTGGTACTTTAAGTAAAATTAAAGACATTTATAATTCCTGACTTTTACTTGTAACAGAGTGCTTACTTAAGTAAACAAAGAGTACTTTTTCCACCACTGCAGACAAACCTTTGCAGCCACCAATGTGCTATGGGCCTTTTGTGCTGATGGATCAGCCGCTGGGTGAGGACGATCCACTGGTGTCCGTCCAACAATGGGCTTTTGGCCTTTTGGGTCTCTCTGCTCTTCACCACAACCAACTGAAAAGACACGCAGACCACCTGTCTGTTATAGCCTACTAACTAAACTAGGCATTAGATTAGTCAAAAAACACTACTGTACTGTACTGATAGTGTACACATGATGTGAGCAAATTGACCTTACCTGTTACAGTTGTACCCCCATTGAGTTAACATGAATAAATTAACATAGACATCACATTTTACTGTGATGTATTGTAGGAAAGTACAGTGCTAAAGTCAGATCTTTAGCACTGTATCACCATTAGACCATAGTGTACACTCAGTACAACAAAAAACAAAGCAAATAGAAAAAAGGAAAAACTAAAACAGACTAAATAAAATGGATCATTAGTTATTTTTGAATTAAAGCTGCTATAAGCAATAATATGTCAAAATGTGAATGACTTTAATGACCATATTTTTTTCGACCAATGACAAAGCTTCTAGAGACTAAATTTTTTGGGGGAGAGTTTTACTCATTGCTGGCTGCTTATAGCTACTTTAATGCAAAAATTAAAGTAGCAGCTGGACGTGCTAAGCGTTAATGAAACTTTAAATGTTGAAAAGCTTCTCCTCAAGCCATTGTAATCTAGTACTGGTTGCTGTCACTGTTGCTTACCATACCTCCTTCAATGTTGACGGATTTCGGAAGCTATACAGGATCAGGCCTCACAAGCACTTGGATGGGAATACCAGTTGCTGTACGTCTTTTCATCCATCTAACTGCCCCAAACTTCGTTTCAGGTTTTTGTTGTTTTCCTTTCCTTTGAAATGCTTTGATAATTGAAAATTAACAAATAACCAAGCTTAACCTAAATTTTCAACCTGTTCAAAAGCCCCCAATTTAGTATGCAGGACAGAAAGTTAAAAAAAACAAATGTTGCTTGTTGCCAGATGGTAACCGCAAGATTGCCAGTTCGAACCTGAGCCCCCGCAGAGTTAGTGTCAAAGTGTCCTTGATAAAGACACTGTCATCGGTGTATGGATGTATGTGTGAATGGGTGAATGTAACGCACAATCTATGTAAAGCATCTTGGATAATTGCGCTATATAAATGCACCGTTTACATGTATTTGTAATAGAAATAGAAATGAGCTGTACCTTTCTGGGGAGAAATAGCAGGAGGTTGGGATTTGATGTATTGTTGTTTACTGCTTTCTAACTGGGAGAAACCATCTGGACTCTAGGAGAAAATACACAATACTTTATTTTTCACGCCACCAGGAAGTCTATGTGTTATGGCATGAAATACAGACAAGACAAGGGACAAAAAGCCTGCATATACTGAAGTAGTGAAGTTTGGAAATAATAGCAAAGAGTACCTTCACAATGATGAGTGGGGACTTTGCAGGTAATGACGCAGTCTTTGGAGTGGCCGCTGCTTGTGGTTGTGATTGAAGGACCACATTCATGTGTTGACTTGTTTGTGTATTTGTGTAAACATGCTTTCCCTCATGTCCACCTTCACAAGAAACAGCATCATGAATTGACATACATTTGACCTGTAAGCTGTGAAACTGTCATTTTTCTCAACTGATCTGCAAGAAGTGGAGAGCATATATCCAGCAGAGTGGTCAAGGCATTTGCTATACCTCCCCAATTGCATTAATCGCCAGTCCTATAAAATCGTATTTTTTAGAAAATACAAAATATTTTCAATATCTCCTCCAGCAACGGTTGTCTATAGGGCCTAACATTTTATGCCAGTGCTGCTTGTTATGGCCACACAACACCGTGAACATGCCTGACCGATCACGTCCAATCTTGGTTGGGTCTGGTTAGTATATGCTAGCATGTGAGATTGCCTGGGTAATCCTATTTCATTTTTTAAGTTGTCATTGTTGCTAAACTTAGAATATCAAATAACAAGTGTGGGAAGTTGGAACCCAATAGCAATGTTGCAACACTTAAAATATAGAATATGATTTTTTACGGTAATATCGTATTGATATCGCAATATTTGGCATAAATACAGAGATATGACATGTTGTCCATATCGAGCAGCCCTAATGCAAAAAGCTGAATCCATGATGTCAGCCTGTGTGAAAATCATACAGAAACTATAGTACATCACTTCGTGGAGGTGCTGGGTTCAAAAAGTGAAATAGGAAAAGAGATGGGAACCTGCACGCTCCAAAAGGTTATTTATTGACGATGTTTCGAGCCAAGGCTCTTCATCTGGTCAAACAACAAGCCTGTGTGAAAAGTCTACAGTAAGCATAACGTGTGACGACAATCGTCACCACACAATAACGAGGAAAAAGTGTAAAGTAAACATAACAGATTCAAGCTGGTTTGTCACTTTCTAAAAGGAAACGTTCAGTCAGTGAACAGGTGGCGGTCGGAATAACAGTGATACTGTACATTTATCTGAAATAGAAATGAGCTGGTACCTTTCTGAGAAGAAATGGCAGGAGGTTGGGATTTGATGTATTGTTGTTTACTGCTTTCTGGCTGCGAGCAACCATCTGGACTCTATAGGACGGTAATAATACAATACGTTCTGTTAAGGGGAATAATTAGTATTACATTATGGTTTTTGGTCATTGATTCTCTCCAACAAGAAGGTTATTTGTCATAAGGCATCAAATAAATGTTTCCTGCCCATACATTTTAATTTTAGGCTCAATAGCTAGCCTCATTCCCAGACCTTTCTCATCTCAGAGGAGAAAGGTAAATAACAGGATGACAATCAAAATAAAAGCAGAGTACCTTGTTGACAGTGATGAGTGGCGTCTTTGCCGGTAATGATGCAGTCTTTGGAGTGGCAGCTGCTTGTGGTTGTGATTGAAGGACCACATTCATATGTTGACTTGTTTGTTGATTCGTGTAAACATGCTTTCCTTCAAGACCACCTTCACCAGAAACGGCATAATGAAATGGTATTGGTATCTAAGCTGTGTGAAACTGTCATTCCATATTAATACCAGTTTATGTTGAGATGTATGCATTTCCCCTGCCTTACTAAAATACATCAGTGGAAGGAAAAGACAAACAATGGACATTTTAAATTTTTACACAAAGTTCTGCTCTTTAAGAAGTGGGAAATATTCAGGTTTTCAAACTTGTTTTATAGTTTTCTAAATAATGAAACAAGGGTGATTTGGAGTGAGAAGACCCATCCAATTCAAAAGGTTCACATAAACATGTCTGCATTGCAATACAGTAGACTCACTCATAGGGCCCTGGTAGCTCAGATACTTATACTAAAGTACTATGGATCTATAGTACAGATGAATGATGAACAACAAAGAATGTTGAACAACATTTAATACCACTGACACGTTATTCACTGGCGCACCAGGCACAGGGAGTTCTATCGTTCCACCAACCTTTCTCCATCCTCTCCAGGGCTGTCTGCATTTCAGCAATCCTCAGGTCCATCTTCTCCAGCAGCCTGGACTGGGCTACCAGCTGCCTCTCTGTCGCCTCCTGCTGGCGAGCATGCATACTGCAGATAACGCACACGGGACAGGCACCTGCATGTCCCCCTCTTCCCAGGACTAGCTCCAGTTTATGAGCCAGGCTGTCTACTTTGCTTTCCAATGTCCCCAGGCTTGTCAGAGCAGCAGATACGTGGCCCTGTAGCGAGACCATGGTAGATGGCTCCTCAAGGGACCTCCAAAAAATAAATATAAATACAGGCCTGCAGAGGGGCTTCAAAAGATCTTGACAAGATGTGAAGAGCTGATTCTATGCCAAACTCGGACCGTTGGAGGTTGAAGAAGACAGTGTGCTCCAAGCCTCTGACACTTTATGCATGATCTCCTTTTCCAAACGATCTTCACCACCATTCTTTAACATTTGCGGGTCCAGCATTACCATGTTTGAATTAAAATGCTGTGCCTACTAGTGCAGATGGGTGAATGAAAGAGGCAAAGCCCATATGCAAGGGTTGCAAGGCAGGCAGTAGGCTACTCTTTGGAAAGTCCAGTGCACTGGTTTGGACCAGTTATCTCTGTTGGCTTCCAGCCCCACATCCAGAAATAGCCAGACAAGGGGTGCAGAGGAAAAGCAGCAACTTGGGAAGGGTAGAGATTAGAATAGTACCAGATAAGCAAAGGTATGCCAGGCAGTGGACAGACGTCAGAGAGCACACATTAAGCAAATAGTTCATGGCGTACAATTATTGCTTACAATAATCTGATACAAATACAATGTTAGCATTAGTTATAGAAAGGCTCATATTTAGATAACCTATTGAACGATACCAACAGGCCTATCCTTCAAGATTACAAATGTAGTTTACATAAATTACCCAGTTTTTACGGATAGTGAAATGTTTAACAGGACTTCATAGCTCCATGGGCTTTCCAATTTCTCAAGTGTTGCCATCAAATATGGTTGTCACGTGACTGGTCACAAAATCCAATCACCCACTATTGTATTATGGGAAGATATGGAGGTATGGGTTAACAGCTCGTCTATGGGTTTTGATTATTTTCCCTTGTAGGAACATCCACAATGTGGACATTTTAATATGAACCTTAAGCAGTCTCCAAGAAAGCATGACTGTCAATCTTAAATAATCTAAATAGGCTCTATAATTGTGTTGTGATGAATTCAGGCAGTTGTAGCAATTTAAAACTGTAAATGAACCCCTTGGTCAAGTGGAACATACTACAATCACCAACATGGTTAACAAAGATGTCACTTTGAGAGATTAATCGGCAACCACATCGATATTGGCCTTAAACCAATTAATCACATTTAGCAGATATAAAAATGAAGCCTGAAAAAGCCTTGTGATGAAGGCTGCAAGTTAGTGTTTTCTGGGGAAGCTTTCAAAATTTCAAAAGACATAATTTTTTTTTACATTCAAGCTGTTTGTTGGGATATGAGCCAACATTCACATAACAATGAATCCCTAGTTTTTGAATAAAGAGGCATTTTTCAAAAATATATTTTTCAAATACAGAATGATCATAGACATCGGTTATCGGCCACAATTGCAATTTATTATATCAGATATCAGCCAAAATGTCTCATCACGTATCCCTTCTCTGAGAGAAGGGTTATGGTGCCATCTTATGCCCATTAGTGGCACCAAAACCTTGATTTTTGCCTTCACAGTACAATACACATACCAATAAAATTGTAACTTGTAACAACAAATCTCTAGTAAAAGTTTATTACCAAAACATTCTCCAAGTTAAGACGTTTAAAACCAACAACCCAAAATAATATAACATAATAAAAACAAAACATACTCTCACCCCACCCCATGCCTTCGGCCTGGTGGAGACAAAAATGTATCCAATATGAAAAAGTATTATACATGTCCAGACAATACAATGCATCCAAAAAAAAGCAATCATTAGACTGCAACGAACCAAAACATGTCTAGTCAACAAAAAAAAAAGGAATGCATCTAAATCACATTTACCAATTGGCTTATAAACGGACACGGGAAACAGAAAAACGTGGGGACTGGGGCACAGTCACAGGCAGATCCGACTTCTTCAGCACCACAGGTTTGTAATGTCTTACTGGACGAGCTATATGAACCTGAGGAGAGAGGAGAATTGTCAAAACCTTTTGCAGTGGATAGTTTGTTGCATCTACGTGTTTTGACTCAGTAGTGTACTGGAAAGGAGGGGGGACCAAACCGATGACCAGGTGGTATGTGGGGTACCACTAAGGGCCGATTCATACTCCTATTTTAGAGCCGAATAAATAATAATAATAATATATACAGTGCTTTTCTAGGTACCCAAAGTCGCTTTACAGAAAGAAATACAATATTAAAGTCGGTTCGGCTCTGTAGAGCCTACAATTTGAGGTTCGGGGGGCGGGTAAAGTCCTAAAGTCGGCTCTTCGGTGCTACTGAAAAATTCTGACGAGCCGAAATCATTTCGGCACTACAGCGCCGAAACAGCGGTAAAATAGGAGTATGAATCGGCCCTTAGGCTTTGATGCCTGACAGTGCACCTCAGTCCCGACAGCAGATTTGCTGCATGGCGCTTGGACTCTCTTCACTGTACTTTCAGGCAAAAATAGAGCAAGCTTGAAGCATTGAGAGCTTATAAATAAGCCATTTTGGAAAATGTTTGAAAGTCAAAGCGCATTAATCAATTTATAAAACCCACAAAGTCAACGTGGTAAAGTCTGTATTCATCATTGATCAGGTCACCCGGATGGTATACACTACAGTATGAAAGCATGTCGTTACCTGGTCCTGACGCATTTTTGCAACTTCGTCCTTCTCTCGCTGTTCTTGCTCTTGATGCTGCCTCTCTTCCATGCAGGCCCTGAGGGTCTCTTTCTCGCTCAGCTCCTTCTCAAACTCCTGCCGCTCCCGGGCGCGGCGCTCTGTGGCGAGCTCAAAGGTCTCTGGAACTGTGGAAGTGTTCATGCCTAGTTTGTAGCAACAGATTGAAGAAAAGTGTAAGAAAAAAAATGTACATAGTGCCAAGGAAAGCTCAGTTCTTCTGCTCAAATTCCCGTTTTAGTTATTGTACAGGGAGGGTACTAGTAATTACCCAATATTGTTATCAAACATCATGTTATGTGAGGCCAGTCAATTTGCCACTACAGAAACTCATTTCCACAATCTGCATTTAGAAAAATACCCGATGGGGACAAATTAAAGCAGTCACTACACTAGTCATAATTTCTTTTACAAATATTCAAAATGTTATCTTCATTTGATAAAGGTCCAAGAGAATCCCCCGTTACCGATTTCAACCAGATAATCACTTATACCCCTTTGTCTTGCTCCCTGTTAGGACTATTAAGACCCCAGGGTCTTAATAGGTTCTACTCACCAAGAACAGAGTGGCTTTCCTTCTTGGGCAGGAAGGGCTCTTTGTGGACAACTTTGCTGGGCTGTGCTTTGAAAACGGTCGCTTCTGCCTGCCGTTTCTGCTCCTCCTTTACCTAGAAGAAGCATAATGTTAACCACACTAGCAACTCCAAACTGGGCATGTCAATATCGTAAAATGAATTATGTTACACTTTTGTTTTAAGTCACAACGCACCATATGCTCCCAACGATCGTTCTTAACCGCTCCTCGTTCGTCGATCTGCAGCTTGAAAGGCTCCGGCTTGGTAGGCTCAAGCACTATCTTTTTGGGCAGGTGCACCTCATTGAAATCTGGCAGGGGTTGGGCCTTGAACTGCTGCACCTGGGAGTTTTAAAGGCCAAAGAAACCACATCAAGTTGAGGTTACGCTTCATCAACAGAACACTTTCTCCAGCCATGAAGAAACGCCAGCCTGACATAAGGAGAACTGATATTCTGAGGAGCTGTACTCTCATTGTGTAGATAGATATTGCTGGTCAAATATTACTTAAGTCAAAGTTGCTGTTGAATTTGTTCTAGAGTACTCTTTTATCCCTTTAGAGATGTAGGCAACTCTCAAATTGAAACATATAGGTTATATGCAAAGTACATACTTAAGGTACATCTTCTTGTAGATCTAGAGCTATATACACACACAACTCATTGAGAGCATGTAGAACTGCCATATTCACTGCACAAAAGGGCTTAAGGAGTCTTAATACGATTCTTAGAAATCAGAGTCAGTCAAAAGTACAATATTTGTCTTTTGAAATGTAGTAGACCAAGTCACACATAATGTACTTAAGTGCACTACTACTTTGTAAATTGTAACTGTCCACCACTAGCGAAGAGACATGGAACATGTTTGTGTAACATGTCCCAGTGCCAGCCTGTGAAATGACGTTTTCCATATTGTTCTCCCCACCTCTTGATTTCTCAGGTCTTCTAGTCTCTTTTCCTTCAGAGTCCTCCTCTCCTTTTCCCTCTCCTCAAATGAGAACGGCAACACCTCCACCTCGCTCTTGTCTGAGGGACGAGGATAGAAGGGCAAACCGAAGTGCGGCATCGGGTTGGCTTTCACAGGGGATGGGGCCTTCACCTGAAGGGGTAAAGAAAGAAAAGAAATCATAGCTTCCCATAAGGGGTGTGCTAGATTTTACTTGGAAAAATCCCAAATATGTACATTATGCATCAACATTTCATAAATCCATCTAGGAGATGGGTAAACAGGACAAGCCCTTCAAGAAGCTTAAAGGCATGTAAAAATAAACCTTAGGTAGCTTACCTCCACCTTGCGCTCCAGACGCACCCTTTTCTTGAGGGCAAAAGCTGGTGATTCTGGGACAGTGGGGCACAGAACTTTTTTCGGGGGCACTCCCTGTTGAACATAGAAAATGCAATTAAAAGCCGTGTTTGCCACACTGACAAGACAATTTGTTTGTCATTTGTCTTCATGCCATAACAATGTTCCACAAAACAAACATTCAGCCAAGCACCTGTAGACAATTTGGTCCATATGTACATCCCCTCAAAAATGTAAATACGCAAAAGGTTGCACCAAAACGTACCACCACCTCCTCAAGGAGTTTTGAGGGTATAGGCTGGGCATGGAAGACATGCTCCTCCTCCTCCTCCGTCTTCTTGGTGACTTGCCTATCATGGATTCTTTTCTCAATCTGAAAATCGAAGCCCTCTGGTTTTGTGGGCTCTTTCGCAGCTGGCTTCTTGGGGTTCAGAACACCGTCCAGAATCTTTCGGTTCAGTTCTAGGGCCTTGAACTTAAACCTTGGAGAGACAGGTGGCGTTAGTGCAACTATCTGTAGTATCGTCCAAATTGAAAATATACATACACAAGGTCAGCAGAGCCTCCGTCATCATGAGACATTGACCGAAGTAAAAGCTAGCAGTGAAATGTAAACCTACTTGTTGAGTCTGTCAAGCTCCTCCACCTCCAGCTCAGCACTGCTCTTGACGGTCGTGGGGCGGTTCCTGTGACGGGTCATCAGACGTGGGGTGTGGGGCTGAGTCATTTTTAGTTGTTCGGCCTTCTTTGGAGATGGCCCTTCATGAATAAACAGTGCAACACAGACTTGTTAGTTGGAATAGCAGTGGCAACATATTTAAAACTTTAGTGGCAATTTGGTTTACTGGGATAAGATATCAAGGTACAGGTGATTAAACACACAGCTGTGAAATTTGTTATTGGAAGAGTACTAGTACTGATGCAGGATAAGTCAAGAGATAAGAGAAATTGAATGTCCGCTGCATGCTTACCCCTTTCTTCTCTCTGACGGCTACGCAGATGGTAGCGATCAGGAGTGCGTGTGTGGAACCTTTCAACCTGCTGAGCTATGGACACATATGGAGCAGGCTCCTCCCCCTTCCTCTTGTTCCCTTGCGAGAGGTTGAATGGTTTCGGCACCGTGGTACCTTTAGAGGCCTTTGCCTGAAACAACAAATTAATTACAGTGGCAGCCTACACAACATTCTATTCATACTTGGGCATCGAGACTTCGACTAGTTATTGCTAGATGCTGACTAGCCTGGCCAGCATGCTTTCTGGTATAGAAGGGTCGGCACACTTTGAGCAACCGCTGGAGTATATTGGTTCACTGATCAGAGCCACCCCCACTCCTCCCTGGTAGAAATCAGCGAAGGAAAGACACCCCTCTGCACTCTAGTTCACTCCCACTCTCAGAGACCAGGAAATGCGTCACGTTCACTCAGGTTCACATTTGAGCCGAACGCGAACGGAAAAAAAGCCTGGGTACCCTACTACCGAGGCTGGATGCCGACAGACGCAGTGCAAGTCGTCACTCACCGGAGAGTCTGCGTGTTTGCGGAGCTGTGACACAAAATCAACTTCCTTGTGGGAGTCAGATGGGTTGGCTGCTTTAACCCTGCCGTCCGTACTGAAGTGAAACTCTTTGGGTACAGTGGTGGACAGGGCCATCCTTTTTGGCAGGTGACCTGAAATCAGGAAATGGTTTAGGAGCAATGAAAAGTCTTACATGGTCACAAACTTGAAGATTTTGACATAACTGAATTCTCAAACAGTCACTCACTGCCACTCAACGCTGCCTTGTAGCTAGCCTCATTTTTCTTCCGATGTTCAGCCACTTCCATCTGTAGCCGTTTGATGGTCTCCAGCTCCTGCTGCTCTGAGCTATTTGGTCTAAAATGGAGGAATATATATTGCATTCAAACAGTTTCCCACAGAATTTCCAACTACATGTTGTCAAAATGCTTTTACTCACTGTACAGGTGCTGCTGCCTGCGTCTTCCGGGCAGACCCAGGTTTCTTCTGGCCATTCCTGCTAGTACTTGATCGTCTGACTGGCCGTTTGCCTCTGCGAGGAGTAGGACCTGACCGCCTGGCTGGCTGGCTACTAGATAATAAATAAATAAAAACTATTATGAGCCCAGTTGCCATGGGTTGTGTTTTGCAGCACCACACACACGTGATCTTTTGTAATGCTTCTGTGCCATGAACAGTTAGGAAGTTTGCACCACTGATTAAGCACCAATAATAAAGTATATAAAATCTGAATACAAGCATGCAAACCAACGACAGGGTTATCGAATACGTGAACATTTACAAGCATACAAGTATTCCATTCCTTAGCCATGAAGAAAATTTACATTATGTGAGCAAAGACACCTGACCCAAGGGTATATGTTCCATAATATTAACCTTAGACGTGGCCGCACAGTGACTGTATTCGCCACCCTGGAATGCCAAGAAAATGATAACTTTGACTGCACTGTGTGAAATTTGATATCCTCAAGGCCTGGACCAAATTAAAGGCCAGGACTCACCTTCTTGATTTCTTGTCTGGAACCATGTTATTATCGTCTTGCTTGCGCTTTGAAACCCTTCAGAGAAACCAGAAATGGATTAATCATCAAAAGTATGCCCTACAATACATCAGCGGTTCCCAAACTTTTTGGCCATGCACCCCCCGACCTAGGTGACGAACCCCCCACATGGAAATATAAATTGCATAAGTGGTAGACATATTTCCCATTTATCCACATATATGAACGTGAATATATCATATAGGCTATATTCTGCATATACTTGGCATAGGTTAATATATATATATATATATAAAAACACAGCACCACCATTAGCCTCATGTCACACCCCCTAGAAGGCACTCACACACCACAAGGGGTGCATGCACAACAGTTTGGGAACCACTCAACATGGTTGAGCATAGCATTTAAAATAAATGTAGGCAGTTTAGTGCAGTTTCCTGAATCAATATAATTGTTGATACCACAATAGTAGCCGGTAAAACCAGAATCAGCTAAAGCGACTGTAAGCTTGGGACGATATTAACTATGACAAGACCTACCTGCGGGCTTGGGCAGGGGGTTGCGCAGAGGAATTCTGCTGCTGAACAGCCATGCGACTGGGAGCATGGCTACTTGCAGCCAGACGAGTGGGCGCTCTGTTACCCCAGGATGTGACAATGTTGGGTGGTGGCGAGTTGGATACACTGGGTGCTAGAATAATTTGTAAAAAAAAAAAAAAAAAAACCCAGGTTACTAATCACAAATGCATTGCCAGATTTGCCACCAATTAATGGAGACCTTATGAGGAAAGAGTGTCTACATTCAAATATATTTTCCAGAGTGGAATTTGTAGGCCTAGTCTCTACCATATAGGATTACACCATCTGTGAAAGAAATTATTTAAATGGCAACTACCGGTATATTGTTCATGAATATAAACTAACCAGAGTCACATGGTTCATTGACTTGAGGGGCCACAACTGCCCGGGGAAGGTCCGTCTTTGGAGACATGCCAAAGGGAAAGCGGCTGGTAGGTGTAGGTGTTGTGGCCAGATTACTAGCCTGTGTATCTGTTAATAGAGATGCAATCAGTAGTTAATAAAACGATTTAAAAGAAACATGTCATGAAACCATAAGCATAGTTTCCTAGTACAGGTTTAGCCCTGGAACATGACTGCCATGATGATTATCATGACAGTCATGCAGTAACTTTGCCCTGTTTTTTGCGCTCGCTGCATTTACAAGATTTCCGTATATATAAACATTCAGATTTCAAATATAAAGTACTCACAAACTGTCCCACGGGTGTTAGTTAGTAGCAGCGCCAGCGATTAGAATTGCTGCGTCCCGCGTTGTTTAATAAAAAGCATTTTTGTCCGAGCTCCCCGGCTACTTTTTTCAAACGGGGTTCGTTTGGGAAAGCCACAGTTGCACACCGGGAGCGCACTCGCCTATTAGTATGTATTGGCAGGGCGGTCAGCCTACCTATATCGAACACACCGAGTGCCACCCTCCTCCCGACCGATAGGGGCGCGTAGTTGAAAGCCAATGGCAAAATAACACCTCGGATAAAAATGCTTTTTATTAAACAACGCGGGATGCAGAAATTCTAATCGCTGGCGCTGCTACTAACTAACACCCGTGGGACACTTTGTGAGTACCTTATATTTGAAATGCGAATGTTTATATATTTAAATTATTTGTAAATGTAGCGTTCGCAAAAACCAGGGTGAAGCGTCATGACTCTCGTATGAATACGAGTCATGAATCATGGCTAGTACAGGTTAAACTATGGCACAGTTAAGAAAACGAATGTGTGTTTTAGATGCAACAATGTACCCCCATAAAATCTTTGGATATTGACAACTGTATCATTTCAGCTGCAAATGTGTTTCTTACATCATGGTGTTCAAGTGGGGGCCAGGGACCCTTGAGGGAATGCTAGCCCTGGTCCAAGGCTTACAGCGAGCCTCTCTGACAGAGAGGCTCGCTGTAAGCCTTGGACCAGGGCTAAGGGAATGCCAGAAATAGTTTTGTGACGTTAACCATCTGTACAAATGGAATCAAACAATGGACCGCATGGATTGATTTGTACACCCAGTTGTAACTTGTAGCAGCCTGCCACGTTCTGCTTCAAAAATCAGTACAGGGTTGTTTCAGCAGTTAACAAGAGTGGAAGACCACTAGACCAGCCGCCGGATAGCTACAAGCAGGCAGCAACAAAATGGCGGTGGCCACAGCCTTATGTAGTAAACAATGTGAACAATGTCGACCAGCAGTTCAGTTCGTATCATTTATAAACGACACGTCCGTACTACGGATCATGATCCTTTTTTTTTTAAAGAGAGTTCAAAACAATCCAAAGATGCAGTCAGTGCACCGTTTAACAATAACTCACCGAACCAGTTGTCCGCCTCGTCCGCCGCGTCCAGGAAAGGTTGGTTGAAGTCCATCACATGCGAAGGCGCGTCGAACTCATAACTGGCCATGATGAGCAGAAAGAAAACCTCAAACCCACCTAAATGGTGTGTGGTCAGAACAAGAACGGCCGGGGGTTAGAGAGCATGCAAAAACGTGTTTGTTACGCCGCGTCTTCTTAATCCTTAACACCACAGCCGTTTGGCCATGCTAGGTGAAATTAAGGCGCTCCACAAGCGGCAAGTTAACGTTTGTTATCCACAAAGTTACAAAGTACCATCATGCTACGTACGAACAAACAGCCGCTTTTATCATGCATACGATACTACTAGTATGACGAAGCAATCGAAAGTAAATCAGCTTATTAAATTATCTTACCGTTGAATGTTCGTTAAAAGTTAGTTTCTCGATCAGTAGGACGTAGATTATGCGGCAGAAAGTGTAAACGGACTGGAGAATGGAGATAAACGTTACCGTTTTAAACTATGGCGCTGATTGTTTGAACCAGCCAATGGCTGGCCTGCTCGTCAGTCATTGGTTCACGCGAGTCACGTGAAGCCGTTCGAGCTTCCGACAATGGCAGATCTACAAGCTCACAGGACGTCGCATCCGCGACGCGTTGTGGGCTTGTAGATCTACTATCTTCCGTGCGCGACACCGTCGTGCGACGGCCGGAGCATTTATTTTCTTCCAGAATGCACTTCCTGTCATAACACGACCCGAAAAGTTTCATAATAACATTAACCTTAATTGTTTTTATTAAGGAACAATCGATGCTGTACATTAACTCTCTCTCTCTCTCTCTCTCTCTCTCTCTCTCTCTCTCTCACACACACACACACACACACACACACACACACACACACACACACACACACACACACACACACACACACACACCGAAGTCTGAAATATATATAATATAATATCAACCAAGTATTGTGACGTGCAACCTTTGAATTATTAAAACTTTATTTTAATATTAGGATTCACGGCCATTCAGCACATAACATTAAATTACACTTTGTATTTCTGAACATTTTCACTTGACTTGACATTCCTTTCCAGGCACACCCCTGATAGCAATCAAGCAATGTTGTTGTTGTTGTATCAGATATCCACCAGAGGGCGGTGCATGATTACTAGTTATACTAGTTATCAAAGTTAAAAATGTCAAGGACCCCCAGATTGGTTTGCATTTAGGCCACGGGAGTTAAGGCCTGTTCATAGTTGAGTTTCGGTATGAGGTCTCTTCACCGAAAACTAAACTATGAATAGACCTTTACTGTGAGTTGCAGTCCTGTAGTGGTCCTTTATTATGGCGACCCCCTCAATAACCTGGGGGTCTCTGGACGGCCACTTCGAGAACAACTGCAATACAAACTTTATTAGCGTCCTTAAAGAAAATACCTTTTTAAGGAAAATAATTAATTAATCGACTTCCACAATCTATTCATCTATTTCCCATTCCACTTGTTAATTTATCAGCACTGTGACCGGGATAGACGATGTTATGGAAAACACTTTATTACATTTCTCTGCTTTCTCTGCATATTGTCTGCACTCCTCCCACACATGTACACTTTACTGTATGTATGCATCTTTTCACAAAACAGCCTGCATTCTGCAATATCATTGTTGTCATGGTAAATACACTGAATAGTTGGGGGAATTCAGTCCCACTCGTTGTCATCTTCCTCATCAACTGCATCATCTTCTTCATCACCTAAAGAAAAGGAGATTGAGAAATAATCCCCTTGAGGAAGCTCTGTGCTACAATTAAATATCAGTGTTAATTTATCCATTTGTAACTCAAAGAGACACATTTAACCAAATAGACCTGGTTACATTACATTATTTCAGAGTTGAATTAAAGGACCACTTCTTCACCAATTTTCAACATTTCTTCAAGTCCTCACAAATTCTCATAATAAAATGGCACCATTTCTGTGGTTCTCAGAAACTTTCCTATAACATCATCGGTAAGCAGGTTTTGTCATTTCGAACAAGATTTCAAACTTTAGTTTTTATTAATAAGACAAATGGCTTCTGTTTCAGCAAGATTAAAGGCCTATTCATACTCCAGTTTTAGGTGATAAGGTTGAGAAAAAGAGAAAGTTGGGGTTGTGCTACTCGACCTGACAGCCGCGTATGACACCGTCTGGCACCGCAGACACCATCTCAAGCTTCTGAGGACAATTCCAGATCGCCACATGGTGAACTTCATCATGGAGATGCTGTCAAACCGCAGCTTCATCCTGCGGACCAGCGATGGTCAGTAAAGCAGGTTGAGAAGATTGAGGAACGGTTTCCCCCGGGCTCTGTCCTTTCCCTGATGTTGTTTAATATATACATCTACGACCTTCCAGAGACAACATCAAGGAAGTATGGGTACGCAGATGACCTGGCCATCATGCTACGACGACCGACCTGGAAGGCAATGAAAGATGGTCTCAACCAGGAGTCCAGAACATGGACATCTTGGCTTGCAGCTCAGCACAGGCAAGACAGTGTCAGCGGCATACCACCTCAACAACAGGGAGGCTAAGAGGGAAATCAAAGTGTTTGTTGCCAGCAAGCGCCTTGAGTTCCAACAAGCCCTAAAATACCTCGGATGCGCATGGAGTCTGGACAGAACTCTGTCATTCAATCAACACCTTGAAGACGTGAGAGCAAAGGTCACATCAAGGGTCTCACTTATCCGTCACCTCACTGGTACGACCTGGGGAGCTTCCCCCAACACATTGCGGATTTCCTGCAAGCCCTGGTCTTCTCTGCAGCTGAATACTGTGCCCCAGTCTGGTGTAGGAGCCCACATGTCCAAAAGGTGGACACAGTAATTAACAACTCTCTCTGAACCATAACTGGCTGCCTGAAGCCCACTCCTGTTTCCTACCTGCCAGTTCTTGCAGGAATTTCCCCGGCCGGCCTCCAACGAAAGGCTGCTACCATCAAGCTAGCAAGGAAAGCCAAAATACACGACTGGCACATCCTACACAACACTACAGTGGAAATAGAGCCTCCAATTCCAAACAGACTCAAGTCCCGCCACCCTTACAACAAGGCGGCACAAGAGATGTTACGTTCCATCCCGGAGGACTCATCCACCAGTGCATGGCTGGCGGCATCTTGGAAGCAGGAGTGGGAGTCTGCTGGGCCCTCCCGTATGCACCACTACATCCTTGACCCGGGTGGTGGCGTTGTAGGAGAGGACCTACCACGCCGGCAGTGGACCCTACTGGAACCGCCTGAGCACTGGAGTCGGCTGCTTCAAATCAGCAATGAAGAGGTGGGTCTTGGCGGACAGTGCAGCATGCAAGTGCAGCGAGCCTGAACAATCTGCCGAGCACATAATTAACACCTGCCCCTGTACAGACCTCCTTCGGAGGCCGGCATCTTCCACGTGGGACCAGAGACAAGGACGTGGCTACTCAATACTGAGTTGAACATTTGAGGATGATACACGAAAGAAGAAGAAGGTGATAAGGTGACCACCGAAACGGTGGGATGTCACGTTGTAGTTTTCGGTGATCACCTTATCACCTAAAAGTGGAGTGGTATGAATAGGCCTTGGGGCTGTATAGAATCTCCATCGATGATAATGACGCAGATTTCTCAACTGTCGACAGCCCACCAATGAGACACAGAGTGAGTAGACGGAAATTGTGCCATCTCTTATAATAAGTATTAGTAAGGAGTCTAAGGAATTATATGGTGATTACCTGAGGAGTGAATGACTCTACTCCTCTCCTGCATCACCAGCATGAGAGCGTTCACAATCCCCTCACTGGACTCGATCTGTGGTGTAGCATCTGCATTCTCAGTGACCTGACACACACACACACACACACACACACACACGCACGCACACACACACACACACACACACACACACACACACACACACACACACACACACACACACACACACACACACACACACACACACACACACACACACACACACTTATCTTTTACTAAATAATGTTCAGTGATGTTTTTCCACAGAGTGGGTATGGTCAGAGGTGGATTACAACAATCTTGGCTTGGTTTCTGTAGTAGACTAATAATTTGGAACTAATTGGCCTTGTTTATTAATTTCAGATATACTAGGCTAAAAGAAATCATCCAAATATCTCAGGTAAACTAAATAAGATGCACGAAGAAGTCTACGGTAATTAACTAACTAATGGTTTCCCAACAGGGATTCCTATATCCCTATACTTCCACCTCTTTTTCTTTCCACCATACTGAATTTCCCCACTGACACAGACAAGCATGCAGTCTATAACAGAGAAACAGAAATATGTTTCAAAATGTCACATGGAAATAAGGCCATATAGGCTTTTACAAATTTAATCCAGTAGACTATGGAGTATGGACTCCACTACACAACCAAGTACAGATGTATTTAGTTCACAAGTGTTTCCCTGAATTTGTATTACAATATGAGAGTTATATGACCACTATGCCTATTTTGTATCAGGGCACTACTCTCTCTTTCTGCTCTGAGCCCAAACAGCCTCTAGATGTCACTGTCATTCTTTTGCAAATGGTTTGCATCCACCTAGTGAGATCTCAAGCCCATTCTGTGACTTGTCTTGTTGAGAGATCACTCTCAAAGTTGTTAGAAAAAAATATATATAAACCACTGCAGTAGATGCAATTTGAAAAATATACCCAAGTCAGTGTTTCACTTTACTGAGAGATATCACTTATAGCAAAAGCTGTTATTGATTTAGCAAATATTCTATAGTGAGTATTGTATTTGCAGTAAATATCAGAGGATTATAAGAAGAAGTAACAATTTATGTGCTATCAAAATACACAGCAAAATCCCACACAGTAGGCTACACAGTACAATCTGAAGTGTTAATTTAACTCTGAGATTGTAAAAATGGACCCATCATATTTAATTTAAATCTGAGACTACACATTTGTACACTCTCACCCACTTATTTCAGTAGCCTGGGTTCCAATCCTGATTCACTACATTCTGTGGATTTGTTTTTGTCACTTTACTTGCCACAGAACAGTGAATCAGGCTGGAACCCAGAGTAGATATTATTACAGTCCTATCTGATGTGTAATGAACACTAAACAGAATGGCATGGTTTCGGATATATGAAATGCAGGAATCGACTCAATGTCAATAAAACAGGAACATCTTACATTCTTTAACTTGGTCCCCAGGCGGATCTGGTCCAGAAAGCCCCCTCGACTGACCACAGGGGCTGGAGCGGCTCCACTGTCTACTCCCAGTGTTGGCTTCGATGTGGATGGTGGTGGTGGGGGTGGTGGTGGGGGTGGAGGAGGGGGAGGCCCGCCACTTCCAGACATGGAGGACGTAGGGGGCCGAGGGGGCCCACTGTGGCCCGGTGGCCTTGGGGCGTGGGGAGCTCCTGGAGGAGGCGGAGGTGGAGCACCACGGCTCCCTGACGGCGGGGGTGGAGGGTGGCTGCGGCCACGGGACGGTGGTGCACTGGGGGGAATTCCCGGTACAGATGGAAGAGGAGGTCTCGGAGGACCGGGATTCCCTCGAGTCGTACGGGGTGCACTATCTGCAGGAGAAATAGGTGCAATGTTAACTCAGGATTATGTCTTTAATGCTCTTCATTATGTTGATTACCCATTTTGTTATGTTGTTATTATTACCATTAAAATGTTTATCTAATAATTGTATTACTTTCTTTCTACTCATAGCATCTGCATCTCATTTTATGTCTCCATCTAGCCAGCCAACTAGACATGGGTACGTATGGTATTCTTTACTTGAACCATGCAGAGACTGCATACTCAGGCTTTCCCCCTAACCTAACAGATCAATAGGAGAATGAGTAAGTGAGTAAGAAAGCCCAGCTGGGCCTAAATCCATACTCGGGAAATGAAGGTGTTTTCATTGGAAAATAGTATGTCAAACTTAGTATTCAACTGGGCTGTAGGTGTGCTGACCAAAAGTTGCAGTAGCTACATTATTGCATTATCATTGTAAATGTCTGTATTTTCAGTGAACCTTGTTTTTGCATCTCTTCCTTTACAGCCTCCAGTCCTCCTGACTGTTCGATGAAGTCGTAGATGAGCTTAGAGGTCTCTGCATCTGTCAGTTGGTCCTCACTGATTCCAGCACAGTAGAAGAGGTCCTTCAGAGCTGGGTCCAGATTAGCAGTCTACAATGGCGAAACACACACATCCTGATAACCCATTTACAGGTCAGTTCTGACACTCTCAAAGTTAAATTAAAAGTCCAGTGTTAACACACTGGTGCTGTGTTTTTCTATGAAGTGTGGAGGAACGAGAAATGAGAAATCAAAACTACACAACAATTACAGATACACATTTTCCTGTTGAATGATGATTCAGCGATTGGGTTGACATTGACAATGCCACGTAGAAGACTCCTGCTCTTAGGGCTGACAGCTGCAAAAAAACTGCTCGTCCTAAGATGGAAACCTCCCCATAAACTTGAGATCTCACAATGGATCCTCTCATGAATGTACATGATCTCTCTGGAACTCTCTATAGCTCCATCCAATGGGGCACAAGAAAACACACTTGACGTCTTATCCACAGCACTAGAAAAACTTAAATCATGCCAATGTCTCTGATGACTGTTATTTTCTCTCCTTTTTTTAATTTGATTTTTCCAATGGTAAAATATCTGTCTCGCCTTATTTACTATTATTATTATTATTATTATTATTATTATTATTATTATTATTATTATTATTATTATTATTATTATTATTATTATTATTATTATTACCATTATGATTATTTTTGATGTATTGTAATCTTGTATCTGTTTCGCTGTTCAACCTGTGGGGTGGGTTGGGGGAAACCCCCTTTTTCTTTCTTTAAACAAAAGAAAATCACAAAAAAAATAAGAGAGGTAAACTTTCTTAACCACGTTTTCTAACAATATCAACTTACGTACATCAAATCCAGTGTTAGGATCCCATCCAACATGAGTAACATGTCTGCAAGAGGAGGTAAATGGAATTAATAGTTATGAAAGGTTTCTCTGATGCAATGTCTTCTTGTTCATTTGATGTAGACATAGGTTGCACAATAAAACGAAGAGTATTCATTTAACACAGAGAGGGGGGGGGGGGGGGGTATGGTTTGGTATTTTGTATAGAACTATATAACTATCTAACTTTGGTGACAAGAAGGTTTCAGAAAAAAGACACCATCATTTCTGAATCAATCATGTTGCCTAAAATGTAATCTAATATCATGGTTTTGCAGTCTATTGTACGAATTATTATACACACTTTATTCCTTTTTAGCAAGTCAAATTGTTTGTGAAGTTAGGAGAAAATAGGCCTATATTAGACACATCTTATCTGAGAATTTGTCAAAACAACCAAAATGGACATTGAGCATAATATGTACAGTATATTTCTCAGTTTAAAGGTTATCCATTTGTAAATCAGAGATTTGTAAATGGAACCAAATTAACCCTTGCAGGACCATCTGGTTCCATTCGTACAATCGGATAAAATGTACACTGATAATTTGACTGTGCTTAAGTCAACAGTCGTTTTGATACTAACTTGAAATCGCTGGGTGCTCCGATGTCAGCCTTGGTCAGCCTTGGCCCCTTTGTCTTACCCTTCTTATTCTTACTCTTAGAGAAGTTTAAAGAGGCGGCGGGGGCAGGGGTTGGCACACCTGGGGAGCGGTATCGTGAGGCTAGGATGTCAGGGTTTGGAATGTCCACCATACTTCCAGAATGAATTCCATTTCCTGGGTCTGGAGAGCACATTTTCTGGTGTCATTTCTAAAATGTGTTTCCAAGGTGCTGCTACTTAATTAGTTCGTTAAAGTCTGGAGTTAATTGTGAGGTAATGAAAACCTGCAAAACCTGTCAGTCAGTCCATCACGCCTTGTGATATATGGCAAATTCATCTGACCTTACCCTGTACACTCAAGACACGCTCCATATACCGTATGGCCAGTACAGAATTCATTCCATGTTGATCATGCCAAAGCGCCAGGGCTTGCCCAGCAGTTTGCCGTCACCCAGGCAGATGGGTGCCCTTTAGGGCAAGGTTGCTTCTCTCCCTCAGGGCGACTTACTGGTATAATTACTACTACTTTGATTATTTTTATTTTGCATAGATGTGTATTTGTCTTTAAATGTCTTGATGAATTGAAAATGGAAATGTTTCTGGTTTCTTAGCAGTTTTGTATTGACCTGTACCTTCCTTGGATTGTATTCTAAAAATGTAAATCAATCAATCAACCATACTACTAATATCATAAAATAACAATACAATATTCATTGTATTTATTGAGCAATGTTTGTTCATGTTCACTCACTAGCTGACGTGGCTGTGAGTTTTCGAGCGCATATCACGTTGTGAGGACTTATCTATATACTGATACTGAAGTTCAGTTAAGGTTGAGATTATTGCTGTGTAAATACGGTGGAATGACACAGCAATCATAGAGAGTTTGAAAGAAAAAGCACATCATCTTGAAATTAAACATAATTATCCAATATGAAATAATAACATAATATAAGAAAGAGGAAAATGTGTTAAAATGTGCAATTGTCTTTAGTCCTTTTCATGATAAGGTATAGCACTCACTGTGTGGTGGTAATGGAGGAGGTGGGCCTCTATTGCCTGGAAAACAGAAAACAAACTCATCTAGCTACCATTCCTATTCATTCAATGTTTAAATGTGATTTTATTCAAAGTCCCACCTACCAATGTCTGTACACCATTTTACAAGTTACTCTCATTTTGGCAATTTTGCTCACCATTGCTCAGAGGTTTCTTTTCTGGAGAGGAGAAATCAGAACTGGAATGAGCAAAACTATTTTCATTTAACCACTTATGACATATAATTTGTCATACATTTTCTTTTGCAAAAAAGCAGATCTACAAGCTTACAACACATTGTTAGCTTTTTGATATTTTGTAAATGTGTAAAAATAATTGCTTTGCTTATGATGACATGGTTATAATGCGGTTAACCTACTGTGACTGTTATTATGTATGTGTGTACTACTGTACTGTATTGCTTGCTACACGAGTCACGACTAACCTTGATGGTCGGCTCTGGAGCTGATCTTTTCCATCACTGTGACTCTGAACGTTTCAGCTTCTGTTTCACTGGCAAAGTTCAGGCCCACCTGGCATTCCTATAGGGAGGGTATAAATTATCATCTCATTCAGTGTTCCGGTCAAGGATGTTACATCTATGTGCTGGGTGGTGCCATGTTTCTAACAGTAGATCTAGGGGTAATAGAGGGTATGCGTGTGATCATCATCATCAAACCCGGATGTTATGCAGGATCGCCTACTCAGTGGCAAAAAACTACTTTCTGGCCTTGACAGCCCATACATCCGAACTGATTGTTTTTGTCCCATTTTGTATCAGAACGTGTGATAGTCACTGAAATGGCCACTGATCACCTGCGCTGGCTGGTGCATCTTGTTAGTCGATCAAGACCAGACCCACTGTGGATCTCCATGGCTTCTTTGCGAAAGTCATTGTCCAATAGTCTATGATGCAGCCATCATCTGTCATTCCCCACTAGTACTCACCAATCTGTCCATCTAGCACAGCCTGCTTGAAAATACTGTATTATGCAACTGAACCAATAAGTCCATCCCCCTGCTAGTGCTCTTTGTTGCTGACTGTCAGAAGAAAGAATGAATGCTGGTCTGGACAATTATTAAGCATTGCACGGAATCCCTTGGGTAAACAACAGGTGACCCACAGCCAGGTTTTGATTGAATATAATATAATTGCAGGTATGAGGGCGGTCAGACATTTATAGGCATTTATTTATGGTGGTGACATTTATATGTGGGCTGTGAGTCTAAATTACAAACTACTTTGCAATGCAAGTTGGAAACCTTCAACCTAGAATGCAATACCCGTTATCACCCATTTTAACCGTCTGTGTCCCTTTTGTGCCCATATATGGAGATCTTTGTAGTGTATCTGTCTGTCTGAAGAGTGCTGTGAAAAGTGGACTGGTTAAAGGACCACTTCACCACTTTTCAACCTATCTTCATATAATAGGTCCTCAATAATAATCTTGAAAAAATGGCGCAATTCTTTTCTACTCTGTCTGTGTCTCATAGGAGGGCTGTAGGCAGTTCAGAAACCGTCTTCCAGTGACATCATCGATGGGGAATAAAAGCTAATAAAAACTGCAGGCTTTCTAGTCCTGAAAAGTTGCAATGCGAAAATGGAAGCCATCGTTGCTTTACATACAAGTGCTTTACATACAGAGAATAAAAGCAGAAATAAAACAAGGAAGTTCGTACAAAACAGAAAGAGGTCTATACAATCAAGACAGCAAATAATACAACAAGAAACAAAAACAAAACAAACAAACAAAAACACAATCAGACATCTGGAAATGCCTGAGTAAAAAGTAGTGTTTTAAGTTTGTTCTTAAAGATGTCCACAGAGGCTGCGGATCTCAAGACCTGTGGAAGAGCGGGCGCTATAAATTGAAAGGCTCGATCACCTTTTACGACTTTGAAATCAACTCTGAAACTAACAGGGAGCCAGTGCAAGGAGGCCAGGACTGGTGTGATGTGGCACCTTCTGTTAGACCTGGTGAGCAGTCTATCTGCGACATTTTGTATTAGCTGGAGGCGGTCCATGGTGGTTTTGTTAAGGCAGGTGAAAAGTGAATTGCAGTAGTCCAAGCGAGAGGATACAAAGGCATGGATAATCATCTTTAGTTTGGGAAATTACCTGAGTTTCGCAATGTTCGTGAGGTGGAAGAAACAAGTGCGGGTAACTTGTTTGATGTGAGTATCTAAAAGCATCGTCTGGTCAAAGTTAACACCATGAAGATTGGGGCGCACATTATCCTTAAGGGACCCAATACTGTCTAGACTCACTGTCTACTGAAGAATGCTGTCTGGGGCAACAATGAGCACCTCTGTTTTAGCCTCGTTAAACTGGAGGAAATTATTAGACATCCAGGCCTTGATGGCAGATATGCACTCTAGTAAAACAGTAAAATTAAAATCAGCGGGGCTGTGATAAAGGACAAGCACATTTGTTCAGATGTTCAGGATATATTTATAGACAGCAGAACGTGTCTGAAAGGATGAACTTTGTTTCAACTTTAAGCAGGTCGGGCTGAGTTTGGAATTAAATTGGTGTTTCTGTGGGGTAACAGTTGTGTTTTAAGCACTGCAGGTATGGGATTGGCGGGAGTTTCCAAAACGGGACGTGTGCATAACAGACTTATTTTAAGTGGACTTTATACTCACATCAGCTGAGAAGGTGTGGAAGTGGTCTTGAGGACTGTGATATATCATTTGGCTGTACAACTCCTGTTCCCATATTTGTTTTCCTTCCTATAGTTAAACAAGAGAGTAATGAACTCACACAGATAACAGCACAGACCTGTCAAAAGTCTTATTAGTAGCCTATATAGCCTAGTCTAGATCATTAGATGTCTACAATAATTCACAATATTCCGTTTTAGAAGCAGAATACATGATGGAATAAGTCCATGTATAGTGTAGTATATACAGTATATTTTGTACATCGTCGGATGGAAACCTTGTACGTCCCAAACCGAGAAATAGCAGAGATATGAAGATAGCAGATCTACAAACTCTTCACTATGCTTTTGCGCGACACTGTTCTGTGACAGAATAGGGTATTCATTTACAAAAAATACGTACTGTAAAAAGATGGAGATAGAAGATTTCTGCCCGAGTGTGAGACCACTTATATGTTAAAATAATTTGAGAAAAATCACTGTCATACAAAAGAGAGAGCAGAACCTTAATGTTGAAGATACGTATGAAGTAGGAGCGTTGTGGGTTGTCCTTGATGAAGCACGCAACTCCCACGTGTTGGAGACTCCACTGGGCAGGACTGTGAGGGAGGGCCATCCATAGCTGCACCACTGCTGTGGCCAGGGTCTGCACAAAGCAAAGTATTAATCGATAATAAAATTAAAATCATTGATTCAAAATGTATTATCCAATTATTCGAAATAGCTCTAACAACATAATCGATAGTTGTTATACTAGGTTGTGCATTGTGTCGCTCACAGTCACCGAAAATAGACTGTTTACAGTACAAGCTCACTATGTCCAATATCTCAAACCCTCACCCTAACTCTAACCTCCCACGGGGCAACACACCTAAACCTAACCTTAACCCTCTCCCAACCCTTAACGCACCCCTCACCAACCTTAATCCGGTCGTCTTAACGCACCCCTCACCAACCTTAAGTCGGACCAATGCTGTCTAACCAATGCTATGTCTAACCAAAGTATGCCTCCCGCGTGCAACACATTGTGAGCTTGTAGATCTGCTATTGTCGGTGCCCAACACAGGCACACAATTTCATATAAATCAGTTTAATAGCTCAATATGCATTACAAAATATGAACATTTCAAAATGTTTGAATCTCCTTATAGACAATTAAAGGCATTTATACTGCAAGTTAAAAATAACATTGTCTGCTACAATATGTTCAGGCTCAGCAAGGTTGTAGGTTCTATAGTAGTATTATGCTTGCTGTTTTAGTCATCACAAGTAGGAAAATAGGAAATACTGTTAAACAGAATTTTCCTAAATGAGTCATTGGTTCAGAACTAACAATAGTTTCTAAGGCTTTTCATTGTGGTCCCCTAAGCTCTCCCCTAACTGGGGTATTGTGACTTTTATCTGATTTGAAATCTGCTGTCACAGTAGATCATGTTTTAGTCTTTTTGTGTTCATTTAATCTGTTTAGTTGACTCATTATTTTTCTTTCAAATATATTTTTACCATTATAAGATCTTGTTTTACTGTGGAGCACTTTGAGTAGTAGTAAGTAGCATGGGTAAAGTTATATACAATATACCTTCCTTAGTAATGTGCCATTAATAGATTACGTGTGCTCATGAGACATACATTGAGCTTTTGCTTAACCAATTTAAAGCGAGCTATTTCCCCTTGTGATATTGCATCAAGTTCAATGTGTTATTATCGACAATGAATTATACGCAGAGCCTGACCCAATAAAACATCACATGATGACCAATAAATATTACATTGTGTTAACTTGAATCATATATCTTGTTTTTACATAATTTATGAATAGAACTGCAGCTGATCACAAAATTAGTCTGTCTTTGAAAGCTTTGTGAACATACCTGCTTACGCCCTTCCAGTTATCCATCATTATATTCTTATACTTGAAAGAAATGCATCGCTTGATGCATTTCCCATTAGTGCAAACCTTGGCTGGCTAGAAAGCAGTGAGAATCAGGCCTCTTTCTTATTCTTCCAGTCATGTCAGCCAACTCTACTCTGACTACTACTAGCCTACTTACCAAGCATCTCCGGCCCAGAAGCTCCAGCAGAGCCTGGTTCTCCTGAGGGCTCAGCAGGATGCTCAGGTTGTTGTCTTGAGATGATCGGCTCATTTTCTTCTATCCCGGTTTACTTCATGGGTCTGGCAAATGTTTAACGCTCAGAGAGGACCTATAGATCACTGCAAGACTGTTGGCTGGGGACTTCCTTATTCTACTAGAGTGTGATGTAAGTGTAAACTAGGTACAAGGGAGCAGGAAGTGAACAACCACAAAGGCTGACTCTTGTGCTCTAGCCATATAACGGATGTGAAGTGCTGCCAAGATTCAAGATTTTATTTTGCAGTTTTCTTATGTCCTTGCATTCATTTAAATAAATTAAATTCTGTCCCCCCCCCCCCCAGTCCCTAGCGGTGCAAGAAAAAAGGGATACAAATAAATGAATTTCCTTGAAACCGGCAACCACTATTAAAAAACAAACACATAAAGTAAAATCATATTGCTTCCAAAAAAGATAAAAGTCACACTCACACGTGTGAACTGTGAAGTGAGGGGCGCTCTTATCATCAAACATCACAATCCGTACACAGCCAATCAAATCATCTCAGATGTGGTACACACAAACACACAACGCTGGGCATAGGAGGGGCTATAGGGCCCCTCAAAAACAAATCACACTTGTGTGAAGTGAGAGGCACCCATTGTGGCTGCCACGAGGGGGGTCCTGTTTTTTGAGGGGAAGCATATTCCCTCCGGCTTTCGGAATTACGTCATGTGGCAGCCAAGTCTATGGACTTTTTAATGTTTGTTTAGATATACTGTACATCTCCATATATGGACATATCAGCATAATAAAGTTATAATAAGGTTCCCACTGCAGCTACACCCAAATAATGTCGTGTGTTATGCTCACTGTGACAACATGACATCAGATCAGACCCAAAACAAACTAAGGCCCCTTTTCCACTATGGGGTGGAACCAGAACCAGAACCAGAACTTTCCAGGACCCAGAACTACCAAGAACCATGTGTAGTTCCAGAACCAAGTTCTGCTTCCGTTTCCATATAACCAGAACCCAGAACCTGTTAAGTCTGCCCCCCCCCCCCCCCCCCCCCTATTCCCCCACTGCTGAGTAGCTTGGCCGGCAGGGCCCCCTCCCCCTTGGCACGGCCGGGGGGGTCCCGGAATACAGAGATATTCATGTTTAAATAATGACTGGTTATTATTCAACAGTGGTGGAAAGTAGCTATGTATATAGTATTCTACTTAAATACATTTCGGCCATTTGAAAATAGACAAACTACAAGCTCGATGAGACACGTGAGCTTGTAGATTGTCTATTTTCAAATTTATTTGCTTTATTGTACTTTTTTAAACCAATAATATGAACATATTTTTATATGCCACATGTGCCACAGCTGTGGCAGCCACATGCCACAGCTGTCACATATATTTCTTATACATAATAGATATACTGTATATGCACATACTGTAGTTTATATGAACATGGATATATGCAGAATACATTATATATAGGCTATATTTGCCGATATGGATTTCCTTTCCATGTGGGGAGTGGGACAACAGTAAAACACCCGTTTTAAATGCATTCGACCAGTTGTTCTTTACCTGTCTACAATATTTTGCTTAAACTGCAAGAGAAAAATATATCTCATATGGGCTATAGCTCATATGATGATAAATGATAACCCACCTTTTGAATATAGCATTTAACATTGTGTGGGTTGCAAATATAGTGCCTCTTGAGCAGATTGAGCAAATTGTGCCATAACATCCAGTCCAGTTGTAATGTCAATATCAAGAAATGTGCAAATACAAATCATTTAACCGTTGTGCTAGTTGAATTTAATTCTTCCAATGTGTAGTATTGTGTACTGTATTGTACTGTATTGTAGCACATTTCTAGTAATGATATGCCTAATGCCTTGCCCTGAAAAAGAAAGAAAATTCTGTTCTGGCAATTTAGAATAGATTATATGGCGCTCTCGCGCGCGAGCACACGCACGCAAACACATACACGCACGCAAACGCAAACACATACACACACACACATCTGCAGTTAGCCTAGCTGTTAGCTGTAGTGTAGAACAACAACTGCAAGCAAACAACTCGTCGCGACAGCTTTATGGCTCTCTCTCTCTCTCCCTCACGCACACACAAGCTCTGTCTCTCCCTCTCTCGTGGCCATAGTGTTTCTGTGTGCTTTTCCAGGTTATTTTTCTGTGTGTCCGCTGTCGCTGTGTCGCACTTAGGAGTTTAAAATGTGCGCTGTTGTGTTGTGTGCGCTTCTCCTCGCTCCGGTCTCCTCAGATGCTCAGAGTGCTGTCACCTCAGCTCGACCAATCGAGAGCAGCAGCGCTGCTGGCCCCGCCCATAGGTTCCCAGAACTCAGTGTTAGTACTACCTCAAAAGCAGGGCCGAAAAAAGGTTCTGAGAACCTGGTCTGAAACCGTGCCGTACCGCGCTGTGCGCTGTGGAAACAAACCCAGAACTAAAAAAAATAGGTTCAGGTTCTGGATAGTTCTGGTTCCACCCCATAGTGGAAAAGGGGCCAGAAATAATAATTATTACATTATAGAGAACTTATTGTTTTACACGGATAGGTAATGCTTGAAATTCACAGCAGCTTTAACACAGTAACTGTCTCTGTTTGTTCATCAGCACCTTAGATGTATAGGTTATACCAGAGCCATAGAGTAAGACATTGAGGGGGCAGGAAACAGCCTGGTCACTTGGTTCATGTACTCGCACAAGCCCATAGACTCCAATGCGTAGACTTCCGGTTGTCCCTTTTAAAGGGACAAACCAATAGAAGTCTATGGCCCCATGAAGTGAATGGAGATGTCTTAACTCTGGCTTTGGGTTATATGTGCCCTAACCGTTTGTGACGTAGAATGCTATAGTTACTGTTACATCACTGTAACGAAGACTCACTTCCATTCATATTATCGGAGCTGGGAGAATTGCTCAATGGATATTTTAGTCTCCATACATGGGGATATCCAGGGTAATCCAGAAGGTTAAGCATCCTGGTTTAAGTTCTAATCGGACACCACTGCAGCGGGTACTAACCCACAGGCAACCAGCAATAGAGCTTTGAGCTACTACTACTTTGAGCTAAGTTACTGTTATATCACATTACAGGACCATAAGGACGTCAGTGTGCAAGCCCTTGTGTAAAGCAATCTGACAGAATAGAGAAATATAAGGTTCCGGCAGTGATTCAGAACAGTTACTTCTTAGTTGCCGTATATCAGCATGGCTGATCTTTGGCAAGAGTGCATGGACTACTGTGTGGAGGTTACCAAACAGGCCGGGAGCATGATCCGTGAGGCAGTGCAGAAGGATATTGCCATCATGCAGAAGAGCTCTCCTGTTGACCTGGTGACTGAGACAGACCAGAGGGTGGAGGAACTCATTATTTCCTCTATCAAGGAGAAGTACCCCACTCACAGCTTCATAGGGGAGGAGTCGGTTGCAGCAGGCGCCCCCAGTATCTTAACAGACAACCCTACCTGGATTATAGACCCTGTTGACGGTACCACTAACTTTGTCCACAGGTTCCCTTTTGTGTCCGTCTCAATCGGCTTCACCGTGAAGAAAGTGATTGAGTTTGGGATCGTCTATAGCGCTATTGAGGACAAGCTGTACTCAGCCAGGAAAGGGAAGGGAGCATTCTGTAATGGAGTTCCTATCAAGGTGTCTGGTCAAGAAGATATCACCCAGTCCCTGGTGCTGACAGAAATGTCCTTCAGGGAGGATCCTGAGCACTTCAAAATAATGATGGACAATATGAAGGCCGTTCTCAATATCCCTGTGCATGGGATCCGAACGACAGGGAGCGCAGCAGTGATGATGTGCTTTGTGGCGTCTGGGGCAGCCGACGCCTATTACCACATAGGTATCCACTGCTGGGACATGGCGGGAGGGGCGGCCATCGTCACTGAAGCAGGAGGTGTAATCATTGACATTTCAGGAGGACCTTTCGATCTCATGTCTGGCCGGCTGATTATCGCCAGCAGCCAAGCAGTGGCAGAACGCCTCGCCAACGAGATAACCGTGTTCCCTTGTGAACGAGATGACACTGAGGTTTGACTGTGGGTGAGAGGAAAAGATCGTGGCCGGAGGGGATGCTGGTATCGGGGTATATGTTTGGATATGGTGAGGCCGGGTGCCTATTAGGACGATGGCCTGGCCAAATTAAGGGAGAGCTGTCGAGAGTATAAAACCGAGTGCATATCCCTGATCAATGATTATTGATTGATTGGATGATGGGATATATTTGATTGACAATTAGCCCTTCACTAAGACCCTCCCTCCCCAACCCATCCTTGTCCAATAGGCACGTTAGCAGCGAAGAAAGCTTGACCTGCATAGCAACCGTTGCTAAACTATTTGGATTGGCAGTGGACAATCGCTTTTTGGGGTGGGATTTAGTGAAGGGCTAATTCCTAAAAAGAACAAACGCCAGCATGGATGTACTCAAAAAAGACTACAGCTGGTTTCCATTGTGGTCCACTTACACACTCAAAACACTGGACAAACAATAAATAAATAAATGATATCACCATACATAAACATAATGTTATGATGTCGATGATGATGATGATGATGATGATGATGATGATGATGATGGAGGAGACAGAGTGTGACAATATGACAGTCAACAGCAAGGCAAGAATGGGAAGCACAGCTCCGACGCCTACCAAATATTTGCCAGAAACATTCCTGATCCCCGTCCCCAGTTTTGATGTTTGCATGTTCTCCCCGTGTCCCCTAGGGTATAGGTACCCTCACAAAAAACATGCAGTAATCCTGGTCTCTAAACTGCCTCCCCCCTGGCCAGCCGGGGTGCCTGATGGAGGGTAAAGGAACTGGTTGGAATAATGTGTTCCTTCCATGCGCTACGTCCAACCAGGGAAAACTCCCCCCTGTCAGGTGTAAAGGAGCGACTTAGACACTCATGCATGAAGGAAGCATGAGTTCAAGTCCGTTGCCCTCCCCAGGTTGGCAGAGGGTGTGTAGAGCTTAGGTTCACATCAGATAATTGACACGGGTGAAAAATGGATTACAAAATAGTGGGATAAAAAAAATACATCCCTGAGGTTGAGCTCAATGAGTTTTTTGTAACGATAATTTTTCTGCTTTATTTTGATTGGACACTTTGAACATAGACAGAAAAGGCAGGAGAGACAGCGAGACTAGCAGCGGTGATATGCACTCTTACCAGGTGAACCAGGGTGCTTTGTTATAGCTTTTGTCCCCACAAGATGTTTGCAACACAAACATTAAATGCCATCGACAATAAAAGGAGAAATTAGGTCAAAGTTCTGGCAACAGGCATTCTGATTGGCCAGTATGAGATGATACATGATGATGTACGATGATAAGAGCGCCCCTCACTTCACACGGGTGTGATTTTTAATCATCCTGGTGTTTTGGGGGCAATCTATTTATTTAAAATGAATCAATCAACATTTCAGTTTCCACATCGTTGTTTGGGACCAGTGTACTGTATGTGACAGTTGTGACTGAATTCCATCATGAACATGTTTAGGCATTATATGGGAAAAAAGGGGTCAACCTCCAACTAATTGTAAAAAAACCAAACTCAGCTGATTTTGTATCTTACATATGTCCTGAATAACATACAAAAAGTTGCCTGGAATTGTCTGAGGGGAAAGTGTTGAAAATGACCTGTACAGTATGGCCACCATAGACATCCAATATAAGGCAAATAATTTCAAATTTTCCTTTTGCTTTAAGTCAAACTAGGGTGTTTTCACGATGCTGAGTCCATTCCAAGCATTAGTTTTTGCATAAAAACACTCCTTGGGCTAATAACGGCCATAGCCGTCATCACAAATGTGATGAGGTCAGCACATTTGGGCAAGTGGCTATGGCCGGAGTTTGGTTTTTTTGCAATTAGTTTGAGGTCAAATTACATTATTACTGGACTAATATTGGACATGAACACAAAGGAGAATTAATAATCATCTTTGAAATACTGGCAACCATTTCTTTATTGAAAATGGAACATCTTGGCAATGACAATGACATAAAAATGGCATCTTGCCAAATACACATACAATTGGAGTGGGTATCACCCCTTAATCATTATTATGTTCCCCTGATGTATAGTTCTGTTCAAGAGACTTCAGCCCAACTAATGTGGACTATTAAAGGTATATTTCACTTTCAAACATGTTTGGGGTAATTTGAAGGTCTACTCTGGCTTTTGAGAGCACACCCAGACCGTTTTTAAGTTGCTCGATTCAGTATCTTTTTGAGGGGCGCTAGCCCCTCCTATATAGAGCGTCGCAGTCCCTCCCCCTTTCAGAACGGCGAGTGGTCCAGGAAATGAAAAGCAATGCATTTTCCCATAGCCACTTTCTGAAAGTATTTATTTAAAGACGGTTACGCCGCGGACAAAGCCAACTCGGATCGTGACAAATCATGACAACACAATATTTTGGGCCGATCAAATAATTTATAATTAGAAAAACAAAACAAATAGTCTTGTCTCCTGCCTTTATTTTCTTCTTTCTAATGATTTGATCGGCCCAAAATATTGTGTTCATTGTCATGATTTGTCACGATCCGAGTTGGCTTTGTCCGCGGCGTAACCGTCTTTAAATAAATACTTTCAGAAAGTGGCTATGGGAAAATGCATTGCTTTTCATTTCCTGGGCCACTCGCCGTTCTGAAAGGGGGAGGGACTGCGACGCTCTATACAGGTTTGTCTTGTCTAGACAAACATTAAATGCCATTAACAATGAACAAAGTTTTAATGTTTGTTTTGTCTGTCACTGAGCATCGGCATATGATGTTATGATATCGCGATGATGTAAGATGAAGGGTTGGTAAAGCGCCCCTCACTTCACACGGGTGGCATTTTTGTTATTGATTTGATCAGACACGCACACGCCCCCTTCCTATAGAAACCCACTGTAACTTAACACCCATCCTTGGTTCTGCTGGTTGATATTGTCTTCTAATGCGTGAATTACGCTTTTCATGAATTTCTATTGGAAAATGAAAATGTTTTAGGGACAAACTTTGGGTTACACACACCAAACGCTGGATATCGGAAACGTCTAGGGTCTAGGGTGCTCACAAAAGCTTGAGTAGAAGTTAAAATGACCCCAAACATGTTTGAAAGTTAAATATCCCTTTCATTAAAAACCATACATGGCCCCTGACTGCCTTATGCTTTCAGTACTGTATACCGTATGCTAGTTCCCACATGACCTCCACCCGTATAACAGGTTATAATAGACATGATGTAGGTTTGTACATGGCAATCGCATGTATTTTTTAAAAAAAGCTATGAAACCATTTATTTTGATCTATATTACAAAACATCAACAGGTGATGTCAAAAAGGAACACATGAATGAATTACATTACACAAAATGTAATGTTGGTTCACAGTTGTATACACTTATTGCAATGCTTTGGCTTTAGGCAGCTTCATTTTTCCAGTTTGTCAAATGCTGTAGAAACCACTCTAGCAATCACTGCTATTGCTATTTGTCAGTTTGGCATGGAAAAAAATAAAAGAAACAGATAAAATGCTAAACGAAGCAAAGCATGTTTAATTTAGCTGCTTTCTGAAACAGACGTACTACTCCATTACAGCCAGTAAAACAGGATTATTGGCTTGCGTCAAGCAATATGATAGAATATAAATAAAAGAAAATCCATCTCATTCTGTTTTGGTGTTCAAGTGCCAATGATAAAAGACTGCTTCATTTTCACAAATCTTAATTACGTAAACCAAATACAACTCTCTGGGCAGCAGGAATATAAAAATATATAGTGAATTTGTGAATACTGTTGTTTAGAAAGCATTTATAGAAACTCACCAAAAGCTAATTAAGATCTTCACCGTCGACTCGTCGCGAGAAAAAAATGTTTTAGATTTGAAATGTGAACAATCCAATTTCTTACCATCAGAACAATTGCCCACTCCGATCCTTCTTTTTCATTAGATTTGACTGTATACCATATAACCCTCATTCATTCACTCCATTAATTGATTGGCAGTCATTTTAGTGGTTCTGGGCCATCCATGGACAGCATGTCCCTTGACTCCTCAGGTATAATTACGGTACACGCTGTGAGCAATCTGTGTGAAGTACGTCATCCTGGTCGGACGGACACCACTGGAGTCCTCCTAGACTTCTGGCTTGCCTCCATGGAAGGGTAGCATGTCCTTTTCACCTGATTCGGAGGGGAGATGTTCTTAGCAAAGCCCCTGGACATTGTGGATCGAGCCTTTCAACGTAAGTTGGATCTTGCTCCCGATTCCAGGGGGGGGGGGGGACGGGGGGGGACGACGACGACATATGTGGCGGCGGGGCGTGGGGCCAAGGAGGGCCACAGCTGTGTGGTCTTTCTATTCAGCTTTGGGACCCCAACTGTTGATTGACACGGTTTAATGGCCCAAACTTCGTTTCTCCCCACTCGTCCAGTCAAGCCCGATGAAGGTCAGGCTCATGGCCATGAAGACGAAGCCCAGAGCACAGAAAATGGCAGCCTATAAATCCAGAGAAGAAGAGCTGTCAAACTATTATTAGCCACACAGACAGACAGAGATTTATTTGAGATTTTCTGTTCTGGACAATTGCTGGTCCAACCGAATTCACACTTTGCACAACACACCCTCGGGTCCTCTGCAACACATTAGTGACATTACACACACAACACACCCTCGGGTCCTCTGCAATACATTACACACACACAATTTGAAGTCGATTGGTTGGACGGTACCTGTTATACACAAGACAGACTGACACACGCACACACACACACACACACACACACACACACACACACACACACACACACACACACACACACACACACACACACACACACTATGTGCATTTATATATATATATTAGGGATGCACCGAAAGGGAAATTATTGGCCGAAACCGAATACCGAATATAGGAAACAGTTGGCCGAAAACCGAATACCGAATAGCCGAATACATATTTGTTGTAAAGCTACCCGATTATGGCAAAAGACATGATTATGGCAAAACCTAACTTAAATAATAAACACTTATGGGTCCATTAAAAAACATCTAATTAATTGGAGGCTTTGTGATTAATTAATCTCAATTAATCACATATCAATAGGCCTATTTGACCTGAGCAGTGAGCTTTTTTTTCTACATAAGCATAGGCAATAAAACAAGTAGTAATAATAATAGTGATAATAATATTATTTATATAAAGCTTCTAGTACTTAAGACACTTTTCAAGGAGAACATGAGAAAACAAATAAAAACAACTTTATTAGAGAAAAACTAAAGACTATGGAATAAAATAAATTAAAGTGGAATGAGATAGCAATATTCCAGAGGTGGGTTTGAATTTATAGGTGGTGGCATGTCTCTGAGTTTTGGGAAGTGCATCGTTTTGACAGGTCTGCCTGCTGTGGGTGTGGACAGTGAGTGAAACCCTGACCATTAAACATGGGCAGATACAACGATACAGTATCATTCATTGTTAAAGCTCCAAATGATATTCCCATTCGTCTTTGTGTCTGCCCGTGTACTGTAAACGCAGCAGCGAGTGTGAGGTGTTGGGGAACGGATGGAAAGTACATAGTGTTAAAACTAACGTTAGCTCCCATGCTAGCTATAGCTGCTGATATCACGTTGCTTGTGCCCGTGGATGGGAAATAAGATTTAAAAGGCTATGGAAGCGTGGATTAAAGCACAGATGTATGCAATAAAGTTGTGTCGGATCTGCCTGTGCATTGAAGCATTCCGTGACTGACTGCTGCTCGTGTGTTGTGTAAGTGTTGTGACTGCTGGCTGCTTCCTGCTGAGCTGATGCATAGTTAATGAGCGTCATAAGCATGCGCCCTTCCTGTGCTGAAAGTAGCAGATCTACAAGCTATATACCCGTCGCAATGCACAGCGCGTTGGGCTTGTACATCTTTGTTTTTCCCGCAGCTTAGTTCGATTCACAACTTTAGGACCACTACTACTATTCGGTGATATTTTTCGGCTTATTTGAGCCGAAACCGAATAGGCCGAAAATACATTTTTAGCCATTTTCGGCCGAATATTTTCGGTGGACGAATTTTCGGTGCATCCCTAATATATATATATATTATTTTTTGCTTTTTATGCCTTTATTGATAGGGAACAGTAGTCAGACAGGAAAGGGGGAGAGAGATGGGGAGTAACATGCGGCAAAATGCCCCGTCGGGCTCGGGAGTCGACCCTGCGGCACGCCGACTGGCTGGTTTGGCAGCCTAGGTCCCCAGACCTAGGCAAAAAAAAATCTAGTACCACCGATCAAGATTCACAATGGAGCCATGCCGTTATTAAACTCTGTCTTGTGTCATTTTCCAATGATGATGACTTCACAGAGAGGGCAAAATATTGATCTTGAGCGAAACCCATACAGTAGAGTAATCTTACCTGGATCTTTGGTCTTGAGGTCATGGGCTCTTGTTCAATAGGAACGATGCGGATGTAGAAGAGACTTGGGAGGATGAAGATCAGACTAGGAGCAGTGGTGGCGCCTGTACACACAGAGCAGTAAGATGTTAAGGGCCGTGTACTGCTATCATGGTCATCTATGCCTCGTCGACGTACAAACAAAGACCATTTATGTTTGTTTACATTAACTCCAAATGTAATTAACCAGAGCTATTGCCTTTTAATTCTCACCCTCCCGGTAGTAGGGTGATTTATGACTAATATAGAGGTAAGATATAACATGATTTGTCCACACTTAGGGTGACCAAATCCAAACTGCTAATTTGAGGGACAGAAGTATCGCTTGTGTGGACGGGACGGGGTTAGCAACTTATTGCTTATTATTGCTATTTAAATGCCTTGATATGATATTCAACCATCACAGGGTGCAGCACAAGTGAGACTTCAAGGCAGCAACGGGCTTAGGCTATGAAGCAATCTAGCACTAACAGGCAACGCATAAGGCAATGGCACGTGGACTGGTGATTGGTTAAATTTGGTTTAATTATTGTAACGCCCAAACCACACCTATGCATATTATAACGGGTAACGTAGGTGTTTAAGGGATTTAGACAGGTAACCAAAATACCAACTTTAGTGGGGGAACACCCTTTCCCCACTCCTAAATCCCCAAATAGTGGCTTTAGAAAGATGAGACAGAAATGGAGCCCTTACAGTGACCCATTGGCCATAAAGGGCTAGTCCCATTGGCTTAGAGGCCAGCCAATCATGAAAATCTCGCCACTAGACCGCGTGACTAGTCTAGAAAGTCTAATCAATAATCATTGATCAGCTCTGCAAGTCGCTAAAACATTTACCTGTGTTTGATTGGATGCTGCCACAGATTAAATTCACACTAAAGGTATCGAGGCTAATGATAATGTAACTAACTTTGGAGAAAGAAAAACAAAGATAAACTGAAATGGAATCCAGTGGCTTCTCCCTCCTCCTCAAACATCAAACAAACCCACAAGTGGCTTTGGAAAATAGTCGTCAACAATGTCAAGTACAGGCCAGGGTCCAATTTGGAGCTGCGCTTTGGGAAATGGTCGTCAACAATGTAAAGTACAGGGTTCAATTTGTAAAACAAACAGAGGGGTTAACATTTTCTTAACCACTTTAAGCCCTATACAGATATAGAGCAGAGACCAGTTCCAGCAGGCAATTTACTGGCATTAATATCTGGGGGGGGGCTTTAACACCCCCAAATCAGCCCTTCCTCAACCACCACACATTATGATCAATCTGTTTTTAGCAGAAGGCAAAACACTACTGTTTTCAGGGTGACACCAAAGCCGCACGCCAAATTGCTGTTGATAAAGCGACTTGCCGATGCGTTCGTTGTGAGGTTGTATAATGTATAGTAAACATATACCGGTAGGTAAAGCATGTTGTAAATCTTATCATTCCCTTTCGCTGTGCAACCTTACAGCATGGGGTTTCTCAACCTTATAGTATGGCGTTTCTCAACCTTATAGCATGGGATTTCATTTCAACCTTATAGCATGGGGTTTCAACCTTATAGCATGGGGTTACAACCTTATAGCATGGGGTTACAACCTTATAGCATGGGGTTTCAACCTTATAGCATGGGGTTTCAACCTTATAGCATGGGGTTACAACCTTATAGCATGGGGTTACAACCTTATAGCATGGGGTTACAACCTTATAGCATGGGGTTTCAACCTTATAGCATGGGGTTTCAACCTTATAGCATGGGGTTACAACCTTATAGCATGGGGTTTCAACCTTATAGCATGGGGTTTCAACCTTATAGCATGGGGTTTCTCAACCTTATAGCATGGCGTTTCTCAACCTTATAGCATGGGGTTTCTCAACCTTATAGCATGGCGTTTCTCAACCTTATAGCATGGGGTTTCTCAACCTTATAGCATGGGGTTTCTCAACCTTATAGCATGGCGTTTCTCAACCTTATAGCATGGGGTTTCTCAACCTTATAGCATGGGGTTTCTCAACCTTATAGCATGGGGTTTCTCAACCTTATAGCATGGGGTTTCTCAACCTTATAGCATGGGGTTTCTCAACCTTATAGCATGGGGTTTCTCAACCTTATAGCATGGGGTTTCTCAACCTTATAGAATGGGGTTTCTAAACCTTATAGAATGGGGTTTCAACCTTATAGCATGGGGTTACAACCTTATAGCATGGGGTTTCTCAACCTTATAGCATGGGGTTACAACCTTATAGCATGGGGTTACAACCTTATAGCATGGGGTTTCTCAACCTTATAGCATGGGGTTACAACCTTATAGCATGGGGTTACAACCTTATAGCATGGGGTTTCTCAACCTTATAGAATGGGGTTTCTAAACCTTATAGAATGGGGTTTCTAAACCTTATAGCATGGGGTTTCTCCCTTATAGCATGGGGTTACAACCTTATAGCATGGGGTTTCTCCCTTATAGCATGGGGTTACAACCTTATAGCATGGGGTTTCTCCCTTATAGCATGGGGTTACAACCTTATAGCATGGGGTTTCTCAACCTTATAGCATGGGGTTTCTCAACCTTATAGTATGGGGTTTCTCAACCTTATAGCATGGGGTTTCTCAACCTTATAGCATGGGGTTTCAACCTTATAGCATGGGGTTTCTCAACCTTATAGCATGGGGTTTCTCAACCTTATAGCATGGGGTTTATCAACCTTAGCATGGGGTTTCAACCTTATAGCATGGGGTTTCTCAACCTTATAGCATGGGGTTTCTCAACCTTATAGCATGGGGTTTATCAACCTTATAGCATGGGGTTTCAACCTTATAGCATGGGGTTTCTCAACCTTATAGCATGGGGTTTCTCAACCTTATAGCATGGCGTTTCTCAACCTTATAGCATGGGGTTTATCAACCTTATAGCATGGGGTTTCAACCTTATAGCATGGGGTTTCTCAACCTTATAGCATGGCGTTTCTCAACCTTATAGCATGGGGTTTCTCAACCTTATAGCATGGCGTTTCTCAACCTTATAGCATGGGGTTTCTCAACCTTATAGCATGGGGTTTCTCAACCTTATAGCATGGGGTTACAACCTTATAGCATGGGGTTACAACCTTATAGCATGGGGTTTCTCAACCTTATAGCATGGGGTTACAACCTTATAGCATGGGGTTACAACCTTATAGCATGGGGTTTCTCAACCTTATAGAATGGGGTTTCTAAACCTTATAGAATGGGGTTTCTAAACCTTATAGCATGGGGTTTCTCCCTTATAGCATGGGGTTACAACCTTATAGCATGGGGTTTCTCCCTTATAGCATGGGGTTACAACCTTATAGCATGGGGTTACAACCTTATAGCATGGGGTTACAACCTTATAGCATGGGGTTACAACCTTATAGCATGGGGTTTCTCCCTTATAGCATGGGGTTACAACCTTATAGCATGGGGTTTCTCAACCTTATAGCATGGGGTTTCTCAACCTTATAGTATGGGGTTTCTCAACCTTATAGCATGGCGTTTCTCAACCTTATAGCATGGGGTTTCAACCTTATAGCATGGGGTTTCTCAACCTTATAGCATGGCGTTTCTCAACCTTATAGCATGGGGTTTCTCAACCTTATAGCATGGCGTTTCTCAACCTTATAGCATGGGGTTTATCAACCTTATAGCATGGGGTTTCAACCTTATAGCATGGGGTTTCTCAACCTTATAGCATGGGGTTTCTCAACCTTATAGCATGGCGTTTCTCAACCTTATAGCATGGGGTTTCTCAACCTTATAGCATGGGGTTTCTCAACCTTATAGCATGGGGTTTATCAACCTTATAGCATGGGGTTTCAACCTTATAGCATGGGGTTTCTCAACCTTATAGCATGGGGTTTATCAACCTTATAGCATGGGGTTTATCAACCTTATAGCATGGGGTTTCAACCTTATAGCATGGGGTTTCTCAACCTTATAGCATGGCGTTTCTCAACCTTATAGCATGGGGTTACAACCTTATAGCATGGGGTTTATCAACCTTATAGCATGGGGTTTATCAACCTTATAGCATGGGGTTTCAACCTTATAGCATGGGGTTTCTCAACCTTATAGCATGGCGTTTCTCAACCTTATAGCATGGGGTTTCTCAACCTTATAGCATGGCGTTTCTCAACCTTATAGCATGGGGTTTCTCAACCTTATAGCATGGGGTTTCTCAACCTTATAGCATGGGGTTTCTCAACCTTATAGCATGGGGTTTCTCAACCTTATAGAATGGGGTTTCTAAACCTTATAGAATGGGGTTTCAACCTTATAGCATGGGGTTTCTCAACCTTATAGCATGGGGTTACAACCTTATAGCATGGGGTTACAACCTTATAGCATGGGGTTTCTCAACCTTATAGCATGGGGTTACAACCTTATAGCATGGGGTTACAACCTTATAGCATGGGGTTTCTCAACCTTATAGAATGGGGTTTCTAAACCTTATAGAATGGGGTTTCTAAACCTTATAGAATGGGGTTTCTCCCTTATAGCATGGGGTTACAACCTTATAGCATGGGGTTTCTCCCTTATAGCATGGGGTTACAACCTTATAGCATGGGGTTTCTCAACCTTATAGCATGGGGTTTCTCAACCTTATAGCATGGGGTTTCAACCTTATAGCATGGGGTTTCTCAACCTTATAGCATGGGGTTTCTCAACCTTATAGCATGGGGTTTATCAACCTTATAGCATGGGGTTTCTCAACCTTATAGCATGGGGGGATTCTCACCAATGATGCCAAAGATGTCACGAATTGTTGGACAGAGGATGACGAGCAGATTGACAGTGAACAGCAGACACAGGGCGATGGCAACGTGACGGGCCCAGTGGAAGGGCTTCTCTGGGAACAGGAGTTGGAGAATTGCTCGTCGAATCTGTGATAAACGGACATACATTACACGTTGCCGTGTATCCTCATAGACATTTCAAAAAGTATTTATGTAAAGACTTTTTAAGCCTCGTACAAAGCCAACTGGAGTTGTGACAAATCGTGACAACAAACATAATTTTTCGGGCCGAACAAATAATTAGAAAGATAGATAGCTAGATAAAAATTAAAAAAATTGAAGAAATTTGAAAAATATTTTTAGGGGAGCTCGGGTGCGGTGCAGGGCTAAAGTTCCTGCCCACAACTGTGGAGACTAGGGTATACTCTGCAGTGCTTTATGCATGGTCAGGTGTTCCAAACAAACACAACTAGCCATGTTTGTAGGAGGGAAGTGGTGGGTGGGGAGGGCATTCTTTGTTGCTGCACTGTCTAGCGACATCACTATTAGGGCCCCGGTCAACAGGGGCCCTGAACTACAGTATGAGAAATAGGGCCGCATGCGCAACGTCCTCCCGGCGAAGCTCTTAACTGGCAGCAGTGGCAGGTGACAGAAAGTGGCAGGGAATGGGCTCTATGCACACTGTCACACGCCATTTTGGAAAGAATTTGGGCCCCTTCCCTACTTCAACAAGTTCCGTACTTATAGGTGTTACCGCTGATACTACAAACAGAGTCAGGGTGCTGCTATTGTGCGTGTTGGCTCAATGGAAACACTCTGCTACACCAGTGGGTCTCAAAGTGTCCTTGAGTGATTTCCAAATGGCCCTGTAAGGGTGTGTAACTCTGAGAGACATGGGGTCCTTGAAATTAAAAAGTTTGAGAACCACTGCACACTAAATCGGTAACACCTGTGAAGGAAGTAGGGAAGCGGTCCAGAAGTAGGAATAGTTATTCTGTGTGCATATACTGTAGCCATAGAGTATTAAAAGGGACTTAAAAGAGACTCATCTGGCGCGAAGCTTCGCAGATTCAGCATTTGGGCACCAAATTTTGGTGCCCAGATGCGGAAGTGCAAGTGCAACCGAGCGGCGAGCGCTCAATGTTAAAGCCCAGCTGCACGGGGTTTCCTCGTCATGAATCCACGGGTCCGCCTGCAGTCCTTCCTCTTACCACTAGGGCCCAGTGCTTCAACGTTGGAGCGCCTCACTGGCCCCTTGACTGTAGCCCACTCCATGTGTACTGTACTGGTCTGGAGTAGAATTGGTTTCAATACCATCCCTATTCCCTACACCCAACCGGTATGAAGACCAACCAGTAGGGGTCAGCAGTGACAAGACAAGATATGTGGAAATCAGGGAATTGGTATTAATGAATAATTTGAGAGAAAAAAAAGGGGGTCAAGGAAGAAATAAAGGGATTTTAAATCTTACGTAAATCCTTTGGGACCTATTTGGTGTGTGGATTTTGTCTTCTGTGTCCCAGAATTAAAATACTCTACCATGAAGATTGGTCGAAAATAACATTTAATTAACACTAGCATTTGTGGTGTGCTGCTTTATGTTTTACTACTTTTATTTAAACAAGGTGAACCGTGCAGAGAAGATTCTTACGGGAAACAGGACGACAGGCACAGTCAGGGTTACCGCCACCAGTACAGCCAGACGCACACACAGAATCAGTGTGTCCAGGGGGTCCACTTTGCTGTACATGTGCAGGAGCTCTGCTTCGGTGTATCCTGTACGCACGCACGCACGCACGCACGCACGCACGCACGCACGCACACACACACACACACACACACACACACACACACATACATTCATGCACTCATGAGCACCACACTATACATGACCTCATACACACTGTAAGCAGTTTTTTGCGTTATCCTTTTGACTATGGTGGGTCAGATGTATGGTACATGATGTGACTATGGTGGGTCAGATGTATGGTACATGATGTGACTATGGTGGGTCAGATGTATGGTACATGATGTGACTATGGTGGGTCAGATGTATGGTACATGATGTGACTATGGTGGGTCAGATGTATGGTACATGATGTGACTATGGTGGGTCAGATGTATGGTACATGATGTGACTATGGTGGGTCAGATGTATGGTACATGATGTGACTACGGTGGGTCAGATGTATGGTACATGATGTGACTATGGTGGGTCAGATGTATGGTACATGATGTGACTATGGTGGGTCAGATGTATGGTACATGATGTGACTATGGTGGGTCAGATGTATGGTACATGATGTGACTACGGTGGGTCAGATGTATGGTACATGATGTGACTATGGTGGGTCAGATGTATGGTACATGATGTGACTATGGTGGGTCAGATGTATGGTACATGATGTGACTACGGTGGGTCAGATGTATGGTACATGATGTGACATGTATTCTATGGTGGGTCAGATGTATGGTACATGATGTGACTACGGTGGGTCAGATGTATGGTACATGATGTGACTATGGTGGGTCAGATGTATGGTACATGATGTGACTATGGTGGGTCAGATGTATGGTACATGATGTGACTATGGTGGGTCAGATGTATGGTACATGATGTGACTACGGTGGGTCAGATGTATGGTACATGATGTGACTACGGTGGGTCAGATGTATGGTACATGATGTGACTATGGTGGGTCAGATGTATGGTACATGATGTGACTATGGTGGGTCAGATGTATGGTACATGATGTGACTATGGTGGGTCAGATGTATGGTACATGATGTGACTATGGTGGGTCAGATGTATGGTACATGATGTGACTACGGTGGGTCAGATGTATGGTACATGATGTGACTACGGTGGGTCAGATGTATGGTACATGATGTGACTATGGTGGGTCAGATGTATGGTACATGATGTGACTATGGTGGGTCAGATGTATGGTACATGATGTGACATGTATTCTGACTATGGTGGGTCAGATGTACCGTATGGTACATGATGTGACATGTATTCTATGGTGGGTCAGATGTATGGTACATGATGTGACATGTATTCTATGGTGGGTCAGATGTATGGTACATGATGTGACATGTATTCTATGGTGGGTCAGATGTATGGTACATGATGTGACATGTATTCTATGGTGGGTCAGATGTATGGTACATGATGTGACATGTATTCTTCTTCAAGATCAATAAAGATACAAATCAGAAAATCAAACAAACACACTATTATGCTATATATTATGCTATATACACACAATTCCATGTAACATCAATTACTTTCATATTTTAAAGTTGATGTTTAGTAATGGCGTGCTGTTACCATAGAAGGTCAGGTAGCCAAAGATGCCAGTGAGGAGGTACATGATGAACATGGCTAAAATGGAGAGGTTGCCAATGTTCTGCATTCTCCTCTTGGTCGGGCTTTAGTTGAGGGGGGAAAGGTAGACAGTGTTATTTGGTGTTGATTTCACAGTGACATGTAGAGAACAATGCTAGATTCACAGTGTACAACATGCAAATGAGTTCAACATACAACTATCCCAACTCCTTTATGTAATTCCAGTGAGAAAATCCAAGCATTATTTCTGGCTATGATTCCACCATTCTTTCAGAAAATAATGGTGTCCACACTATAGTCACAGAAACACTGAGAAGTAGTGATGACAAATCAATTAAAAGTAAAAGGTGTTTTCTTGTCCTACTGGTTTTAGAGAAACTCATCGTAACACATGACACTGAATGAGGCCCTGGTGTAAATAAAAACGACATTATTTTAGCGTTTCTGGTTAAAATTGCACTGGTGAAAATGAATTATTTGGCTACAAAGGATTAGCAATTACGTTGTTAATTGGAAAATCAATATAGATAGAATCACATAGTCCTTCTTCCGAAGGCATCAAATGAATGCTATATAGTGCAGTGATTTTCAAACGGCACACCTATATTCATAGTGAACATAGCCGATCTACAAGCACTCAAGCTTGAGCTTTTAGATTTGTTAAATCTGCTATAAGTCTGAAATTTGTGGGGGGGAAAGTATTTAAATGAAAAATAATTCACCTATAATGACATGCTCAACATTGGCACACACGGGTAAAATATATTAGGGTATGTAATTAGACTCATAATTGGGAAATTAGTGCACAAAGTACTGATATAGTAAGCTAAACAATTCATTCACAACTTGTTTGTATCATTGTATATATTATAATAACAATGTGTGGTACTCACAAAACCCCCAAGGCACACGTGAATTGTCTAAACAAAGAATAGAACTGGCACACCCACTAGAAGGCAGGTGCAGAACCAACAGTGGATATAAGGCAATATAAAAAATAGTCTGCACACTGTACTGTAACTTAGTACAGCTTTACAAAGTTACAGTGTGTGGACTTCTATATATATATTTTTACAATACCCGGATTGTCTCACAGCACCAGTGCACCTCGGCACACCATTTGGAAACCACTGCTTATGAATAGTGTGTATTTTTTGTGACATGATGGGTTTCACAGTATTACATTAGTCTGCCATTTACTTGCGCAGTTCAGTGTAGATGGGAAGCACTTCCGGGTGGCACACAAATGCGAACGCCAAGATGGGGATGGTGTACGCCGTCTGCAACCAAGTAGAAGAGAACTAAATTTAGCCACAAGGTGCACGTTCACGTGACGTAATTCAAGCAATGCTTTGAGGGAACACAGAACGCTCTTCAGTTGCAAATGGTCAAGTGGCTTGCTCCTGTGTAACACACAGGGGTGTAGAGGGGGGGCTTCTCTCAAGGCTAAAATTATTTTTGGGCAAGAATTTGTTTTTTTTACTTTTATGGATACGATTAAGCATTGTAAACCCTGTTTCTAAATAGGCTATACATGTCTGCATGTTGTAGTGCGTATCAGCGCGTGTTGCGCAATGCGCATGCACGCAAATGCACGTGCATGTGCGCTCGCAAGTGTCTTATGGGGCGTCTGGGCGTCCCCCCACTTCTAAAAGTAGCACCACAACACTGGTAACACGATGCATGAAGCTATGACTTTAGCATATTAAATGACCAGAGCCCCTACTGCAAATAGCTCCTGACCATGTGTGGTGAGACACAGTGCACACTGGACTGGACTGACCCTAAATGAACAATTCAGACTTTGCAACCTGGAACACATCTGTGTTTAACAACATTAACCATTATTTTATACTTTAGCTGTTGAAAAATAGCAGATCTACAGGCTCATAACGCGGCCGCACCGAATAAGCTATTTTTGAAAAATCGTGAAAATGTGTGCAAATCTTTGAATATATTCTTTCCCAGCGAACGTTTTTAACTCAAATCTTTGCTCCTTGGGGTCCCTGGAACATATAGCCTAATAATATTTTCAGATGGGGGTCTGCGGCCAAATACATAGATGTTGTAGAATCTGGTCTCAGGTCTTAATGGATTACATTACATGATCATTTTGTGGTTGTGGTTCTTAAGTCGGGACGTCACCTCTTGGTTGATGGTGAACAATTTGGGCTCGCACATGTCACCCGGGATGGTGCTGTTAGCGGAGGAGTTGGCAAAGGCCTCAAGGGGACAAGTGATCTTGAACCTCTTGTAGATGACCTGTGGTGGGTAACAGAAGAATGGAGTGGAATGGAGTGTGGAGAAAGTGGGGAAAAAAAGAGGAGAGATTGTTCATTGTTTATTATTGAATGGATCCCCATTAGCTGACAGCTAATTAAATTAACACATGAAAATACATAATTACAATACATTCTGCAAAATTAAATCCATGAGTATACATAATTACAATATATTCTACAAAATTAAATACAACATAATAAGAATAAGATTCTGGTCATGTGCTCAGCTGCTCTTTAGAGCAATGGAGCATACTTGAAAGATAATTAATGTGTGGTGGTAACACGTTCCAGAATGATATTGTGTTTGTTTAAGGAGGTTAATGTGTTAAATGACCATGGCTGGCATTTCTGGTGTAATAATTATGTCTGTTGCTTGATTTAATAACTGTTTTTATAAATAAATAATAAATAATCTGGTGTTTGATTTAAAAGTATGTTTCTGAAAAACACGAGGACACTACATTGCAGTTTGTGTTTGACAGATAACCAGGACAGGCGTGCATGCATATTTTCAATATTGTGTTTAGGTCTGTCTTTAGTTGCCGCTGACCATATGACAGGACAATGATGAAGGTGACCTAAAACCAAGGACTGTATCACTTGACTCATAACTGAGGATGTCAAGTAGATGGAGCACTTCCTGACCATGACTATGCCTCTTTCCATTTTAATTACAATGCTATCAATGTGATCAGCCCATGACAATTCACTGTCCTATAAAACACCAAGCAGTTTAGTTTTCTTAACCTGTTCTATAGATATACCTGACATTGATAGATGCAGCTGAGGGTCACCAATAAGCATATGCCTTCATGGTGCAATACTTTACTTTTTGTCTTGCCAACATTCAGTGCTAGTTTGTTATTTTTCACCCTGTTAGACGCCCTTTCTTGATCCTGATTTAAAGTTAAAGTTACCAACTCATTCAAGGTAGGGGCTACTGTACAACGTTGTATCATCAGCATACATTACATAAATCGGTGTTCAAAGTTACACAAGGGAGATCATTTGTAAAACAAAAAAAGAAAAAGTAAAGGACCTAAGCAGCTTCCTTGAGGAACTCCACCGTTATTATACTTACAATCTGATAGGCTACCATTAAAAAACACTCTCTGTGATCTCTCTGATAAGTATCTCATCATTCAATCAAGTGCCAAACTACTAAATCCATACTTTCCTAGTTTAGATATCATTATGTCATGGTCTATAACATCAAATGCAGTGAAAATATCTAGCAAGACTGTATCAAGTACCAACCATCTTCTTGTCATCAGTTAACTGAGCTAGAGCAGTTGATGTGGAATGACCTTGCCTATAAGCATGCTGGGAACTAGTGATCAGTTTGTTGTTATGGTTCAAATATTCTTGAATTAGTTTAAAAACTACTTTTGCCATTCATTTACATTTACTTTTTATCCTTTTTTATACATATGATGTGGGGGTGACAAGCAGCAAAGGCCGTCGGAATCGGGACCCCAACCCGCGGCACGGACTACCTGCCTAGGTGCCACTAGGCCGGCCCAGGCCAATGTCCAACCAAGCCTTATGGCAATCTCTGTATGTTAGGTAGACAAAACATGAGAGGGCGCACACCAGTGTTGGTGAGGTGCTGGCCTAAGGCAGTAAACAAGTCAAAATAAGAAAAAGGCAGCACAGTCTTAGCCACGATTCAGCATCATAGCTACGAGTGTGCAGCCTTTTTCTTATTTTTATTTAAACTCTGTATGTTAAGCACTTATTGGAAATGTGACAAATAGGATGCAATTCTTAACAGTTTGCTGATGCTGTCTAACATGTCAGTACTACCAGCATGGCATGCAGTGATGACAGCACGTTCTCAATGTCAGAATGTCACTTGAGATGTTAGAGCCATCAGGCTCTAACATCAATAAGCCATTCTGACCTACTTACTTACTTACTTGCACACTCACTATATTGTTGCTCATGCCGTGTAAGATTAATTGAACCCAAAGAACATGGAAAACATCAGGTGATACGGACTCACCGAGGACAGGAAGAAGACCATGCACATGAGGGAGAAGCCACTGGTGTAGCCCAGGTACCCTGCAGATTGCAAACAGACAGTCCTCTCAGACCCTAACTCACCTAAGAGATGTGTGCAGCCTACATGTACAAGGACTAGTAAATAAGGACCAAGTGGTGGCTATTCTGCGGCAAATGGTTTTATATTCAGATATTTATCCTGTCCAGTCAGTTTGCTGTACTGTAACTGATTTGCAATATCTTGAGATAATCATCATCTACAGCAGGGGTTCTCCAAGTTTTCGGCCGGGGACCCCCGGAAATGCTTTGGCAATGTCTCTGGACCCCCGCCCCGCCCCCTCCCGACCCCAAATATAAATTGACTGCTTCAATAACCAGTACAATACACCATAAATAAATACTGAAACCAGATATAATCATTATGGAAGGTGTATGCATGTACTATGTGTACTAAGTAAACTCTTCATTTCCTATTTCCAGCCATTTGTATTTGCGGACCCTCCAAAATAATTTGGCGACCCCCCCAAGGGGTCGCGACCCACGGGTTGAGAACCCCTGATCTACAGTACATGTGTAACAGATGTTATACTTCTAATCTATAAAACTGTTTTTTATCAATTAAGTATACTGAGTATTAAGTATTCAGTATAATTAAAACTTGTATTTAAAAATTGCATTTCAAAGAGCAGAACTACAGGCATGCTTTAAGCGCAACTTGAAGCAACAAAGGGCCCTAGCTCTAGCACAAGGAGCGTGAGAATGCATTGGATGTGTGTCCAGCTAAATTATTTTATTCAACATTGTGTTATCTGGGAGAAAGCAAGACGCTTTTTGTGGGCTACCTACCAGCACAGCAAAATAGCTGGTGGCAACACACACTCGGCTGATGCAATATTGCATAATATGCCCTGGCCTATAATATGCATAATCCTTTCAACCTCAATGCTGAGTCTCTCAGCAATGTCATCTCTACATTATTCAATGTGAGTGTTGTTTTGAATTTGGATGGATTTTGATTGCAAGGAAGAGTGTGTGTATTGTGAACTTAGGCATGCATATAGGCTATAATTAGAATAATGCGCTCTCTAAATAGAATGGAAATATCTGTGTTGTCACTGCACTGGATTTAAGAGAAGCTCGGGGCAGGCCTATTGCACAATCGCTTCTTGACTTTTCTGAATGTACCTCAGATAGCAATCTGCCAATCTGGGTGTGAAAATGAAAACTGTGTCGGTTGTAAACCAATTATTGCGCTGCACTTGCCGGGTGTAAGATTAAAGATGGAGTTTTTCATGTGTCTATGAGGTGACAGTACTTCATTAGACACCCTGGAGTAGTTTTTATGTGCAATGGTGTATTAACTTTGTATTTACTATTTAGGGTTTCTTCCTGGAGGCTGAACCATTGACAGTCAAACGGGCCAATGAAATAAACAGTAATATAGTGACATCACATTATCAGCCCTCCCACTTTATCATACAACTACAGCTGTGGGTGCGGCTTCAGTTCACCACCCACCAGGCAAACCAGGCATACTTAATGAACTGGTGGGCGTATTTGTTAAAACAACATTTTAACAAATACTGTACACTTTTTTGAAAAAAATTATACCTCCTTATATAACAATAAGACCTCATGATCATGTTTTTTTTGGGGGGGGGGGGGAATCACAGCACTCCATCTTTAATAGTGCAGAAATTGTTCAGTATTAAGACTAGTGTGACTCAAAGTGGAACCGAGGTCGTTGACATACCCAAGTGTTTCATCAGCGCTAGGGGGAGGATGATGCCCGCGCTGACAATGACGATGAGGTAATTTCCATTCATGAACCAGTCACTATGCACAGGACACCAGACAATAAAACACACACATATACACACACACACACACACACACACACACACACACACACACACACACACACACACACACACACACACACACACACACACACACACACACACACACACACACACACACACACGTGGTTAAGGGTGTCTGTGTTGTCTTTTATAAATATTGAACCCATAACAAGAGCTTGTGACTAAATAATAACAACATTGGACTCATTATACTCAAAATTGTACAGTACTTGAGTAAATGTACTTGGTTACTTTACACCACTGCTAAGTCACAGCATGATCATGTACGTACAAGGAGGCACGGCCCAATGGCAATAGCTCAGAGGTGGTGGGTGAGACTGAGGATAGGGGTGGTTAATATTTAACCAACTATTATTGGTTTAATGATCACGGAGGGCAATGTTACTGGTCATAATCAATGGCCTTGCATGCCTTGTATAACAGTATAGCTTGCTGAAAAGAACTGATCTACAAGCTATCAATGCAATGGATTGATCCGTTTTTTTATTCTTTTCACAGTAGATATAAATGTCCTCTATTTTTGATCATTCCCAGCTCGGAAAACACAATTACATGTTGCTCAGATCAGTCAGATGTTAGTCTTTGTCTAAGAGGCAAGAGCAGCTCTCGTATTCATGAAGAAACGTTGTTCTGGCTGCTTTGCATTCACAAAAACATGCCACATTATGTGACATGTGTCTTTTGTCCCGTGCATATGGACATGCATGCGCATTGGTGCTGCAGTCTCTCTGTCTGTCTGTGTTGTAGGCCGTGTGTGTGTGTGTGTGTGTGTGTGTGGCCACCAGAAGCAGCCACCAGTACTTACTCAGAGGTTGATGTCTGGCCAAGAAAGGCCTGGATGACCAATGGTAACTCATATTTCACAATGAAGAGGTAACTGGACATAGCTGTGAAGGAGGAAAATAAAATTCGGTTTAGGAAAAAGTGTAACAATCCAATGAACTTTGTAATGATTTAAGCAACAGTGTTCATTCTGTCATTTCTTCACATAATATAACATTCAACAGGGGTATTCTCAAGGACAGAAGATTGATGGTTAAATTAATATTGTTACAATTATTAGGTCAGGTCATAACACAATTTTAGTTTGTCATCATACATTTTTACAATGACCATTGACCAGTGACCACCATCCAAACATCTCCAGTGTCAATATCCTAAAGGTTAGGGCAACTAAAGTGACTCAGCAATTACTATTGTCAAGGTCAGACACCTTGGGACTGTGGGTCACACTGTAAAATCTATTTAATTGAACTCAGACATTCTACAAATGCAACCATATGGGTCCATTTAGTTACTGTTACACTCTCTGAGTTCAATTAACATCCAGGCGTTTAATGTGCAACCTTCCAGTGTTCATGTTAAAAGTCACAAAGGCTAAATGTAGGGTTCATGAAGGATGCGGGCACCTTGATTAACCACTTGAACCACAAAGCCTCATTCACTAGACATCTACAGTATAAGTTCACAGTGTAAGACATCAAGGAAACAAAAGCAGAGAAGTACATGCAGTTCCAAACCAGGCTTTCACTAAGCTTAGAGGGTTTAAAAAGTGATGACTAAATTGCATCTTCGCCCTCTTTCACTCAAGCCCTCTTTCTTCTAAACATTTCTACATATTTGTTTATCCAAAATAGCACATGTGCTGATATTTATTATTTACATAAGAGTGTGTTGGTAAATGTATCACCAACAGCTCCAGTTGAGCTAAACAGCGGTCAACAGAAACAAGACCTGAGGTTAAACTGGATAGCTCCCAAGTATTAACAAGTGTAACTGTGAAGCACAGCACGAATAAAGAAGCAGTATGGTCCGGAGGACATTACTGGTTAAACGAGTGTAAACAAACAATTTTCAAACCAGCGTTAAATCATCATCTCGTAGAGTTTAACGAAAACATATAATTTGTTCCTCCCTGAGTTCAACAGAGAAATGCATTGGTCTCAGTTGTCTTGCACAGTAATTGCTAACTTCTACTAAAAGGAAATTACAGTCCATTCTACTGAAACACTGGCTGTTGGCAGACATGTTTTGTTTAGCTCTTTGCCATCAGACTGACTTGAACCTCAGACACTGACTCTTCTCACCAGTGCTATGCTACCACGTAGATTGAACGAGTGATCATAGTCTTCTTGTCTGAAAGTGATCGAACTTTCACCTACATTTAAACCAAGCATGTCTCTTTCACTGCACTATATACAGGGCCCAGTACTATTACAACTGACTATCAAATAATGCACATTTGGAATCCCCATAGCATCTCTATCTGCCTCCTGGTGGCGCTATAACAGGCCCATGTGAAAAATGTGGGGCAGAGGTTCAGCTCTGGCATCCAGGGAGTGTGTGTGCAGACTCGGAGCTGCGATCAAGCCAACGGTGCTAGAGATTAGCTGTCCACAGACGGACACACGGACGGACAAACGGACACACGGACGGACAGAGTGCAAAACATACTCTCTCCATGCCTTCGGCCTGGTGGAGACAATGAACTTCATACAGAGAGGCACGTATAAAATCATATTAAATAGCAGCACGTTATACCTGCTTGAACCTGTTGTATAATTATTAAAGTAGTTTTATTACCGCGAGACCACAAACCCTTGGACGAAGAATCATCCTGAATCATCAGTTGGATGAGAAGGCAGAGCTCTCTAGAAGAGGATCTGTGTGTTTCTTTGCTTATATCTGGAGTCTAAACTGACAGATTAGACTCCAGATAAGCCAAGCAATCAGGACCAAATTTCTTGTGCATGCTGGCAGTAGGCCAAGGGTGTACCTCCATGCATTTTGTGTATACAGTATGTATGTACTGTATCTGTATGTACATTGTACTACACATGTATATTGTGTGTATTTTGTATTTAACTTTCAGTTCATAATGGACATGCATGTGAGTCAGATGGACAAAACCTTGCCCACATTTGCAATCATAGATCACTGATGTCATTAGCCACATGGAGTCTGAGATCCACATGCCATGCCGTAATTAGATCCTGTCTTAGTTGTGCATCCACCTTTGTAACTATTGTATTGACTTAATAGTACTAAAGAAAACCCTGTGTGAAGTGAGGGGAGCTCTTATCATCGTACATCATCATACATCATCTCATTCCAGCCAATCACAATTTGCATCCTCATCTTCGTCATCAATGTTTGTGTTACGCAATGTTTGTGTTTATACAAACACTCAAAATTGTCCGTGCCATTTAATGTTTGTGTTGGGACACAAATTGGGTTACATACACCAAAAGCTGGACACAGGACCTCAATAAAGAATTTTAAATGTCCTTATGATAATTAAGAACAATTAGGACCTACCACCGATGTTATGAAGAGTAATAACGACAGCAGCTACTATTTTTCCTGGATGTCCAAAAGCACGAAACCCCAACTGCTCATAGGCTCGGATACCTGTGCACAACAGTAAGAAAGCAGAATGTTAGCTCAATGGCAATGGACTTGCTGGAATATATCTCACAGTACAATCTGGAGTTGCTATGTACAGTACAATGATTGATTGAATACTTTATTAACAGTTGGCAGAAAAAAGCACAGGAAAGTACTGTTCTATACGATCTACTAACAGTAAGAGGACTTAAAACCCAAGAAAGCCACTGGCTTGTTTCCATTGGGGTCCTTCATATTCAATTCATCAGAACATTTAATGACATACAAATATACAGTATTATGGTAAAACATCATATTATAAACGGTTAGAAATCTAAAGACAAATATGTAGAGTAGGGGGCGGGGGTCCTTTTAACCAGTTTCGAATTGCATCCAACCGTAAGTGCTCTTTGAAAGCGGCGTTGAAGGAGAGGCATTTGCATTCCTTTACGACTGTTGTTAGGCCATTCTAACATTTTTGTGGCATAGGAGCGAAATCAATTTAACCTCTTGTTTGAGCCAAATCTAGGTTGAACGTGATTAGTGGAGCTCCCTCTGATGTTGTGATTGTGGACGGCGTTGGCGTTTAGGAAATAGTTTGACAGATATACGTACTGGGTGTCTTTGTGGTGTCGTGTATCTTGTAGACCAGGCCAAGTTGCTGTACTCTGTCGCGAGTGTCGCCTACCACTCTACCCTAAGCCTGCCTGGGCAGCATTCCATTTCTGGTTTATGATCCGGTTGGGAGCGGATAGTAACTTTCGTCATGTTGTAGTCAATGATTTGTAGTCATCTGGCAGGAAACCACAAGGCGGAATCAGTACTATGAATCATGAATGGATACTTCTTATTCCACCTTGTGGTTTCCTGCCTGATGAAGTTGTGAAAAGTTGTGTTCTTTGGTTGACTTTTTTGATAGTTTCTATTTTATCATTGGAAAGATTTGCCTTTGAGATGACGAAAAAGTCTTACCCACAACTCCAGCACTGCTTAGGAGAAGGTGAATAGAGTAGCTTGACAGGAGGGCAATACATGTCAACAGAATCCTGTGGAACACAAAGCAACGAAGACACTTTAAACGAAAATAGTTTTTAAAATAGTTTTCGGCACAACCCTCAATTAAGTGCCTTTCATTTGCTGAGGTTTCTTTTTATTATTTTATGCCTGCAGCCAAATATCTAACCTCGACTGGAGTTTAAATCAAATGTTTTTTTTCTACTGCATTCTATCATTCTAGTATAATCCTTTTATGTGAATATTAACATGTGGATTGCAGAACTCACAAAATTGTTCACATTGCGATTACAGGCATCATGACCTGATGTTGTAATTCCTAAAACAAACCTATGCCACGTTGCCATCCATGTTTAGTAAAGCTGCTATAAGCAATAATATGTCAACATTTTGTGGGAGCGTTCTACCCATTGCTGGCTGTCTAAATACCAAAAAAAAAGAAGAAAGGTCATTACAAATCTGACATATTATTGCTTATAGCAGCTTTAACATCAACTTATATTTGACAAGCTTATTCTTCTAATGTGTTAAGTGAAACTGATGATTATAGGCCAGATGCCAGCAGTGGATTTAAACCTCTTTTGCGTCCAGACACTTTGCTCTGTATTTACAGCTTGAAATCCCTTTTTGGAAGAACCCCATGTGCTAGGATTCCCACCACTGAGATAAAACATGAGCACCACTAGACATCTCTCCCACCTGCTGCTGTGTACATGAACTGTAACTCCTGCATGGTGTGTGCCAATACAACTACTTGGCTTCATGCAGTTTTGTTTTAAATCAGGGGCTTTCAGCTGGTGGTCCATGAAGGTATTGTATGTGATCCCTGACCAAGTGACCATGCATCCAGAAATGTAGAGAAGTTAGGATTAATTAACTTTTGTTTTCTCTCCCCCCATTTTTATTTCATTGTATTTTATTTTGGAGAAGCTTAGACCAAAACTGTTGGTATTTGTTTTATATGAGGACAGAGGAATTAAAGACATGATCAGGCTACAGAAGATGATCAGCTCATGGCCTTTGTGAAGTTCTGGATGAGCTGCAAGATTTCCCAGAATTTACAGTAAAAGCATTTGAGTGTTTATTGCCATATATTGGTTGTTGATGGTACCCCAACTTTCAGCAGCTGTCAAAAATGTCCCTAGGGTGGTTGAATAGAAACCAATGTGGGATATGTTAGTAGACAACTTTACCAACACATTGGTGAAGATAATTCTTTGTAAGAATATGTATTCCCAGATTTTATGGGAGGGATATTAATATCACAATATTCCCAATATGGTGGTCCCTGGTTCACAAATTTGATTGAATTCATAATTGTTTATTTTTATGGGTTTTTGTATGGACATTTGCTAAATGTTTGTATATTTGTTCAGGTTATTTCTGTTTACAAATAAAATACAATTCAGCTTGGCATGATTGCGATGTCATGTTATAACTTATACGATAACTAAAGGGTAAAAACAAGCTAAAATGACGTGCAAATTTAGGGCCACAGATACCAAACAAATAAAACCTCCAAAAACGTCTTTGACCAAGTTGTGTGTAATATTTAACTTGATGAATGTGAATGCACTCGTTTGTCAGTTGTCCTGTGCTGAGGTACATTGCATGTTTGTCAAAACACGAGCAAACATAGAGAAGACTGCAAGTCTTCTCTATGTTTGCTTGTCTCTCTGTACACGCTGGTGCACAGTGCACACGTGTAGATGTTTGGTTTGGCCGATATATAGGCTATTATTTGACATTTTTGACAACAGACGATGTGTTCCAATTAACCTGATGCCCCTATTTTTGGCATAATCATTATAGGAGAAATGTTTCGCTTTTCACAATGTTTCAAAGATAGCAGATTTACAATTTCACAATGAGTTACAGCGTAATGCATCGTGAGCATTGTAGATCGACTACATTTTAGATTTTTTAATAGGGCTTCAAGGAGCATTCAGTGATTTGGGTGCCCCAGTAGCAAGATGTGCACATGCACGCTCTACATGCACGCGACAGGCCAACAGCACACACACCTGCCTCCACTCGATCATGATTGGTGGAAGGCCCCTCTCTATCCTGATTGGATGAAGACTGGGCCACCTAGCCAAAAATTAAACCTATGGTTTTTTGACCCCAGGGGTTAACTGGGGACAGGGAGGAACTCCTTATATGGTCAGCACACACTATAGTAGGGAGGATTATCACAACAAAACAAAAAATAAGTGATATTTGAATTAAGTGAAATCATTGAATATACATTTAAGTGGTTCTATAAGTGGTTATTTGAGTACATTTTTTATGTCTTTGCATACAAGTTAAATGTTCTCAAATGTAAACTCAAATCAAATCAAATTAAAGTTTTTTAAATGTATTACAAATATGTTTCTCTTTTTTCTTTCCTTTTTCTTTTTTGTTGTTTTTACAAAACACGGTAATCGGTGGACTAGGACTCTCCTAAATTGGTCAGACCCTACACGTGTGTGTGTGTGTGTGTGTGTGTGTGTGTGTGTGCGTGCGCGCACAGTGGTACTCACAGGAAAAAGACGATGCCCGTGTTTGACATGGCGTACGACAACCCCAGGATCCCACTGCCCATGATGGCGTTGCTGAGGTTAAAGGCAGACATCCCGAAGGAGGTTTTACCTTCAAACTGACACAAAGACAAAAAAACAGGAATGCTTTAAAAAAAGACACATTCACAAATCAAGGCTATATTTGCCTGATATTATTTTGTTGAAAGTCATATAATTCTTAAAGGGCCATACCGGCAGTCTGGTATGTTTAGGCCATTGACTAATATGGCTCATGAAATATTGACATTACTGCCGACCATTTTACCAAAGCATTTGGCTACTGTAGATTGTTAGATTTTTGAGGAAGCCACTGGATTCCATTCATTTCATTACGGTATGAAAATCAACTGTTTCAATTATTTTAATAGAAACAACTGTGAATAGATGATGACTTTGATGGTCCTTTAAGATCGCTCATATGAGAAGACTTGTGCTTAACCACTTTCATTATATCATTATAGGCGAACATGTTCATAAATGTGAGCTTGTAGATCGGCAACTTTTGCTGCCCAACACCACAGTGAAGTATGATATATAATTAAGTGATTACATTTAAAGATACCAAAAGGGTCATCAGTTCAAAGTGACATTGCAAGTGAAGTTAGATTGAAACAGATGTAGATAAACTGCAAAACTATAAAACTAAAATATCAAATGTTTTGGTTGGTCTGTCAATTATGCACTTTGTCCTCGTTGGCCTACAGCTACTGAAATCCTGAATTGTTTGTGTGTCAATTAAAGTCATTTTGGTTTCCCACGCTATATTCGATGATAAGCAGGGTCTGAAACTCTGCGGCTGCTTTACTAAAACCCTGACATTTTCTGTCCAAACCCAAGTGTAACCCATGCGGTATATACACGTAATTGGGAAATTACATTAAGCAAAACAAAATTAGCTTGGCCCAGGGCCATCATATATACCTACAGTTATCGCCTGTCAGATTTGTGCACAGGTAATAAATAAGGTAATAATAATGTCAGGTTCATGCTCACATCTGTGAACTGTGTTTTTTTCGTTCCATCACTCTTGTGTGGTAAGAATGTTTCTTCTTCTGGTGGTACACTGTGAGAGGATTATAGCAGAAGCAGTGCAGTTCAATGCTTAACATATCTGATTTCAAGCGTACATTTATCGTAACATTTAAATAACATAACATGTCTTAGGAGAGATGGCAACAGTATTTATGTTGTTTTCTATAAAGCTGTTCTTTTCATCTTGTTATGAATTATTAGAGTGTGAGACAGGAAAAGCAGGTAAGGTAAGACAAAATCAATAAATAAATAATACATTCATAGCACTAAGTTGTGGAATTTATAAATATAAATGTCTTTACAACATACCCTTCTTCCAAAGGGGCGAAGTCGTGGTGGTGGTTTCCATTGGAGAGCTTCTGCAGTTCCATACTTCCAACAGCTTGACAAGGACGTGTTATTGTGGTGATAAACAGGCGTGGGAAGTTACTGTGCTCCTCTCTTCACAGAGCGAAGGAACTGTAAAAAGTTGAAAATGTTATGTAGGGCATCAAATCTGAAAAGGAGAAACGCAAGGGTTACGTTAGGAGAAAGACTCTGAGGTGAACGAAAATGCCATGTTGTGAGTCAAATACATTTTAGGATTGTTTATGTTGGGCCATGTTGCTATGGGGCACGCACACACGTGCGAGCGTGCGCACACACATGTGAGCTCCTGCATCCCTCTCAAAACACACAAGCTCCAGATGACATGACCATTAAAACACAGAATATTGTCATTTTAGAGCTCACCAGGCAGAGATGCAGAGATGCAAAAATCAAATTAAATAACATTAAATAAAGACATAAACACATTTTTCACTTGCATACCCATGCTGTGTTGTTCAACACCTAAATGGCCCACTATTTGTCAGTCAGTAAGAATACTTAATTATTTTATGATAAAAACGGCATGGACTGAGGTTATATTTCCAATCATCTTAAACTTTAGTGTGGATAAAGGAAGCATATTTACTGTATCTTTTACACTGCCTACGCTACAACCACAACACTTTCAATCATTGAAAACTGAACCCCGTGACACTCACGCTCAGTGGTTTTAGAATGCCAGTGATGTGAGATGTTGGAATTATTTTTGTACTGGTGGGCCAGAATATTTTTCTCCAACCCCTGGGATCGGATACGTGGCTCTACAGCTCACAACTTGGAGCATAGCCAAGGCTCACCAGCTGCATGCAACTCCCAGCACTGCAGTTGTTGGCCCTCTCAGCCTTGTAGCGCACAGTGACAACAGTAGGCTTGATAAGAGTTGGCAGGCACTACGGCTGACCTCTCAAGACAAACAGAATTGAACTGTCTCCTCAAGCATTGACGTTTTGTACAGCTACCATTATGGACGTGACGTCATGTACAACATATTCGTAATTTTGCTGCCTCATCTTTGGTCTGACTTTAAACTAAATGCTTATAAAGTAGTTTTCAGTCAGGGATGTAAATATTATCACTGTTGCATGCATCTTATACAAAGAATGTATACTATATATCGGTTTATGTTCTTCGCAAACCACTTTGAAACATTTTAAAAAGAAAACAACAGATCAGGATCACCAATTATTACCGGACAAAGACCCGATATAATACATTGTGGGTTCAGACCTGTCTCATGACCCTTGTGGCATGTCACCTGATTTCTCTCAACCTTCTCTGCTGCTTCTGTTCAATGTGCTGTATAATAAAGTGGAAATGTCTCCAAACAAATTAAAACATACATTGCACCAAGGAAAAGGATACATCTTTTGGCTTTCTTTTCTGAGACCTTCTTATTGATTTAACACCAAGTTGACAGATGCAATAGAACTTAGTTTGAAAAGCGTTACCAAACTTCACATTTAGCTGCAACATGCTTCCTGTGCTTGAGTCAATACTGCATGTCAATTCACTTTGAGAGAGTCAAATCTATGTTTTTTTTTCCAGTGTGGTTCCACTTTTGGATAAAAGGCTTTAGAAAGCTTAAAGTTATTTTCAACTTTTTGGGAAACAACCAGGAACATCTGAGGAAATCACGCTTGAAAGCAATCGTGGGAAAATATAACACAACTAAACTTTCAATGTTTACTGTGAAATATCTAGTTTCAGTCAATCCTAACATACCCCTACTACACAGTACAATCCTCAGTGTTCATTTAACTCTGCAAGAGTAAAAACTGACGTGTTTGCCGTGCAAATTGGTTCAGGTTTACGGTCATTTCAGTTCAATTGTACTTTCAGAGGAGTTTAAACCTCTATAAACCTGATCATTAATAGTTCACATTCTATGAAGACCTAATTCTGCACATTAAAACCTGCGATGTGATGGAGGGACATCACGTCCTCTTTTTAGAAACTTACCGTTCCTGGAAAAAACACTTGGCAAGTCTTTCTGATTCTCTCAGATCACCATCATCAAGCACTACTCTATACTATCTAAATTAATCAGATGTTATCATTGATCAATTACTGTATTATTGGTTGG